>NW_017190073.1:328276-656553 GCF_001704415.2 Capra hircus
AAAGTATGACTAAATACTTAGCGATTTCACTCCTAAATACGTACCCAAAAGAAAGGAACTGTGGGCTTCTCTGGTGGTCTAGTGTTTAAGAGTCTGTCTTGCAATTCATGGGACACCAGTTTGATCCCAGACCTGGGAGGTTCCCACCTGTGCTAAGCAGCTAAGCCTCTGCACCACAACTACTGAGCCAGTGCTCTAGAGCCCGTGAGTGGCAACTACTGAGCCCATGTGCTACAACTGCCTGCCCTAGAGTCCATGCTCTGCAACGAGAGGCCACCGCAATGAGAAACCTGTGCACTGCAAATAGAGACTAGCCCCCAATCTCCACAACTAGAGAAAAGCACACATGCAGCAACCAAGACTCTGCACAATCAAAAATAAATAAATCTTTAAAAAAAGAAATTATATATGTTTACCCCAAAACATGTATATGACTGATGGGAAAAGCATCATTTTTAATAGCCCCAAAAGGGCTGGAAACCACCCAAAAGTCCATCAATGATACCATGAATAAAACTTACTTGAAAACCATTACCCGGCAGCTCAGCAGTAAGGAATCTGCCTGCAATGCAGGAGTCACAGGTTTGATCCCTGGGTTGGGAAGATCCTCTGGAGGAAGAAATGGCCACCCATTCCAGTATTCTTGCCTGGAAAATTCCATAAACAGAGGAGCCTGGCAGGCTACAGTCCATGGGGTCAAAAAGTCAGTCAGTCAGTTCAGTCGCTCAGTCGTGTCCGACTCTTTGTGACCCCATGAACTGCAGCACACCAGGCTTCCCTATCAATCATCAACTCTTCGAGCTTGCTCAAACTCATGTCCATCGAGTTGGTGATGCCATTCAACCTTCTCATCCTCTGTTGTCCCCTTGGCAAATAATGTCTCTGCTTTTTAATATGCTGTCTAGTTTGGTCATAGCTTTTCTTCCAAGGAGCAAGCATCTTTTAATTTCATGGCAGTAGTCACCATCTGCAGTGATTTTGGAGCCCAAGAAAATAAACTCTGTCATGGTTTCCATTGTTTCCCCATCTATCTCCCATGAAGTGATGGGACCGGATGCCATGATCTTCATTTTTTGAATGTTGAGTTTTAAGCCAGCTTTTTCACTCTCCTCTTTCACTTTCATCAAGAGACTCTTTATTTCCTCTTCACTTTCTGCCATGGGGTCGCAAAGTTCAGTTCAGTTCAGTTGCTCAGTCGTGTCTCACTCTTTGTGACCCAATGAACCACAGCACACCAGGCCTCCCTGTCCATCACCAACTCCCAGAGTTTACCCAAACTCATGTCCATTGAGTCGGTGATGCCATTTAACCATTCTCATCCTCTGTCATCCCCTTCTCTTCCTGCCTTCAATCTTTCCCAACATCAGGGTCTTTTCACTTTCATCAAGAGACTTTTTAGTTCCTCTTCACTTTCTGCAATGGGGTCACAAAGAGTCAGAGACAATTGAAGTGACTGAGCACAGCATACAAGCTACTGACACATATGAATGAGTATGAAAAATAGTTTACCGAGAAAAAGAGCCAGATACAAAAGAGTACATACTGTTTTATTCCATGTATATCAATTTTTAGAAAAGACAAATCTAATCTATAATGGGCTTCCCAGGTGGTTGGTTCATTGGTGAAGAATCTGCCTGCCTAGCAGGAGACATGGGTTTGATCCCTGGGTCAGTCAGAAAGATTCCCTGGAGAAGAAAATGGCAACCCACTCCAGTATTCTTACCTGGAGAATCCCAAGGACAGAAGAGCCTGGCAAGCTACAGTTCATGGGATTGCAAAAAGAGTTGGACATGACTTAGTGACTAAACAACAACAACAAAATCTATAATAATAAAAAGTCTGAATAGGGGAATTCCTCCTGGAAGGAGAAATGGAATATAGAAGCAGAAAGGACCAGAGGGAACTTTCTTGAGCGTTAGATGTGTTCTATATCTTTATAGGAGTTACACAGACATATATACATATGTGTAATTTTATTTAGTAACACACAAGATTATTGCTTTTTATATAGTTCATGAATGTTGTATCTTGATAAAAAATTTTAACCTCCTGTGGTAATTCTTATATTAAACATCACCCCTTTCTTTTGTTTTCAATCTCTTATTAAGAAAAATTCTACCCTCAGTTGATTTTTATTTATTTATTTATGTTTGGCTCTGCTGGGTCTTTGTTGCTGTGGGTGGGCTTTCTCTAGCTTGGTGAGTGGGGACTACTCTCTAGTTATGGAGTACAGGCTCGAAGGTACTTAAAGGCATATGAGTTTCAGTAGTTGCAGCATATGGGCACAGTAGTTCTGGTGTACAGGCTTCATTGCTACTCGGCATGTGGAATCTTCCTGGACTGGGAATCGAACCCATGTCCTCTGCCTTGGCAGGTGGGTTCTTATCCTCTGTGCCATTGAGGAAGTCCCCTTAAGTCTATTCTTTAAACCATGAGACTCAACATTATCCTGAGGCTTCCTGAGTAACTACTTCTCTTTGGGCCCCATATTGTCCCGGTGTCTTCTTTGTTTTATGGCTGAAACTGTTCTTTGTCTTTTGCTTCAGTTCAGTTCAGTTAAGTTCAGTCACTCAGTCGTGTCCAACTCTTTGCGACCCCATGAATCGCAGCATCCCAAGCCTCCCTGTCCATCACCAATTCCTGGAGTTTACCCAAACTCATGTCCATTAAGTCAGTGATGCCATCCAGCCATCTCATCCTCTGTCGTCCCCTTCTCCTCCTGCCCCCAATCCCTCCCAGCATCAGGGTCTTTTCCAATGAGTCAACTCTTCATATGAGGTGGCCAAAGTATTGGAGTTTCAGCTTCAGCATCAGTCCTTCCAATGAACACCCAGGACTGATCTCCTTTAGGATGGACTGGTTGGATCTCCTTGCAGTCCAAGACACTCTCAAGAGTCTTCTCCAACACCACACTTCAAAAGCATCAATTCTTCAGTGCTCAGCTTTCTTCACAGTCCAACTCTCACATCCATACATGACCACTGGAAAAACCATAAGCTTGATTAGAGGGACCTTTGTTGGCAAAGTAATGTCTCTGTCTTTTAAGATGCTATCTAGGTTGGTCATAAATTTCTTTCCAAGGAGTAAGCATCTCTTGATTTCAGGCTGTAAACACCATCTGCAGTGATTTTGGAGCCCCCCAAAAAATAAAGTCAGACACTGTTTCCACTGTTTCCCCATCTATTTCCCATGAAGTGATGGGACAAGATGCCATGATCTTCGTTTTCTGAATGTTGAGCTTTAAGCCAACTTTTTCACTCTCCACTTTCACTTTCATCAAGAGGCTTTTTAGTTCCTCTTCACTTTCTGCCATAAGGGTGGTGTCATCTGCATATCTGAGGTTATTGACATTTCTTCTGGCAATCTTGATTCCAGCTTGTGCTTCATCCAGCCCAGCATTTCTCATGATGTGCTTACTCAGCATATAAGTTAAATAAGCAGGGTGACAATATACAGCCTTGACGTACTCCTTTTCCTATTTGGAACCAGTCTGTTGTTCCATGTCCAGTTCTAACTGTTGCTTCCTGACCTGCATACAGATTTCTCAAGAGGCAGATCGGGTGGTCTGGTATTCCCATCTCTTTCAGAATTTTCCACAGTTTATTGTGATCCACACAGTCAAAGGCTTTGGCATAGTCAATAAAGCAGAAATCTTTTGCTTAGGTCAATGTTAGCTCTAGGGTATTCTATTTTTACCCTCTTCCATGTTCCATGATTTAGGATTGTCCATGTTATAAAGGTCCAGGAGCCCAGGCATACTTATGAAGAATTTGTTCTTTAACTGTCTTTCAAATACAAAAAGTAGGGGATTATAAACAATGAGCTATTTGGAACCCTAATGCAATATTGGCTCCATTCCAATGATTTGCTTTCGGAGATAAACAACCTAGATCACACAAATAATAAAGCAATTCTTTTGGGGCTTTAAGTACCCACTGAATAATTTCTAATGTGTCTCTAAATAATCATCAATGACTTTTATAGAGTTGTTGTTGTTGTTCAGTAGCCCAGTCGTGTCCAACTCTTTGTGACCACATGGACAGCAGCATGCCAGGCCTCTCTGTCCCTCACCATCTCCTGAAGTTTGGCCAAGTTCATGTCCGTTGCATTATGGAGTTGCCTTTAGCTAATTTGCTTTTGTCTTCTTTTCTCATCCTTTCTCTATTTTTATATTTCTATTCCTTTACATAATGCAATCCATTTTAAATACTTATACTATTATATTCCTCAGTGATCATCCACAAAACCTTTAAAAATTTTCCCCAAACCCTCCCACTCCCGATATTCTAAACATTGAATTATTTAAGATGTGCAATTTTTGTAAATAAAATTATTCTTCTATATTTTTACCTGTATCTTAAGAAACTGACTTTAAACTCACACCTGCCAGAAAGATGAGTCATAAGTGTATTTATAATCCCTATGCTGATACATAGGAAAAGAAATACAAAACAGCAAAATGGCTGTCTGAGGAGGCCTTACAAATAGCTGTAAAAAGAAGAGAAGCAAAAAGCAAAGGAGAAAAGGAAAGATATAAGCATCTGAATGCAGAGTTCCAAAGAATAGCAAGGAGAGATAAGAAAGCCTTCCTTGGCGATCAATGCAAGGAAATAGAGGAAAACAATGGGAAAGACTAGAGATCTCTTCAAGAAAATTAGAGATACCAAGGGAACATCTCATGCAAAGATGGGCTCAATAAAGGACAGAAATGGTATGGACCTAACAGAAGCAGAAGATATTAAGAAGAGGTGGCAAGAATACATGGAAGAACTGTACAAAAAAGAGCTTCACGACCCAGATGATCACAGTGGTGTGATCACTCACCTAGAGCCAGACATCCTGGAATGTGAAGTCAAGTGGGCCTTAGAAAGCATCACTATGAACAAAGCTAGTGGAGGTGATGGAATTACAGTTGAGCTATTTCAAATCCTGAAAGATGATGCTTTGACAGTGCTGCACTCAATATGCCAGGCAGTTCAGTGGCAGTTCAGTGGTAAAGAGTCTGCATGACAATCTAGGAGACACAGGTTCAATCCCTGTGTCAGGAAGATCCCCTGGAGGAGGAGATGGCAACCCACTCCAGTATTCTTGCCTGAGAAATCCCATGGACAGAGAAGCCTGGTGGGATACAGTCCATGGTGTTGCAAAGAGTTGGATACAACTGAATGAGCATGCTCATGGGCGCCACATGCACTGATCATCCTCAAATAAGAGTTCCCTGAGGCAAGCTGTACCAATTACTAGTCCATGATCTTCACTTAAAACATCTTGAGGAAGCTTCCATAAGCCACTTATCCTTATCCATCAGAGGGCAGACTGAATGAAAACCACAATCACAAAAAACTAGTTGAACTGATCACATGGACCACAGCTCTGTCTCACTAAATGAAACTACGAGCCATGCCACATAGAGCCACCCAAGATGGACAAGTAATAGTGGAGAGTTCTGACAAAACGTGGTCCATTGGAAAAGGAATGGCAAACCTGGTCAGTATTTTTGCCTTGAGAACCCCATAAACAGTATGAAAAGGCAAAAAGATATGACACTGAAAGATGAACTCCCCAGGTTGGTCGGTGCCCAATATGCTACTGGAAAAGAGTGGAGAAATACTCCAGAAAGAATGAAGAGATGGAGCCAAAGTGAAAACAATGCCCAATTGTGGATGTGACTGGTGATGGAAGTAAAGTTTGATCCTGTAAAGAACAATATTGCATAGGAACCTGGAGTGTTAGGTCCATGAATCAAGACAAATTGGAAGTGGTCAAACAGGAGATGGCAAGAGTGAACATCGACATTTTAGGAATCAGTGAGCTAAAATGGACTGGAATGGATGAATTTAATTCAGATGAACATTATATCTACTGCTGTGGGCAAGACTCTCTTAGAAAAAATGGAGTAGCCTTCATAGTCAGCAAAAGAGTCTGAAATGCAGTACTTGGGTGCAGTCTCAAAAATGACAGAATGATTTCTATTTGTTTCCAAGGCAAACCACTCAGTATCATAGTAATCCATGTCTATGCCCCAACCACTAATGCCAAAGAAGCTAAAGTTGAATGGTTCTGTGAAGACCTACAAGACCTTCTAGAACTAATACCATAAAAAGGTGTTCTTTTCATCTTAGGGGACTGGAATGAAAAAGTAGGAAGTCAGAAGATACCTGGAGTAACAGGCAGGTTTGGCCTTGAAGTACAAAATGAATCAGGGCAAAGGCTAACAGTTTTGCCAAGATAATTCACTGTTCATAGCAAACACCCTCTTCCAACAACACAAGAGACAACTCTATACATGGACATCACCAGATGATCAATACCAAAGTAAGAATGATTATATTCTTTGTAGCCAAAGATGGAGAAGCTCCATACAGTCAGCAAAAACAAGACCAGGAGCTGACTGTGGCTCTGATCATAAACTGCTTATTGCCAAATTCAGACTTAAATAGAAGAAAGTAGGGAAAACCACTAGACAATTCAGGTATGACCTAAATTAAATCCCTTATGATTATACAGTGGAAGTAACAAATAGATTCAGGGGATTAGATCTGACATACAGAATGCCTGAAGAACTATGGATGGAGGATCATGACATTGTACAGGAGGTAGAGATCACAACAAATTGTGGAAAATTCTTAAAGAGATAGGAATACCAAATCACCTTACCTGCCTTCTGAGAAATCTATGCAGCTCAAGAAGCAACAGTTAAAACCAGACATGGAACAACAGACTGGTTCTATATTAGGAAAGAAGTACGTCAAGGCTGTATATTGTCACCTTGCTTGTTTAACTTATATGCAGAGTACATCATGCAAAATGCTGGGCTGGGTGAAGCACAAGCTAGAATCAAGATTGCTGGGAGAAAAGTTAATAACCTCTGATATACAGATGGCACTACCCTTATGGCAGAAAACAAAGAGGAACTAAAGAGCCTCTTGATGAAAGTGAAAGAGATGAGTTTAAAAGCTGGCTTAAAACTCAACATTCAAAAAATGAAGATCATGGCATCTGGTCCCATCAGTTCAGTTCAGTTCAGTTCAGTTCAGTTCAGTCACTCAGTCGTGTCCAACTCTTTGTGACCCCATGAATCACAGCACACCAAGCCTCCCTATCCATCACCAACTCCTGGAGTTCACTCAAACTCATGTCCATCAAGTCGGTGATGCCATCCAGCCATCTCATCCTCTGTCGTCCCCTTCTCCTCCTGCCCCCAATCCCTCCTAGCATCAGGGTCTTTTCCAGTGAGTCAACTCTTCATATGAGATGGTTAAAGTATTGGAGTTTCAGCTTCAACATCAGTCCCTCCGATGAACACCCAGGACTGATCTCCTTTAGGATGGACTGGTTGGATCTCCTTGCAGTCCAAGGGACTCTCAAGAGTCTTCTCCAACACCACACTTCAAAAGCATCAATTCTTTGGTGCTCAGCTTTCTTCACTGTCCAACTCTCATATCCATACATGACCACTGGAAATCACAGTTCATGGCAAATAGATGGGGAAATGATGGAAACAGTGACAGACTTTTCTTGGGCTCCAAAATCTATGCAGGTGGTGACTGTGGCCATGAAATTAAAAGACACTTGCTCCTTGGAAGAAAAGGTATGACCAACCTAGACAGCATATTAAAAAGCAGAGGTATTATTTTGCCAACAAAGGTTCACCTAGTCAAAGCTATGGTTTTTCCAGTAGTCATGTATAGATGTGAGATTTAGACCAGAAAGAAAGCTAGCACCAAAGAATTGATGCTTTTGAATTGTGGTGTTGGAGAAGACTCTTGAGAGTCTCTCTTGGACTGCAAAGAGATCCAACCAGTCAATCCTAAAAGAGATCAGTCCTGAATGTTATTGGAAGGACTGATGCTGAAGCTAAAGCTCCAATACTTCAGCCAACTGATGCGAAGAACTCACTCACTGGAAAAGACCCTGATGCTGGGCAAGATTTAGGGCAGGAGGAGAAGGGGACGACAGAGGATGAGACGGTTGGATTGCGTAACCGACTTGATGGACTTGAGTTTGAGAAAGCTCCAGGAGTTGGTGATGGCCAGAGAAGCATGGCGTGCTACAGTCCATGGAGTCGCAAAGAGTCAGACATGACTGAGCGACTGAACTGAACTGAACTGATCTTTGCTTCCATAGCAACCCTTTCCTTTCATATAACACACTTGACACACTCCATGCCATTTAACTCCATCTTCTTGCTGAACCACCATGTTCCCACCTTCTGTGTCCTTGGAAGCTGCAGAGATAACCTGCTGAGTGTGATACTTTAAAGGTAATGAGGAAGCTGTGGGCTTTGGAATGTCGAATTAAGAGACATAGAGGAATGATGGGCTGGGAAGAGGAAGACAGTTGCTTATTTCAAATGGTTTTCACTCCAGGCTGCTCATAATTTAAGCAGTAATATTATAGCCTGATAACGTTTTTGTTAATCACTCTCTCCCCTGAGTCATTCTGATCCCTGAGGCAGGGAGCCAGTTTCTTCCGCAGAAAGGTTATTGCTTCTCTTAATATTCTGGGGGGATGGGGATATCTTGAGGGTTGGTGAGGGAGAAGGAAAAGCATGCCAAAGAAAGAAAGTGAAAGTGAAGTCGCTCAGTCGTGTCCGACTCTTTGCGACCCCATGGACTGTAGCCTACTAGGCTCCTCCCTCCATGGGATTCTCCAGCCAAGAGTACTAGAGTGGGTTGCCATTTCCTTCTCCAGGGGATCTTCCCGACCCAGAGATCGAACCCGGGTCTCCAACATTCCAGGCAGACGCTTTAACCTCTAAGCACCAGGAAAGCCCAGAGCATGCTGAAGGCTAGGACAAATAATTCTCTATCTTCTAATGGGTGTCATTTTCAAGTCTTAACAATTATCCAACAATTTAATTCAAACGTTTGTTTTGAGCAGATACCCAGAGTCCCTATCCATCTGCCTATCTATATCTATGTCTCTATCTATCTATCTATCTATTATCAGTCTACCTATCTGTGCTGTATTCTGTTAGACCATAGAATGCAAATACGAAACCTCAAGACAGTTTCTTTCCTTAAGGACCTCGTGTCATGAGCACAAAACATGATGATGAGCATGATGTGTTTTCAAACTACTGCCTGTATAAAACTGTTTTCTTCTTTGCTCATTACATATGAAGTCGATTTGAAAAGATATTGGTATTGCTTTTGTGAAAAGCATTTGTTGGTTTTAGTAAATTCTGCATCATATTTTCCAAAGGGAACATTGCAGTGGGAGAGGTTTCTGGCCGAAGTTTGTCAGAAGTGCTGCCAAAGTGTGAAATCAGCCAAGGTTTCTTTGGTGCCCTTCCAACCTCCCTTACTACTGGCTCTCAAATCTTCAGTGCCTTCAAATTGTCCCCCATCTTTCCAAGCCTTCTTCCAATTGCATCTCACCAAGATATGCCTTACTTAGGAGATTCTTGGTTGGAGTTTTCCTATTTAGTCTTTTGCTGGTCAAAATGTATCTATACTCTTTTTCAGAAGACTTGGAGAGACTAACCCTCTGGAGATACACACTGATTCAAGATATATTTAAGTAGAGGGAAGCTCTATTTGCCTCTGTTTAATCCTACTATCCATGCATGAAGGATGGGGTTTCTTCTCCTTGCACCAGATCATTAGAAAAGTAGTCTATCCCACTGGTTTTCTTTACCATCTTTCTCTAAGTCCAATTCCAGAGTAGTTATATTTATTAATACTTTGCTTCAAGTTTCTATAGATGTTTTACTTTCTGTTATTTTAGGTGCTGTATTTTAGAAAGAACACTGGACTCATTTCTAGTGAAAACTCTAATAATGACCTACACAATTTGTTTATCATAGTTGAAAGGAAACCAGAGTTCATGTTGTACAGTGGTTCTGAATTTTGTTTTGCATCATGATACAAATAGAAGATAATATTTGTATATCTGACTGGGACATACAGGTAAATCTTCTTGCAGCTAGAAGCAACCAAAGCCATGTGTGATCACCTTGAGAGCTGAAGGATTTTATGTCTTATTACATGCCTATAGTCTATTTGTGAAGAACCAGTGTTGCAAAAACAACACACCAATTGGGAGTTTCCAAGATTTTCAAGTAGATTTTATATTCTCTTAATATGTCCACTGTTGGGCAACTCAATGCCCCTCAAGGAAGGAAGTCTGTGTATGCAGTTCCACTTGTTATAAAGCTAAAATTTGCCTCTCAGAACACATTCTTTCAGGTGAGATTTGATCAGAGCAAATTTAACTAGAATTTTTACACCTCCCTATGTATTCCATCCTTTTATTAAAGAAGACTGAAATTTTACCAGCTTTTAAAAATTAACTACAGTCTACTGACTCATAGACTTAATTTCAACTGAATCCCCTAAGTCTTTTTTTTTTCACATATGAAGCTCTTAAGTCTGATCCATCCTGTGTATTTGAAGGATTTTTCCATTGATCATTATCACATTTCATTTTTTAAAAATATTGGGCCTATTTCAGCTCTCCTCATCTCTATAAAGGTCATCAGCAAAATTTTCTGAATAAGCCAAAAACTACATATCTCCCTATATTTGATACATTTTATCCCTTAATTAACTTTTCTTGAACACTTTTTATGTACTGAACAAACAAAACATCTACAGTTTCCATCCTCATGGATCTCATGATAAACCCTTAAGCAGAACTATTTTGTTGTGATTGTTCAATTAGTCATGATCTCATCTAATTGTCAGAAAAGGCAATGGCACCCCACTCCAGTACTCTTGCCTGGAATATCCCATGGACAGAGGAGCCTGGTGGGCTGCAGTCCATGGGGGTTGCTAAGAGTCGGACACGACTGAGCAACTTCACTTTCACTTTTCACCTTCATGCTTTGGAGAAGGAAATGGCAACCCACTCCAGCAGTCTTGCCTGGAGAATCCCAGGGATGGGGGAGCCTGTGGGCTGCCGTCTATGGGGTCGCACAGAGTCACGACTGAAGCAACTTAGCAGCAGCAGCATCTAATTGTGTTATTACCTTCCTGTTGTTTTCATAAGTATATCACATGAAACTTTGTCAAGGATGTATTGTTCAATACAGATATACTATTACTATGAATACAGCATTCATCTTATATACTAACCTAATAACCCTAGGAAAGAAGTACAACAAGCGTGTAAGTATGCATGGAACTGTAAGTTGGAAGGCTGTCACTTACCAGTAAGTACACAGGAAGATTTACTGAAGATGTGTCTCTGGCTTGCTTGAGGAGAAGGGCTTAAAGGGAAACCTGAAATATGTTTCTGCATGGGAATAGAAGAGGAAAATGAGGTGGGGTGTGTGTGTCCTAGAATGAGAAGGGAGATGTATCAGAGTAATTGAGCATGATTAACACAGCTTAACGATATGCCAGTAACTCCAGAAATAACAAGTAAAGTAATCAACTGAGGCACACCAAGGTGGGAAGGGTAAGATTTTAAAAGGCATTAGGAGACAGAGCAAAGATCGTGGTTCCCAAACAGCAATATTTTCTACAACTTTGGTCATTATGAGTGAGACAAGTGCTGTGGTAGTCGCTCAGTCATGTCTGGCTTTTTGCAACTCCATTGACTGTAGCCCACCAGACTCCTCTGTCCAAGGGATTCTCCAGGCAAGAATACTGGAGTGAGTTGCCACGCACTTCTCCAGGGGATCAACAAATGATGTACAAAAACTATGAATTAGGCAATGTGGGAAAGTTGTGACTGGCCAGCTATATATGCCAGTTACTGACAATATTATTATATACTGTTTTTTGTTAATTGAGCTTCTTAATGTAATATTGTGGCCAAGGGGGCACACCATGCAAATTATGATGTTTTGGGAAAAGAAAGCTGCTTTTCATGGTGCATCAGATATTGCTAGCTGTACCATATGCTACCAAAATAGAGTATTCATAGTAACTTAGGCCTTTTGTTCGATCAAAAATCAGCATGGAGTTTTCATTAGGAAATTTGAATATTCTATCTCCTGGTAATATATGTTGAGTTTCTAATGATCACTTGTTTTCCCTTGTCATCAATATATCTTTTTGATTCTTGTTGCTGTTCAGTTGCTCAGTCATGTCTGACTCTTTGCCACCCAATGGACTGTAGCACATCAGGCTTCCCTGTCCTTCACCATCTCCCAGAGCTTTCTAAAACTCGTGTCCATTGAGTCTGTGATGCCATCCAACCACCTCATCCTCTGTCGTCCCCTTCTCCTCCCACCTTCAATCTTTCCCAGCATCAGGGTCTTTTCCAATGACTCAGCTCTTCTCATCAGGTGGCCAAAGTACTGGAGCTTCAGCTTCAGGATCAGTACTTCCAATGAATATTCAGGACTGATTTCCCTTAGGATTGATTGGTTTGATCTCCTTGAAGTTCAAGCGACTCTCAAGAATCTTCTCCTACACCACTGTTCAAAAGCACCAGTTCTTTGGTGCTCAGCCTTCATTATGGTCCAACTCTCACATCCATACATGACTGTTGGAAAAACCATAGCTTTGACTAGATGGACCTTTGCTGGCATCTTTTTGGTAATCAGTTCTAAAGCCCTGACTAAACTTTACATTGAGATCACATTTTATAAGTTCTGAAATTTCCCCTTATTCTGTTGAAACTAAGGAGTATATTTCCTAGCCTCTATTTTGAATAGGCTTTTTTTTTCATTTTTTGAATATTGAGTTTTTTTGTTTGTTTGTTTGTTTTAAATTTTTATTTTTACTTTATTTTACTTTACAATACTGTATTGGTTTTGCCATACATTGACATGAATCCACCACAGGTGTACATGTGATCCCAAACATGAACCCCCCCTCCCACCTCCCTCCCCACAACATCCCTCTGGGTCATCCCCATGCACCAGCCCCAAGCATGCTGTATCCTGCATTGGACATAGACTGCTGATTCGATTCTTACATGATAGTATACATGTTTCAATGCCATTCTCCCAAATCATCCCACCCTCTCTCTCTCCCTCTGAGTCCAAAAGTCCGCTATACACATCTGTGTCTTTTTTGCTGTCTTGCATACAGGGTCATCATTGCCATCTTTCTAAATTCCATATATATGTGTTAGTATACTGTATTGGTGTTTTTCTTATTTTTAAAGGCAGTTTTAGTTTCATAGCAAAATTGAGTATTAAGTATAGAGATGTATTTTTCCTATATAGCCCCTGACCCTACACTTGCATAACCTCTCCATTATCAACACCCTTCACCAGAGTGGAACATTTGTTACAATTCATGAGACAGTATTGATATGTTCTTACTAAAGTCCATAGTTTACATTAGTGTCCAGTCTTGTGTTGTACGTTTGATGGGTTTGAACACAAGCCCTATGACATGTGTCTGTCATTATAGTGTCATACAGTGTAGTCTTACTGCCCTAAGAATGCCCTTCAGTTCAGTTCAGTTCAGTCACTCAGTCGTGTCCGACTCTTTGCGACCCCATGAATCGCAGCACGCCAGGCCTCCCCGTCCATCACCATCTCCCGGAGTTCACTCAGACTCACGTCCATCGAGTCCATGATGCCATCCAGCCATCTCATCCTCGATCGTCCCCTTCTCCTGCCCCCAATCCCTCCCAGCATCAGAGTCTTTTCCGATGAGTCAACTCTTCACATGAGGTGGTGGAAGTACTGGAGCTTCAGCTTTAGCATCATTCCTTCCAAAGAACACCCAGGACCGATCTCCTTCAGAATGGACTGGTTGGATCTCCTTGCAGTCCAAGGGATTCTCAAGAGTCTTCTCCAACACCACACTTCAAAAGCATCCATTTTTCAGCGCTCAGCCTTCTTCACAGTCCAACTCTAACATCCATACATGACCACTGGAAAAACCATAGCCTTGACTAGACGGACCTTAGTCAGCAAAGTAATGTCTCTGCTTTTGAATATACTATCTAGGTTGGTCATAACTTTTCTTCCAAGGAGTAAGTGTCTTTTAACTTCATGGCTGCAGTCACCATCTGCAGTGATTTTGGAGCCCAAAAACATAAAGTCTGACACTCACTGTTTCCACTGTTTTCCCATCTATTTCCCATGAAGTGATGGGACCAGATGCCATGATCTTCGTTTTCTGAATGTTGAGCTTTAAGCCAACTTTTTCACTCTCCTCTTTCACTTTCATCAAGAGGCTTTTTAGCTCCTCTTCACTTTCTGCCATAAGGGTAGTGTCATCTGCATATCTGAGGTTATTGATATTTCTCCCGGCAATCTTGATTCCAGCTTGTGTTTCTTCCAGTCCAGCATTTCTCATGATGTACTCTGCATATAAGTTAAATAAGCAGGGTGACAGTATACAGCCTTGACGTACTCCTTTTCCTATTTGGAACCAGTCTGTTGTTCCATGTCCAGTTCTAACTGTTGCTTCCTGACCTGCATATAGGTTTCTCAAGAGGCAGCTTAGGGTGCCACATATTCATCCCTCCCTCCCCTTCCTAACCCCCTGGCAACCACTGATGCCTTTACTGACTCCATAGTTTTGTCTTTTCCAGAATGCCTTAAAGCCAGAATCCTACAGTATATAGCAGCCCTTTCAGGTTGGTTTCTTTCACTTAGTCATATGCATTAGGCTTTAGGCTTCTTGCATATCTTTTTATAGCTTGATAGATCATTTCTTTTTAGCAGTGAATATTATTCCATTGTCCAAATGGACTACAGTTTATTTCTCCATTTGCTTACCAACAGCATCTTGGTCACTTCCAAGTTTGGGTAATTATGAATAAAACTGCTCTAAGCATTTGTGTGCAGTTTTTGTGTGGACCTGAGTTTTCACCTCCTTTGGGTAAATACCAAGGAGCATAATTGCTGGATTGTATGGTAAGAATGTATTTAGTTTTGTAAGAACCTGACAAAACTGTCTTCCAAAGTGACTGTACCATTTTGCATTCCCTCCAGCAATGAATGAGAGCTCCTGTTGTGCCTCGTCTTCAATGAATTTTCATCATTCTCATAGGTGTGTAGTAGTAGCTCACTGCAGTTTTGATTTGCATTTCCCTGATGACATGTGAGGAACATCTTTTCATATGCTCATTTGCCATCTGTATATCCTTGATTAGGAGTCTTTTCAGATCTTTTGCCCATTAAAAAAAGTCAAGATGAGAACACTTAACATGAGATCTACACTCAACAAAATTTTGAAGTGTGTAATACAGGACTGTTAACTCTAGGCACTATGTTGTACAGCAGATCTCTAGAACTTATCCATCTTGTAGCATTGAAACTTTACAGTCATTGAACACCATCTCCCCATTTTCCCCTCTCTTCAGCCCCTGGCAACCACCATTCCACTCTCTGATTCAGTGAACTTGACTATTTTAAATACCTCATGTAAGTGGAATCATGCAGTATTTATCCTTCTGTGACTGGCTTATTTCACTTAGCACAATATCTTTCAGGTATATCCATGTTGTCACATATGGCAAGATTTCCTTCTATTTAAGGCAGAATAGTATTCCAGTGTGTGTATATATGACAGTTTCTTTGTCTATTCATCTGCTAATGGACATTTAGGTTGTTTCCATGTCTTGGATATTTCAAATAATACTGCAATGAAGATGTGAGTGCAGATACATCTTCATGATCCTGATTTCAATCCTTTTGTATATATACCCAAAGTGGTAATCATATGATGGCTTTATTTGTAAGTTTTGAGGACCCCCCATATGTTTTCCATAGCGACTATATCATTTTACATTCCCATCAACAGTGTACAAGGGTTCCAATTTTTCCACATTCTCTAAGTGCTTGTTATCTTTTGATAATATCTATCCTATCAGGTGTGAGGTGAGAGCTTATTATAGTTGAGATATGCATTTCTCTGACGATTAGTGATGTTGACCACCTTTTAGAATTCCTCTTCCATTTTCCATAAGTCTTTAAAGATCACTAAAAAAGGTCTCATCCATAACTTTTCTCAGTATAATTATGAATTATCTGGCCAGAAGACTTGACCTATTGCATGAACTACATACTTTCCTCTGTTTCATCACCTATATTAGGCTTGAAATGTTCCGTTTCAAACTTTTAACATGTCCAGTGTAAAAATCATTGTCTTTGACAGAAAGGATGGGGGCAAAATGATAGCTTATAAATTATGATCTTTTTAAAAATCACGTGTTAATGTAACATATGGCCCAAGGATTTTCCCCATATTAATTAGCATATGTGAGGGATGGTCAAAGGATAAAGGTGGGATATCTTGCAGTGAGATCAAAAAACTTGAATAAACCAATACAATATTGTAAAGTAATTAGCCTCCAATTAAAATAAATAAATTTATATTTTAAAAAACCAAAAGACTTGAATTTTAAACCCACTTCCATCCTTGTGCTTACATTTGCTGTTGTGACTTTTGGCAAGTTGCTTCCCTTCTATGACCCTAGTGTCAAATGATTTGAGACAACTGATGCCAATTATCTTCTACAGATTCTTTAATTCCAAGGGTCCATTAGATATGAAACTTCTGTAGTTTTGGATGCCCACTGCTTTTATGTTATCCATTGTCCCTACAGATATCTTGGACCCCTTTTGTGTTCTTCCCATGTTTTCCTTTTATTTTGTTCATTTCTAGATGGGCTTTAGCCAATTCAGATCAGTAATTACAGACGTTAATTGAATCATAGACTTGTATATTTGCATCTTCCACAGCATGTTCACAGTGAGAAACACCAACAAAATATAAAGACTCATTTGCAAAGGTACCATAAAGTTGCTAGTAGCATCACGTTAAAAATGAACACTCATCAATAAAATACTGATGCAAAGTTTGGAAATATCTAATTATCTGTAGACATAGATTTTTAGAACATTCAATTTTGCAGGTGAAAAACTGATGTTCTAAAAGGTGAAGACCAAATTTTCCACTCTCCTATGGTTTCCATGAGGAAAGATTTTTCCCTACACTCTCCAGGAATCTGTTTATTCCCTCATCTACTAATTCTGGTGACTCACTTCACTGAGAGCCTGAACTGATCATTTGTAACTGAGCTTCTTCTCCTGTTCCCTTGGTTGCCACTGCCTACAAGAAGCCTACTTTTTTCCCCATTTCTTTATTCTTTACATTTTATATGGACAGTCTTTCACATAAGGTTGTATAGTATTGCCTGTAAATGGATTATGCAATATTAAGGAAGCCACATTCTCCAACATTCGCTTTATCAGTAATAAAGATGACATTTTTATCTTCATGTGCATGACTTCACCATCTTTCAATTGGTTTCAAACTTAGGAAAGAAAAGGGAGCTATATTCTAGTCCCCTAAAGCCCTTATAATTAGAAAGAAGAACTCCTATAAACCTAGAAGTCACATGCAGCCTCTGGGAACTTCATCATGCTCCATTGTGTATCTGGGGAGTCATTCCAATAAATGTCTTATCAGAGAAAAAAGGTTGTTTGGTTTCCTGGCCAATAATTTGTGGATCTCTTAATGGCAGACTCCTGTATTATTCCCATTAACAGACTGAAATGCCTACTGAATGACTATTTTCTTCTGGCCAATCCAGTAGCTTTGGGAAACTCCCACCAGAAAGATAACGCACAAGATCTGGTTCTTTGAAAAAACCTTATGCTTGTGGCTTGGCTATACTGGTACCTTTCATATAAGCCTGTAAGCTTTTTGAACAGGCAAAGGAAGATATCCCTGGGAATCAGGGATCTCTCAGCACTGCCACATCGAAAGAAATGGCCTGGATTGAAATGTGAGGATTCCTACAGACTCCAACGAACTTTACTTCTGGGCTGAATGAGCTTGTTATCATATGGGACTTCCCCTAGTGTAGCAGAATTTCTTCTCTCCTTACCTTTATTGGGGCTTCTCAGATGGTGCTAGTGATAAAAATCCACCTGCCAATGCAGGAGATGGAAGAGAAACAGGTTCAATCCCTGGTTCAGGAAGATCTCCTGGAAGAGGAAATGGCAACCCATTCCAGTATTCTTGCCAGGAAAATTCCATGGACAGAGAAGCCTGGTGGGCTTCAGTCCATGGGGTCGCAAAGAGTTGGACACAACTGATCACAGTGTTTGTTAGTTACCTTTATTGTATGTGCTCTGAATTTAGGAGAAAATCATTCTACTTCCAACCTTCTAAAATGTAGAAGAAAATTCCTATAAATCTTATTTCAAGAGAGAGAGAGAGAAAAAAAAAAAAAAAAAACCTTTGACAACTGCAATAGAATGACTCTAGTATCCTTCAGCAGGGAGAGGAAAAACCATGCTGAGTAAGATACTGGCCTGTCTACTTGTGATTCTATTATGTTAATCTATAAAGTATCCACTTCTAATGTCCTATTTTTCTGGCTGGAGAAATCCCTTAGCAAATACTTAGCAAATTAACAGTCTGTGTTTCTTTGCCAGAGCTTCCAAAACAGCCCTTTCCCTTAGAGCAAAAAAAGAGGACCAAAAGTGGAAGAGGAGAAAATTACACTATTAAATAATTGAAAAGAGTGGCTTTTGGATGATGTTTTTATTTCTTTATTTTTATTTTTTTGGATGATTTTCTAAGATACTTTGTTGAAGCAAGGGAAAGAAATAGGAAATTGTGATACCTTTCAAACTGGATGAACCAAGTCACTCTAAGCTAGATTTTATTTAAAGACTTTGAAATTTATAATCTATATATCACTTATTATTATGTGTTTTATTTTTCCTTATTTTCTCAGCAAAGTTTAATTTTGGGAATTCTGTTTTCAACTGAATTAATAGTGTAGTGAGTTTTTTCACACTATAATCAATATTGAGATAGGATAGATTCAGTACACAAATGATTAAAATGAGTTCCTACTCTGTGTCAGGCACATATAAGGCAATAAAGTTTTCATTATGAGCAAACAACAGATATGGTCCCTATTTTAGCTGAGCTTTCAAATATGAAGGGGGGTATTTATGAAATAGTCACATAATAGTAGCCTGTATAGCATTTATAAAGAAAAATTACAGAGAACTGTAAGAGCATATACAGCTGATCTTGTGTGAGATGAATAATTTGCAAAAATTTACCTATGAATGGGATGTTTACACTGAAAGCTAAAAGGTAGATAAAAATGAGGTAAGCATTTGTATGTGAAAGGAGCAGAGAGATATTTAGGGCAATGGGAACAGCATATGAGGAGGCCCAGAGTTATTAGTATCTAGAACTAATGAATAATTGAAAAGAAGACAGTGAGGTTAGAAGGTAAAAACCAAGCAAGAATACCAAAAAGTGAGACCAAAATGGTAAATATGGGACAGATCTTGCAGCGTTCATAAACTATGTTAAAGACTGGACTTTATTTTAAGGGCAGTGGGGAACCACTGAAAGGTCTTAAGTGATACCGGCATGTGTATGTATGTGGTAGGAGAGGGAGGGAAAGTCACATTTGTATTGTATAGAGTGACTATTCTGACTCTAGTATGGAGACTAGAATATAAGGGATTTATAAAGAGAACAAGGAGACCAGTCTAGAGACTACCAAAATCACCACGTGAGAAATGATGGTGACTGAGTTAAAGCGAGGTGAAAGTAAAAGTGCAAGTCTCTCAGTTGTGTCTGACTCTTTGCAACCTCATGGACTATGCAGTCCATGGAGTTCTCCAGGCAAGAATACTGGAGTGGGTAAGTAGCCTATCCCTTCTCCAGGGGATCTTCCCAACCCAGGAATTGAACCCAGGTCTCCCGCTTTGCAGGCAGATTCTTTACCAGCTGAGCCACAAGGGAAGCCCAAGAATACTGGAGTGGGTAGCCTATCCCTTATCCAACTGATCTTCCTGACCTAGGAAGCAAACTGAAGTCTCCTGCATTGCAGGCAGATTCTTTACCAACTGAGCTATCAGAGTTAGAGTAGAAATGGTAAATTGTGGAGATGGGGAAAACAGTCAAATTTCAGGTGTTTTGGTCACTTAGTGCTAGGTTGGACACAGGATTTGGGGATTCCCCAATATCATTCTGCAATGTTTTCACTTGCCAGACTGTATGAATGGAAGGATCGTTTACTGAAAGATAAAATACTGGAAGAATATAGTTTGCTTATTTGGGGTAGAAGAGAGAAGATATTTAGTTCGAGACACCTGTGAAATATCCAAATAGCAATAGTAAAGTAGCAGTTGGCTATATAGATATGGCTCAGAAGAGAGGACAGAACCAGAGCTATACGTTAAAGACAATGAGAATGGATGACATGATCCAGGAAGGGTCCATGGAAGGAGGTGAGAAGGCCATGTGGGACAGGAACCAGGACAAGACCAGCTCTTCAGGGAAGAGTCTTGGAGGACAAGTAGGGTGAGGAGCGTCCTATGGGCTTCCAGGGTGCCAGCCCAGAAGGGTTTCTGCAGGAGGGCTTCAGCCTGGCATGGCCAGCTAAGTTGAGAGACAAGGAGGGCCCACTGGTAACCCTGGGGCGCTGACCTCAAGAAGGTCCCAGGCTGGGGACCTTGGCGACAGGTTGTCCTGCTGGGCTGATGGAGGCCCGGGCAGAGTGGAGGAGATCGGGAGACAGAGAGACCAAGGAGGGAAGTGTATGCGAGGAGGAAAAAGTCAGCATATGCAACTCTGGAGGGCCCTGGGAGGAGAGGAAGGGAGCGGACAGAGGCCAGCAACCGGCTGGGGACGTGATTCCCAAAGAGGACCTTTCCTCCTGTGCCTTTGGAACAGAGAATGTTGACAATAGAGGACGAAGAGTGAGATAGAGTGAGCTATTCCAAGAACCCCGAGCAGGATGGGAGCTGGGCGCCCAGCTCACAGCAGGAGAAGGGAGGGCTGCCTGGCCTTCTAAAGGGGTAAGAGCCTTCTCCTCCATCATTGCAGGAGAAAGGAGGGCAGGGTGGCAGGGACTCAAATGCATGGGGACCTCAGGGATTAAGAGGCTCCTCTGTCAGCACGGGAGGTGGGTGAAGCCCTCTCCAGCAGGGGCTCTGAAGGCCCCTCCACACCGCCAGGGAGAACAAAGCCAGGAGCTTCCAGTTGCAGTGGCCTTTCCTCCTTCACCTGCCAGGAGCTGATCCCCATCTCGTGCCAGGTGGGCGGCCGCAGGTCTTCACCTTTCTGTTCTCCCATCCCTTCCTCCCCAGCGGATGGGGAGATCAGGTCATGAGGAGGCCTGGGGTCGTCCGGGAGCTCACTGCCCTCAAAGGTGGCCTCGTACACATCTGTCCTGCCTCCAGGCCCCCTTCACATTGTGGCCCTGGTCATCACTGTGGGTGTCACCTGGATCGTAGTCAGCATCCTCCTCGGTGACCTTGGCAGTGGCTTTCCTTGGGTCCAGCAACTCTTGCCAGTGAGTGTGGGACTTTCCCTCACCCTGCTACAAGGGTCGCCGGCGGCAGGCACCCAGACCTCCGGGCTGAGGCTCTCAGGACGGGTCTGGCAGTGGTCTGGTTTGTCTGTTTCCTCCTGGCAGGACACCAGGAGCTGTTCTCACTGGTCTGCCTCTTGGTGTCTGACACAGTCTGACCCTTACCACCCAGTTGCTTTGGCTGGACACACCAATGCCCACTCATTAGAATTCATTCAGTTCAGTTGGAGTCACTGGGACCTGAGTCGGGGGCAGGGGGGCTTCAGCTGAATCTTGGGGATGATGCCCTCGTTGGTCCCCGGAGGCTTTCCACTGGGTTCTGAGATGGGGAGGGCACTCGGCCCCTCCTTGCTGGGGACACCTCACCTACGTACTTTTATTTTTGAATGAATGAAGTCACTCAGTCGTGTCCAACTTTTTGAGACCCCATGGATTGTAGCCTACCAGGCTCCTCTGTCCCTGGAATTCTCCAGGCAAGAGTACTGGAGTGGGTTGCCATTTCCTTCTCCAGGGGATCTTCCTGGAGATCTTCCCAGGCTTCAAACCTGCATCTCCTGCATTGCAGGAACTGGTATGTAAACTGGTATGTAAATCATTGACTTCTTTCACTTAGCATAATGCCTTTGAGAATCGGTCAAGCTTTTCTGTTGTTTCAATAGTTGTTATTTTATATTAAGTAATATTTCATTGTATGAATGTATTACCATTTATCCATTCACTCACCGAGGAACATTTAAATTGTTTAGCTCTTACGGACAGAATATATTTGAATCATGTTTTCTTCTATCCAACTTGATAATCTCTCTCTTAATTGGTGTGTTTAGCTTATTTACATCTAGTGTGATTATTGAGATGTTTGGATTTAAGTCTACTATTTTATGTTTCTTTTATTTTGAACATGTTTCTTGTATTCCATTATAACTTATTTATAGTGTTTTTGAGTATTTCTCTTTATACATTATCTTTAGTGGTTGCTGTAGGGATTAACACACATATACTTTTCACAAACTATTTAGAATTAACGTATCTATTTCAGATCAATATCTTACTATTCAACTGAAATGTAGACACCCTATTGCCATATAAATACCTTTACTTTCCACATAGTTATGCTATAGATATCATATATTATATCTATGTGCATTGAAAATTCTATCAAAGATCATTATATTTTTTGCTTTCAACCATCAAATATGCTATAAAGAACTCAAGAGGAGAGAAGGCTACTATATTTACCTAGATATTTACCATTTCTCTTGACTTTTTTTTTTTTATTCCCAATGATGTAACTTTTCTTCTGGTATCATTTACTTTCTATCTTTAGAAATTTTTTAGTAGTTCTTTTAGAGCAAGTTTCTGGTTTAAAATTCTTTTAGTTTTTCTTCATCTGAGAATGCATTTATTTCACCTTCATTATGAATGATATTTTCGTTGGATTTAGAATTCTGGATTGACAATTCTTTTTTTTTTTCAGTACTTAGAAAATAGTATGTACTTCCTTCTTGATCCCGTGGCTTTTGACATGAAAGCTGTTTTCCCCTAATATATTATTTGTCCTTGGTTGATTTCAAGACCTTTTCTTTCTGTTTAGCTTTCAGCATTTGATTATGATATATCTAGGCATGGATTCCTTTGTGTATATACTGTATGGGGTTTGTTCATCTCCTTGAATCTGTAGATTTATGGTTTTTCCCTAAAACTTGGGGTATTTTCAGTCATCAGTTTTTCAATACAACACTCTTCCTGCTCTCCTTGGATTCCATTGATTTGATTTTTAGAATTTGTGTTATTGACCCATGGGTTTCCAAGGCTCTGTTCATGTTTTTTTTTCAATCTCTTTCCTCTCTGTTCAGGTTGAATAATTTCTAGCATCCTATCTTCAAGTTCACTTATTCTTTCCTACAGCATCTCTATTTTACCATTGAGTCCATCTTAAGAGATTTTTTCCTGACTGATTGTTTCAGTTGTAAAATATTTATTTGGTTCTTCTTTATATCTTTTATTTCTTTGCTGATGCTTTCTATTTTAATATTTGTTTAAATAGTATTGACAATTGTCCAACAGAGACTTTTTATAATAGCTGCTTTAAAGTTCTCATCAAATTGCTGTCCTCTCATTGTTGCTACTATTGATTGTCATTTAGCAAGTTGAGATTTTCCTGTTTATTTTTATGCCAAGTATATTTTGGTTTGTATCCTGGACATACTGAATACTACATCATGAGAGTCTCAGTTTTGTTTACATCCTAGGAAAACGCTGATATTTTTGCTTTAGTCTTTGGTGAGCTGTGGGTTCGTATGTCAGTTCATTTTTCAGGTTTTGCAGTACTAATTGCAACTGTCCAGCATATACACCATCCTGTGGTCAGCCTGACACCTGAGTGAAGATCTACCTGTTAGTTCAATTCTTAAAATCTTTGGTATATAAATTACTGTCAAATACATGCATGAGTGTGTCACACTGGTTCAGGAGTTCATAAACAACTTTATGGGGGTCACTCTTCCAAAATCCCCCCTCTCTCTCTATTATCTCCAAAATTTTTTTTAGCTCCCAAGTCTCTTCTTTTTATTCTTCCACCCAGAACTGCCCACTTCTGTGATTACACCATGGCCAAAGTCAAACAGAAAGAAGACAAAAACAAAGGGGGGGGGGAAGCAATGGGATATGTTCCTGATCTCTTGGAGTGATGACTTGATTCAATGGAGGGACATGTTATCCTCTCTGAGTTTTGGCTCCCTTTGACTGTGTGGATCACAACAAACTGGAAAATTCTTAAAGAGATGGGAATACAAGACCACCGGACCTTCCTCTTGAGAACTCTGTATGCAGGTCAAGGAGCAATAGCTAAAACCAGACATGGAACAGACTGCTTCAAAATTCGGAAAGGAGTATGTCAAGGCTGTATATTGTCACCCTGCTTATTTAACTTATATGTAGAAAATGTCATGGGAAATGCTGAGCTGGATGAAGCACAAGCTCAAATCAAGTTTGCCAGGAGAAATACCAATAACCTCAGATATGCAGATGACACCACCCTTATGGCAGAAAGCAAAGAGGAACAAAAGATCTGTTGATGAAATTGAAAGAGGAGAGTGAAAAAGCTGGCTTAAAAATCAACATTAAAAAAACTAAGATCATGGCATCTGGTCCCATCACTTCATGGCAAATAGATGGGGAAACAATGGAAACAGTGACAGACTTTCTTTTCTTGGGCTTCAAAATCACTGCAGATGGTGACTGAAGCCACAAAATTAAAAAATGCTTGCTCTTTGGAAGAAAAGCTAAAACCAACCTAGACAACATATTTAAAAGTAGAGACATTAATTTCCTGACAAAGGTCTGTCTAGTCAAGGCTATGGTTTTTCCAGTAGTCATGTATGGATGTCAATAGAGTTGGACCATAAAGAAAGTTGAGTGCCAAATAATTGGTGCTTTTGAACTGTGGTGTTGGAGAAGACTCCTAAGAGTCCCTTGGACTGCAAGGAGATCAAACCAGTCAATCTTAAAGGATATTGAATCCTGAATATTCATTGGAAGGACTGATGCTGAAGCTCCAATACTTTGTCCACCTGGTGCAAAGAACTAACTCATAGGAAAAGACCCTGATGCTGGGAAAGATTGAAAGTAGGAGGATAAGGGAATGACAGAGGATTAGATGGTTGAATGGCATCAATGACTCAATGGACATGAGTTTGAGCAAGCTCTGGGAGATGGTGAATGACAGGGACGCCTGATGTTCTGCAGTTCATGGGGTTGCAAAGACTTGGACATAACTGAGCAACTGAACAACAGATAACTCCATTGCCAGCCAGTACTGCTGCCACAGGATTGTTTGGAGGTTGGAGCACAAGAAAATGAAGATAATGGAGAAAAATGAGAGCTTCCCCACACATGACCTTTAGGTTTTACCTTTTCTTTAGGTTGAAATCTAAAGAAAACTATGGACAGAGGTTTGTAGCATTGTACAGAAAGCTGTGATCAAAACCATCACCAAGAAAAAGAAATGCAAAAAGGCAAAATGGTTGTTTGAGGAGGCCTTACAAATAGCTGAGAAAAGATAAGCTAAAGGTAAAGGAGTAAAGGAAAGACATACCCATCTGAACGCAGAGTTCCAAAGAATAGCAAGGAGAGAGAAGAAAGCCTTCCTCAGTGATCACTGCAAAAAAAAAAAAAAAAAAAATAGAGGAAAACCGTAGAATGGGAAAGACTAGAGATCTCTTCAGAAAATCTCCTCAAGGAAACATTTCATGCAAAGATGGGCACAATAAAAGATTAATGGTATGGACCTAACAGAAGTAGAAGATATTAAGAAGAGGTGACAAGAATACACAGAAGAACTATACGAAAAAGATCTTCATGGCCCAGATAATCATGATGGTGTGATCACTCACCTAGAGCCAGACATCCTGAAATGCAGAGTCAAGTGGGCCTTAGGAAGCATCACTATGAACAAAGCTAGTGGAGGTGATGGAATTCCAGAAATCCTAAAAGGTGATTCTGTTAAGGTGCTACCTTCAATATCCCAGCAAATTTGGAAAGCTCAGCAGTGGCCACAGCACTGGAAAAAGTCGGTTTTCATCCCAATCCCCAATAAAGGGAATGCCTAAGAATGTTTATACTACTGCACAGTTGCACTCATCTCACACACTAGCAAAGTAATGCTCAAATCTCCAAGCTAAATTTCAGCAACCAATAACTTCCAGATGTTCAAGCTGGATTTAGAAAAGGCACAGGAATCAGAGATTAAATTGCCAATATCTGTTGGATCATAGAAAAAGCAAGATAATTTCAGAAAAAACATCTACTTCTGCTTTATTGATTATGCCAAAGTCTTTGACTGTTTGGTTCACAACAAGATCCAATCTTTTGGATCACAATCAAGAGATGGGAATAACAGACCACCTGATCTGCCTCCTGAGAAATCTGTATTCAGGTCAAGAAGCAACAGTTAGAACTGGAGATGGAACAACAGACTGGTTCCAAATCGGAAAAGGAGTATGTCAAGGTTGTATATTGTCACCCTGCTGATTTAACTTATATGGTAAGTACTTCATGTGAAATGCTGGGCTGGATGAAGCACAAGCTGGAATCAAGATTGCAGGGGAAAATATCAATAACTTCAGATATGCAGATGACACCACCCTTATGGCAGAAAACGGAGAAGAACTAAAGAGCCTCTTGATGAAAGAGAAAGAGGAGAGTAAAACTGCTAGCTTAAAACTCAGCATTCAGAAAGCAAATATCATGGCATTCGGCCCCATCATCTCATGGCAAATAGTTGGGGGAACAGTGAGTCTTTCTTTTCTTGGCTCAAAATCACTGCAGATGCTGACTGCCACCATAAAATTAAAAGATGTTTACTCCTTGGAAGAAAAGCTATGACCAACCTAGAAAGCATATGTGCACCCATGGCTGATTCATGTCAATGTATGGCAAAAACCATGACAATATTGTAAAGTAACTAGCCTCCAATTAAAATAAATAAATTGATTTAAAAATAAGCAGAGACATTACTTTGCCATCAAAGGTCTGACTAGTCAAAGCTATGGTTTTTCCCATAGTCATGTGAGAGTTGGACTATAAGGAAAGCTGAATGCTGAAGAATTGATGCTTTTGAATTGTGGTGTTGGAGAAGACTCTTGAGAGTCCCTTGGACTGCAAGGAGATCTAACCAGTCCATCTTAAAGGAAATCAGTCCTGAATATTCATTGAAAGGACTGATGTTGAAGCTGAAACTCAATACTTTGGCCATCTGATGCGAAGAGCTGACTCATTTGAAAAGACCCTATGCTGGGAAAGATTGAGGGCAGGAGGAGAAGGGGACGATAGAGGATGAGGTGGGTGGATGGCATCACTGACTCAGTGGACATAGGTTTGGGTAGACTCTGGCAGTTGGTGATGGACAGGGAGGCCTGGTGTGCTGTGGTTCATGGGGGTCACAAAGAGTCGGACATGACTGAGCGACTGAACTGAACTGAGTTGAAGCCAGGATATACCAAAATGAAAAACATGTTACTTCTTTGGGGTACTTGAAGTTATGGTGTTCTTCCATTATATATTTTCAATTCAACAGCATTTCTAAATTGATCAAGGAATGTTCCAAATTAAACCTGGCTTAGACTCTGAGTCTCTGACCCACTTGCCTTTCATTTATCAATGTAGGCCAGGTTGACTTGCAGTCAGTATACCTCCATACTAAAAGAAATAATTCTTGACTGATATTTCAGTTAAGACTTATATTTGCAATTGGTGAGAATTTCAATCTAAACCAGCTTTATGAAAAGGGCGGTTTTCTGGCTCACTAACAGAATAGTCCAGGGACAGATCTAGTTTTAGATAATATGACCTAATCCAGGACTTCAGAATATCATCAAGACATGAACTCTCCATTTCTCAGTTGTGCTTTCCTCAGTATTATATGTATTTTCATATAGTTTCTTACCTTATTATGACAATATAGCTATCAATAACTCCTGATTTACAACTTCATAACAAGTCCAACAGAAAATAGAGAACACCTTTTTATTGCTCTAACAAGATTCCTGGTATTATCTCTGATTGGATCAAAATGTTCTACTTGAATCATCTGCCCATATCCTAATCATATATTATGGCCTAGTAGTGACCAGACCTGTGTTACATGTATACTCTTGGAACCAGAGATAGAGTCAACTTTACTCAAAGCACATAAACAAAGCACGTTTCTGATCATCAGTGATGATCTTCCCAAAGTAAAATCACAGTTGTGCTACCAAATGAAGAGGCAATGGTTGATGGAGGAAGAATTAACAAATGTATAGTAAAATAATGTTCAAAATTCTCCAAGCAGGCTTCAGCAATATGTGAACTGTAAACTTCCTGATGTTCAAGCTGGTTTTTTAGAAAAGGCAGAGGAACCAGAGATCAAATTGCCAACATCCGCTGGATCATGGAAAAAGCAAGAGAGTTCCAGAAAAACATCTATTTCTGCTTTATGGACTATGCCAAGGCCTTTGACTGTGTAGATCACAATAAACTGTGGAAAATTCTTCAAGAGATGGGAATACCAGACCACCTGACCTGCCTCTTGAGAAATCTGTATGTAAGTGAGAAAGCAGCAGTTAGAATTGGACATGGAACAACAGACTGGTTCCAAATAGGAAAAGGAGTACATCTAGGCTGTATATTGTCACCCTGCTTATTTAACTTATATGCAGAGTACATCATGAGAAACGCTGGACTGGAAGAAACACAAGCTGGAATCAAGATTGCCGGGAGAAATATCAATAACCTCAGATATGCAGATGACACCACCCTTATGGCAGAAAGTGAAGAGGAACTCAAAAGCCTCTTGATGAAAGTGAAAGAGGAGAGTGAAAAAGTTGGCTTAAAGCTCAACATTCAGAAAACGAAGATCATGGCATCCAGTCCCATCACTTCATGGGAAATAGATGGGAAAACAGTGGAAACAGTGTCAGACTTTATTTTTGGGGGCTCCAAAATCACTGCAGATGGTGACTGCAGCCATGAAATTAAAAGACGCTTACTTCTTGGAAGAAAAGTTATGACCAACCTAGATAGCATATTCAAAAGTAGAGACACTTTGCCCACTAAGGTCCATCTAGTCAAGGCTATGGTTTATCCTGTGGTCATGTATGGATGTGAGAATTGGACTGTGAAGAAGGCTGAGCACCGAAGAATTGATGCTTTTGAATTGTGGTGTTGGAGAAGACTCTTGAGCGTCCCTTGGACTGCAAGAAGATCCAACCAGTCCATTCTGAAGGAGATCGGTCCTGGGTGTTCTTTGGAAGGAATGATGCTAAAGCTGAAACTCCAGTACTTTGGCCACCTAATAAGAAGAGTTGACTCATTGGAAAAGACCCTGATGCTGGGAGGGACTGGGGGCAGGAGAAGAAGGGGATGACAGAGGATGAGATGGCAGGATGGCATCACTGACTTGATGGACATAAGTCTGAGTGAACTCCAGGAGTTGGTGATGGACAGGAAGGCCTGGTGTGCTGCGATTCATGGGGTCACAAAGAGTCGGACACAATTGAGCAACTGAACTGAACTGAACCGAACTGATACTATACTGAGAGAACTCAATAACTTCCATTAGGGAAACACCTAAGTATAGATCTAATAAATTATGTCCAGTGTCACTATGCTGACAACTACAAAGCACTGTTAAGAGAAATCAAAGACCTAAATAAATGGAGAGATATACTATGTTCATAGACTGAAGATTCAATATTGTTAACATGTAAGTTCTCTTCAATTTGATCTTTAGATTCAGTGCAAAAGGCTTTATTTGAAGATATTAATATTAAATTTAATCTCTAAAATTTACAGGGAAAGCAAAGAAACCATGACAACCAAAACAATTTTGGAAAAAAGACAAAATTGGGAGACCCACACTATCTGATTTCAAGGCTTATTGTAATGCTACAGTAATTAAGATAGTGTGATATTTATGAACGAATAGACCCATAGCTCAATGAAACAGAATAGAGAGCCCAGAAATAAATTCACATAAATATAGGAACATGATCTTTGAAAAAAGTGAAAAGATATTTCAAAGGAGAAATTAGAACCCGTTCCAGAAAACGGTGCTGAAACACCATGGTGCCAAAAAAAAAAAAAAATATGTTCTATAAACCATGCTTTATAAAAATGCATTTGACAGATTAATCAATAGGTGAATGGATAAAGGAATTGTGATATATACTACCTACAATGGAATATTACTCTCTCTTAAAATGAAGGAAATCCTGTTACATGCTACAAATAGATGAATCTTGAGGATATTATGCTAAGTGAAACGAATCAAGTGCAGAAAAACAAATACTGCATGATTTCATTTATATGAAGTATCTAAAACAGTCAAGATGGATGGGCCATGCTGGAGAGTTCTGACAAAACATGGTCCACTGGAGAAGGGAATGGCAAACCACTTCAGTATTCTTGCCTTTAGAACCCCATGAATAGCATGAAAAGGCAAAAAGATAGGACCCTGAAAGATGAACTCCCCAGGTCGGTAGGTGCCCAATATGCTACTGGAGATCAGTGGAGAAATAACTCCAGAAAGAATGATGAGATGGAGGCAAGGCAAAAACAGCACCCAGTTGTGGATGTGACTGGTGACAGAAATAATGCCCAATGCTGTAAAGAGCAATATTGCATAGGAACCTGGAATGTTAGGTCCATGAATCAAGGCAAATTGGAGGTGGTCAAACAGGAGATGGCAAGAGTGAACATTGACATTTTAGGAATCAGGGAATTAAAATGGACTGGAACAGATGAATTTAACTCAGATGACCATTTTATCTACTACTGTGGGATAGAATTCCTTAGAAGAAATGGAGTAGCCATCATAGTCAACAAAAGAGTCCGAAATGCAGTACTTGAATGCAATCTCAAAACGACAGAAGGATCTCTGTTCGTTTCCAAGGCAAAGCATTCAATATCACAGTAATCCAAGTCTATTCCCTGACCAGGAATGAGAAGAAGCTGAAGTTAAACAGTTCTATAAAGAACTACAAGATCTTCTAGAATTAATACTCCCAAAAGATGTCCTTCTCATTATAGGGGACTGGAATGCAAAAGTAGGAAGTCAAGAAACACCTGGAGTAACAGGCAAATTTGGGCTTGTAGTACAGAATGAAGCAGGGCAAAGGCTAATAGAGTTTTCCCATAGCAAACACCCTAATCCAACAACAGAAGAGAAAACTCTACACAGGGACATCAGCAGATGGTCAATATGAAATCAGATTGATTATATTCTTTGCAGCCAAAGATGGAGAAGCTCTATATAGTCAGCAAAAACAAGACCGGGAGCTGACTGTGGCTCAGATCATGAACTCCTTATTGCCAAATTCAGACTTAAATTGAAGAAAGTAGGGAAAACCACTAGACCATTCAGGTATGACCTTAATCAAATCCCTTAGAATTATACAGTGGAAGTGAAAAATAGATTCAAGTCATTAGATCTGATAGAGTGCTTGAAGAACTATGGACAGAGGTTCATGACATTGTGCAAGAGGCAGTGATCAAACCATCCCCTCCAAAAAAGAAATGCTAAAAGGCAAAATGGGTGTCTGAGGAGGCCTTACAAATAGCTGAGAAAAGAAAGTAAGCTAAAGGCAAAGGAGAAAAGGAAAGATATACCCATTTAAATGCAGAGTTCCAAAGAATAGCAAGGAGAGACAAGAAAGCCTGCCTCAGTGATCAATGCAAAGAAATAGAGGAAAATAATAGAATGGGAAAGACTAGAGATCTCTTCAAGAAAATTAGAGATACCAAGGGAACATTTCATGTAAGGATGGGCACAATAAAGGACAGAAATGTTATGAACCTAACAGAATCAGAAGGTATTAAGAAGAGGGGAAGAATACACAGAAGAACTGTACAAAAAAGATCTTCACTACCCAGATAATCATGATGGTGTGATCACTCACCTAGGGCCAGACATCCTGGAATGTGAAGTCAAGTGGGAAGCATCACTATGAACAAAGCTAGTGGAGGTGATGAAATTCTTTTGAGTTATTTCAAATCGTAAAAGATGATTCTGTGAAAGTGCTACCTTCAATATGCCAGCAAATTTGGAAAACTCAGCAGTGGCCACAGGACTGGAAAAGGTCAGTTTTCATTCCAATCCCAAAGAAAGGAAATTCCAAAGAAAATTCAAACTACCGCACAATTGCACTCATCTCACACGCTAGCAAAGTAATGCTCAAAATTCCCCAAGCCACGATTCAACAGTATGTGAACTGTGAGACGTTCAAGCTGGATTTAGAAAAGGCAGAGGAACCAGAGATCAAATTGCCAACATCTGTTGGATCATGGAAAAGGCAAGAGAGTTCCAGAAAAATATCTACTTCTGCTTTATTGACTACACCAAAGTCTTTGACTGTGTGCATCGCAGCAAACTGTGGAAAAATCTTAAAGAGATGGGAATACCAGACCACCTTACCTGCCTCCTGAGAAATCCGTATGCAGGTCAAGAAGCAACAGTTAGAACTGGAGATGGAACAACAGACTGGTTCCAAATCAGGAAAGGAGTACATCAAGGCTGTATATTGTCACCCTGCTGACTTAACTTATATGCTAAAAATACTTCATGGGAAATACCAGGCTGGATGAAGCACAACCTGGAATCCAGATAGCTGGGACAAATATCAATAACCTCAGATACACAAATGACACCACCCTTATAGCAGAAAGTGAAGAAGAACTGAAGACCCTCTTGATGAAAGTGAAATAGGAGAGTGAAACTGCTGGCTTAAAATTCAATATCCAGAAACCTAAGATCATGGCATCTGGTCCCATCACTTCATCACAAATAGATGGGGAAACAATGGAAACAGTGACAGATTTTCTTTTCTTTGGCTCTAAAATCACCGCAGATGGTGACTGCAGTCATGAAATTAAAAGATGCTTGCTTCTTGGAAGAAAAGCTATGATCAACCTAGACAGCATATTAAAAAGCAGAGACTACATTGCCAACAAAAGTCCGTCTAGTCAAAGCTATGGTTTTTCTAGTAGTCATGTACGGATATGAGAGTTAGACCATAAAGAATGCTGAGCTCTGAAAAATTGATGCTTTTTAACTGTGGTGTTGGAGAAGACTCTTGAGAGTCTCTTGGACAGCAAGCAGATCAAACCAGTAAATCGGTAAAGCAAGTCAGTCCTGAATATTCATTGGAAGGACTGATCCTGAAGCTGAACTTCCAATACTTTGGCCACCTGATGTGAAGAACTGACTCATTGGAAAAGACCCTGATGCTGGGGAAGATTGAAAGCAGGAGGAGAAGGGGACGACAGAGGGTGATGGTTGGATGACATCACCCACTCAATGGCATAAGTTTGAGTAAGCTCCTGGAGTTGATGATGGACGAGGAATCCTGGCATGCTGCAGTCCATTGGATTGCAAATAGTCGGACATGACTGAGCCACTGAACTGAACTAAAAACAATCAAACTCATAGAAGCAGAGGATAAAATAATGGTTGCCAGTGGCTGGGGTGCAAGGGAAATGGAGAGCTGTTTTTCAGTTTCAGTTATGCTAGATGTATAAATTCTAGAGATCTTCTGTACAACACAGTGCCTATAGGTAGCAATACATTATTGTGCACTTTGAAATTTGTTAAGAGGGTAGATGTCATTTTACAGATTCATAAAAATTTTTTTTTTGGATTATAATTGCTTTACAACGTTGTGTTATTTTCTGGTGTATAGTAAACTGAATCAACCACACGTATACATATATCCCCTCTTTTTTTGATTTCCTTCTCATTTAGGTCACCACAGAACATTGAGTAGAGTTCCTTGAGCTATACTGTAAGTTCTCATTAGCTACCTATTTTATGCATAGTAGTGTATATATATGACAATCCCAATCTCCAATTCATCCAATTCCTCCCATTCCTGCCTTGGTATAGAGAACATCTGTGTCTCTATTACTGGTTTGCAAATAAGATCATCTATACTATATTTTTAGATTCCACAAATATGCATTAACATACAATATTTTCCTCTTTCTGACTTACTTCACCCTCTATGACAGTCTCTAGGTCCAACCATGTCTCTGCAAATGACTCCAATTGCATTTTTATGGGTGAATAATATTTCATTGTATAGAGCATGTTTAGTTTTTAGGAAACCGCCAAACTGTCTCCCGAAGTGGTGGTACCATTTGAATTCCCACCAGCAATTAATGAGAGCTCCTGTTGCTTTGGTGTTGTCAGAGTTTTGGATTTTAGTCATTATAATAGGCATATAATGATACCTCTTGACAGTTTAATTTGAAATTCCCTGTTAGAATTGGACATTGAACAACAGACTGGTTCCAAATAGGAAAAGGAGTACGTCAAGGCTGTATATTGTCACCTTGCTTGTTTAACTTCTATGCAGAGTACATCATGAGAAATGCCGGGCTGGAAGAAGCACAAGCTGGAATCAAGATTGCTGGGAGAAATATCAAGAACCTCAGCTATGCAGATGACACCACCCTTATGGTAGAAAGTGAAGAGGAACTAAAAAGCCTCTTGATGAAAGTGAAAAGGGAGAGTGAAAAAGTTGGCTTAAAGCTCAACATTCAGAAAACAAAGACATGGCATCTGGTCCCATCACTTCATGGGACAGGGAGGCCTGGCGTGCTGCGATTCATAGGGAGGCCTGGCGTGCTGCGATTCTAAGGGTCGCCAAGAGTCGGACACGACTGAGCGACTGAACTGAACTGAATAATTTTGGAATATTCTTAGCCATTATTACTTCAAATAATGCTTGGATGGTTGGATGGCATCACCAACTTAATGGACATAAGTTTGGGCATACTCCAGGAGATACTGAAGGACAGGGAAGCCTGGCATGCTGCAGTCCATGTTTTCACAAAGAGTCAGACACAACTTAGCAACTGAACACCAACAATTATTACTTCAAATATTTGTTATATTCCTTTCCCTCTTCTCCTTCTGGTGTTTCTGTTATACTTTTTGCAGTTGCCCCACATTTCTAGTATTCTTCTTTCTTTTCAGTTATTTTTCTCTTTAGTTTTTAGATTGAGAAGTTTCAAGTTTCTGTTGCCATAACTTTCAGCTCACTGATTTTTTTCTGTTTTGTCAGTCTACTGATGAGTCTATAAAAGACATTCTTTATTTATATAATAGATTTTTAAAGTTACTAGCATTTTCTTTTAATTGTCTCTTAGAATTTCCACATCTCCACTTATATTACCCATCTGTTCTTGCATGTTGTCCAGTTTTTTTTTATTAGAGCTTTTAGCATATTAAACATGGTTATTTTAAACTCCTGGCCCTCTTATTCTAAAGTCTCTGCCATAACTGAGTCTAGTCCTGATGCTTGCCCTGACCTTTCAGACTGTGTTTTTGCCCTTTTAGAATGCTTAGTAATTGTTGAAAGATGAACATGATATAGTAGATAAAAGGAACTAAGGTAAATAGGCCTTTGATGTGAGATTTTAATCTTATCTGTCAAAGAGTCAGGCTATATTTACTGTTTAATGTAGCTGTAGGCATCAGAGGCCAAAGTTTCCCCTAGTGTCCTTGTTTTGTCTTTTTATTGTTCAGAGTTTTACTAGGGATTTTTTTAAAAATAGTATCTGAGCTTTATAGTTCTTTTCAGTTGCTGTCCCCTGTTATTATACAGGAGACAAATTTGTGGGGTGGAAAGGTGCAGATAGGGGGAAGGGTTCTGTAGTCTTATGATTATTTCTCAGTCTTAATAAGTTCGTGCTTATTTGGTTGTGACTTTCACAAGTGCTTTAGGCTAGAATTTGATATTTCTCTTCCACCACCTGAAAAAATAAAGGCGTCTAGAGTTGGATATTTCCCTCCTCTGAATGATTTAGGTTCTGGTAGTTTCTCTTGAGGGTTGGGCTTTGTTAAGGAGAATAGAACATTCGGTGTCTGTTTCAAAATAGTTACTTTTGCTCTCATCCTGCTGGAACCATGAGAGAATTTTTCTCTGAGAACATGGTAGGGCTCAAAGAGCTAAAGCTCATGCAATGCTGGGGCTCTTCTAAGGCCAGATCTACAGAATTTTTTTAACTCTCAAGCTAATCCATGTTTAATATGCTCAGTTCAGTTCAGTCGCTCAGTCATGTCCGACTGTTTGCGACCCCATGAATCACAGCACGCCAGGCCTCCCTGTCCATCACCATCTCCCGGAGTTCACTCAGACTCACGTCCATCGAGTCAGTGATGCCATCCGGCCATCTCATCCACTGCCGTCCCCTTCTCCTCCTGCCCCCAATCCCTCCCAGCATTAGAGTCTTTTCCAATGAGTCATCTCTTCACATGAGGTGGCCAAAGTATTGGAATTTCAGCTTTAGCATCAGTCCTAGGACCTGGATCACACGCAGGACTGATCTCCTTTAGAATGGACTGGTTGGTATCCTTGCAGTCCAAGGGACTCTCAAAAGTCTTCTCCAACACCATAGTTCAAAAGCATCGATTCTTTGGTGTTCAGCTTTCTTCAGAGTCCAACTCTCACATCCATACATGACCACTGGGAAAACCATAGCCTTGACTATATGGACATTTGTTGGCAAAGTGTCTCTGCTTTTGAATATGCTATCTAGGTTGGTCATAACTTTTCTTCCAAGGAGTAAGCGTCATTTAATTTCATGGCTGCAGTCACCATCTGCAGTGATTTTGGAGCCCCCCAAAATAAAGTCTGACACTGTTTCTACTGTTTCCCCATTTATTTCCCGTGAAGTGATGGGACCAGATGCCATGATCTTCGTTTTCTGAATGTTGAGCTTTAAGCCAACATTTTCATTCTCCTCTTTCACTTTCATCAAGAGGCTTTTTAGTTCCTCTTCACTTTCTGCAATAAGGGTGGTGTCATCTGCATATCATCTGAGGTTATCGATATTTCTCCTGGCAATCTTGATTCAGCTTGTGCTTCTTCTAGCCCAGCGTTTCTCATGATGTAATCTGCATATAAGTTAAATAATCAGGGTGACAATATATAGCCTTGACGTACTCCTTTTCTTATTTGGAACCAGTCTGTTGGTCCATATCCAGTTCTAACAGTTGCTTCCTGACCTGCATATAGGTTTCTCAAGAGACAGGTCAGGTGGTCTGGTATTCCCATCTCTTTAAGAATTTTCTAGTTTATTGTGATCCACACAGTCAAAGGCTTTGGCATTGTCAATAAATCAGAAATAGATATTTTTCTGGAACGCTCTTGCTTTTTCCATGATCCAGCAGATGTTGGCAATTTGATCTCTGGTTCCTCTGCCTTTTTAAATCCAGCTTGAACATCTGGAATTTCATGGTTCATGTATTGCTGAAGCCTGGCTTGGAGAATTTTGAGCATGACTTTACTAGCATGTGAGATGAGTGCAACTGTGTGGTAGTTTGAGCATTCTTTGGCATTGCCTTTCTTTGGGATTGGAATGAAAACTGACCTGTTCCAGTCCTGTGGCCACTGCTGAGTTTTTCAAATTTGCTGGCATATTGAGTGCAGCACTTTCACAGCATCATCTTTTATGATTTGAAATAGCTCAGCTGAAATTCCATCACCTCCACTAGCTTTGTTCGTAGTGGTGCTTTCTAAGGTCCACTTGACTTCACATTCCAGGATGTCTGGCTCTAGATGAGTGATCATACCATCGTGATTATCTGGGTCTTGAAGCTCTTTTTTGTACAGTTCTTCTGTGTATTCTTGCCACCTCTTCTTAATATCTTCAACTTCTGTTATGTCCCTAATATTTCTGTCCTTTATCAAGCCCATCTTTGCATGAAATGTTCACTTGGTATCTCTAATATTCTTGAAGAGATCTCTAGTCTTTTCCATTCTGTTGTTTTCCTCTATTTCTTTGCACTGATCACTGAGGAAGGCTTTCTTATCTCTCCTTGCTATTCTTTAGAACTCTGCATTCAAATGCTTATGTCTTTCCTTTTCTCCTTTTCTTTTTGCTTCTCTTCTTTTCACAGCTATTTGTAAGGCCTCCTCAGCAGCCATTTTGCTTTTTGGCATTTCTTTTTCTTGGGGATGGTCTTGATCCCTTTCTCCTGTACAATGTCACAAACCTCCGTCCATAGTTCATAAGGAACTCTATCAGATCTAGTCCCTTAAATCTATTTCTCACTTCCACTGTATAATCATAAGGGATTTGATTTAGGTCATACCTGAATGGTCTAGTGGTTTTCCCTACTTTCTTCAATTTAAGTCTGTGTTTGGCAATAAGGAGTTCATGATCTGAGCCACAGTCAGCTTCTTGTTTTTGCTGACTGTATAGAGCTTCTCCATCTCTGGCTGCAAAGAATATAATCAATCTGATTTTGGTGTTGACCATCTGATGATGTCCATATGTAAAATCTTCTCTTGTGTTGTTGGAAGAGGGTGTTTGCTATGACCAGTGTATTCTCTTGGTATTCTCTATTAGCCTTTGCCCTAGATCATTCCTTATTCCAAGGCCAAATTTGCCTGTTACTCCAGGTGTTTCTTGACTTCCTACTTTTGCATTCCAGTCCCCTATAATGAAAAGGACAAGTTTTTTGGGTGTTAGTTCTAAAATGTCTTGTAGGTCTTCATAGAACCATTCAACTTCAGCTTCTTCAGCGTTACTTAGTATGCTCAGTGTCCAGCAATTAGCCAATTCACCTTTAACTGTTTTAATCCATACTGGCTTCAGTGCAGTTTCTGCTCCCACTAAGCTATGATCCTCCTGTCTTGTCTGCCTCTCCAGTTTTTGTGGAAGTGGCTTGCCCTGTAACCTCAATTCTCTGAAGAATCTAAGAAAAGTTGTTGATTTTCAGCTTTTTTCTTGTTGTGGCACAGTTATGTTAACTTTAAAGCTCTTAACGTGTCAGATCAGAAAACAGAATTGAATTTAGTTTAACTTTCATAATTTTTAAATAGTTGTTGCATTTTAAGAATTGCTTCAGTCCAATATATTTAAAGTGAGGTTGAAAAATTTCCAAGTGTTTACCTTTTAGTTTTTATTTAATTTTTACACTAATTAGTGGTCAGAGAATTTGTCCTCTAAGTTTGCTATTCTTAAACATTTTGTTTTCTTTTCAGCATATTACACAATGAATTTTATAGCATTTTATAGACATTTAAAAATAATTTCTAATAATATGCTAAATGTGATCCACATTGTTAATTATATTATTCATATATTCTATATATTTCTTTTTTTCTATATATATTTCTTATTCAACAAATACTTGAACATGAATATAATTCAGACACTGTGTTAGTGACCTATGAAACGATGATCAAAAAAATGGAAGCAATTCTTGTTCTTGTGAGACTCAAAGTTAGGAGGTAAGATATAGAGGAGTAAATAGACAACTACAATGCAAAGTGAAAAATGCCATAATGTGGATGATACAGAACTCTATGTAGGAACATTAGGAAGGGCACCTAATATAGATAGACTGGAAAGTCAGGTAAAGCTTTCTTGAAATAAATTATGACCAATCTGAGACCTAAAGAATGAATAGGAGCTAACCAAGAAAAGGGGAATTTTTAAATGTTCCAAACATGTTTGAAGAACTGGAGGTGATAGTTAGCAATGGTTTGTAGGAACGTAAAGAGTGCACTGTAGCTGGATTGTGCAGTGTAACTGGGGGAAGGGAAGAGGGCAAAGTGTCAAAATGAGACTGGAGAGTGCCCAAATTATGTGAAGCTTTTGCTCATATTAAGGAGTTTGGAATTTATCTTAAGATAAGCGAGGAGCCATTGAAGACACTTAAGCAGTTGAGCAACAGAACATGAATTATATTTTAGAAAGATTCTCTAACTTTAAAATGGAGAATGAATTGGAATAGTGAAATATAGGAGTGTGTTTAACCTTATATTATTACCACCTCTAATTTCTGGAAAAGGTCAGTTTTCATTCCAATCCAAAAGAAAGGCAATGCCTAAGAATTTTCAAACTACTGAACAATTGCACTCATCTCACACACTACTAGCAAAGTAATGCTGAAACTTCTCTAAGCCAGGCTTCAATAGTATGTGAACGATGAATTTCCAGATGTTCATGCTAGATTTAGAAAATGCAGAGGAAACAGAAATCAAATTGAAAACATCTGTTGGATCACAGAAAAATCAAGGAAATACCAGAAAAACATCTACTCCTGCTTTGTTGATTACGCCAAAGCCTTTGACTGTGTGGATCATAACAAACCATGGGAAGTTCTTAAAGAGATGGGAATACCAGACCACCTGACCTGCCTCCTGCAAAATCTGTATGCAGGTCAAGAAGCAACAGTTAGAACCGGACATGGAAAAACAGACTGATTCCAAATCGGAAAAGGAGTATGTCAAGGCGGTAAGGCTTCCCTGGTGGCTCAGAGGTTAAAGCGTCTGCCTCTAATACGGGAGACCTGGGTTCGATCCCTGGGTCAGGAAGATCCCCTGGAGAAGGAAATGGCAACCCACTCCAGTATTCTTGCCTGGAGAATCCCATGGATGGAGGAGCCTGGTGGGCTACAGTCCATGGGGTCACAAAGAGTCAGACATGACTGAGCGACTTAACTTATTTAACTTATATGCAGAGTACATCATGCAAAATACCAAGCTGGATGAAGCTCAAGCTGGAATCAAGATTACCAGGAGAAATATCAATAACCTCAGATATGCAGATGACACCACCCTTATGACAGAAAGTGAAGAGGAACTACAAAGCCTCTTGGTGAAAGTGAAAGAGCAGAATGAAAATGTTAGATTAAAACTCAATATTCAAAATACTAAGATCATGGCATCCGGTCCCATCACTTCATGGCAAATAGATGGGGAAACAATGGAAACAGTAAGAGACTTTATTTGTGAGGGCTCCAAAATCACTGCAGATGGTGACTGCAGCCGTGAAATTAAGAGACACTTGCTCCTTTGAAGAAAAGCTATGACCAACCTAGACAGCATATTAAAAACCAGAGACATTAATTGCTGACAAACATCTGTTTAGTCAAAGCTATGATTTTTCCAGTAGTTATGTATGGATATGAGAGATGGACTATAATGAAACTGAGCACCAAAGAATTGATGCTTTTGAAGTGTGGTGTTGAAGAAGACTCTTGAGAGTTCCGTGGACTGCAAGGAGAGCAAACCCATCAATCCGAAAGGAAATCAGTCCTGAAACTGAAACTGCAATACTTTGGCCACCTGATGGGAAGAACTGACTCCTTGGAAAAGACCCTGATGCTGGGCAAGATTGAAGGCAGGAGGAGAAGGGGACAACAGAGGATGAGATGGTTGGATGGCATCACCAACTCAATGGACATGAGTTTGAGCATGCTCTAGGAGTTGGTGATGGACAGGGAATGATGGCATGCTGCAGTCCATGGGATCACAAAGATTCAGACATGACTGAGTGACTGAACTGAACTGATTGAAGACCCTTAAGAAGGTGAGCAACACGATATGAATTGTGTTTTAGAAAGATTCTTTAACTTCAAAATGGAGAATTAATAGGAATAGTTAAATACAGGAGTGTGTTTAACCTTATATTATTACCACCTCTAATTTCAATTAAATTTGAATTATCCAAATAATATATGAATCCATTCACCTAAAAATGAATTAACATCTAAACCTCACACGTTATACAAAAATTTATTTAAAATAGAACATAGATTTAAGTGTAAAGTGTAAAACTGTAAATATTTTTAGAAGTTAACATACGATAAATCTTTGAGACCTAGAGACAGACAATGTGTTCTAAGACATGACACCAAAAGTGCAATCCATAAAATTAAAAAAAATGATATATTGGACTTTCATCAAACCTAAAAACTTTTGCACTGTGAAAATAGTACTAAATGCAAGGTGCAGATTGAGAGAAAATATTTGCAAACCACATGTCTGATAAAGGATTTGTATGTGTAATATATAAAGTGGGCTCAAAACTCAGCAATAAAAGCAATAAAAAATCCAGTTAGAAAAAGGTCAAAAGACATGAACAGACATTTCACCAAAGAAGATGAATAGTTCACAGATGATAAATAAACACATGAAAACAGGTTCAACATCATTAGCCATTCAGTTCAGTTCAGTTCAGTTCAGTCGCTCAGTCGTGTCCGACTCTTTGCGACCTCATGAATCGCAGCACGCCAGGCCTCCCTGTCTATCACCAACTCCCGGAGTTCACTCAGATTCACGTCCATCGAGTCAGTGATGCCACCCAGCCATCTCATCCTCTGTCGTCCCTTTCTCCTCCTGCCCCCAATCCCTCCCAGCATCAGAGTCTTTTCCAATGAGTCAACTCTTCACATGAGGTGGCCAAAGTACTGGAGTTTCAGCTTTAGCATCATTCCTTCCAAAGAACACCCAGGGCTGATCTCCTTTAGAATGGACTGGTTGGATCTCCTTGCAATCCATGGGACTCTCAAGAGTCTTCTCCAATACCACAGTTCAAAAGCATCAATTCTTCAGTGCTCAGGTTTCTTCACAGTCCAACTCTCACATCCATACATGACTACTGGAAAAACCATAGCCTTGACTAGATGGACCTTAGTTGGCATTAGAGCAATGCAAATTAAAAGCACAATGTGATATCATCACAGATGTATTAGAAAAGTTCAAATGAAAAATAGTGATGATACTAGATGCTGGTGAGGACACACAGAAACTGGATGTCTAATGCATTCCTGGTGGGAATTGTTGTTGTTTACTCACTCAATTGTGAGCAACTATTTGCGACCCCATGGACTGCAGCACACCAGGCTTCCCTGTCCTTCACCATCTCCCAGAGCTTGCTCAAATTCAAATTCAAATTCAAATTCACGTCCATTGAGTCGCTGATGCCATCCAACCACCTCATCTTCTGTTGTCCCTTTCTCCTCCCACCTTCAATATTTCCCAGCATCAGGGTCTTTTCCAATGAATCAGCTCTTCGCATCAGGTGGCCAAAGTATTGGAGCTTCAGTTTCAGCATCAGTCCTTCCAATGAATGTTCAGGTTTGACTTCCTTTAAGATTGACTGGTTTGATCTCCTTGAAGTCTAAGGGACTCACAAGAGTTTTCTCCAACACCACAGTTCAAAAGTATCAATTGTTCAGCGCTCAGCCTTCTTTATGGTACAACTCTCACATTCATGTACGACTACTGGAAAAACCGTAGCTTTGACTATATGGACCTTTGTTGGCAAAGTAACGTCTCTCCTTTTTAATATGCTGTTTACATTGATCATAGCTTTACTTTCAAGGAACAAGTGTCTTTTAATTTCATGGCCACAGTCACCATCTGCAGTGGTATTGGAGCCCAAGAAAATAAAATCTGTCACTGTTTCCATTGTTTCCCCATCTATTTGACATGAAGTGATGGGACTGGATGCCATGATCTTTGTTTTTGTAATGTTGAGTTTTAAGCCAACTTTTTCACTCTCCTCTTTCACCTTCATCAAGAGGCTTTGTAGTTCCTCTTCATTTTCTGCCATAAGGGTGGTGTTATCTGCATATCTGAGGTTATTGATATTTCTCTCAGTAATCATGATTCTAGCTTGTGCTTCATCCAGCCTGATATTTCACATGATTTACTCTGCATATAACTTAGATAAGCAGGGTGACGATATACAGCCTTGACATAGTCTTTTCCCAATTTGGAACCAGTCTGTTGTTCCATGTCTGGTTCTACCTGTTCTTCATAACCTGCATACAGGTTTCTCAGACGGAAGGTAAGGTGGTCTGGCATTCCCATCTCTTGAAGAATTTTCCACAGCTTCTTGTGATCCACAGTCAAAGGCTTTGGCATAGTCAATGTAGCAGAAGTAGATGTTTTTCTGGAATTCTCTTCCTGGAAGGAATGACAAATAGTAAAGCCACTTTGGAAACACTGTTTCAGTTTCTTATAAAACTAAGCATGCAATTACCATAAAACCAAGCATTTACCTTCCTGTACATTTATACAGAGAAATGAAGGCTTGTGTTCATATAAAAACCTGTGTATGAATGTTAATAGCAACTTTACAAATAATAGAAAAATACTGGCAACAATTCAAGTGCTATTCAACAGGGGAATGGTTGACCAAACTGTTTTACATCCATGCCATGGAATACTACTCAGCAATGAAAAAGAATGGACTGTTGATACATCCAACTAGCTCAACTAGCTTGATGGAGTTCAGGAGTACTATGCTTAATGAATAAGCCAATCCCCCAAAGTTACATATGGTATTATTCCATCTATATAACATTCTCAAAATGACAATATTACAGGAATGAAGAACAGATTAGTGGTTGCCAGGAGACAGAGGAAGGTGGGGCATCGTAGGAGGTGAATAAGAATACACAGAGCTAGCGCAAGGGAGTTCTTTTATGATGCTGGAACAGCTCTGTATCTTAACTGTGGTGATGATTACACAAAATTATACATAGCATAAAATTACATAGAACCAACATACACACAGAGATGCAAACTTTAAAATGGTGAAAACAATATCATCTGTGGTCTGCTTAACAGTAATGCACCAATGTCAAATTCCTGTTTTTGATATTATACTATACTGTATAAGCTATCATTATTGAAAGAAGCTGGAGGAATGATTCACAGGATTTTATAGACTGTTTTTGTGATTTTCTATCTCAAATTTAAAAGATTTTAAAAAAAAAAAAATTAAGACATTACAGATAAGCCTAAATCCTTTTGGTCACTATCCCTGACTGCATTCACTTCTTCCCCACCCCAGAAGCCACTAATGCTATGAGTTTACTGTGTATCCTTCCATAATTACTTTTTTTATTCACACATATATGTAGTCATAAAATGAATATATATATAAGTAATTTTGTGTGCTTCCTTCTATGTAAATATTATATGGTGTATGTCATCCATTAACTTGTTTTTTTTTTCACTCATTGTCACATTTTTAAGATATATCCCTTATTGATATATATATATATATATATATATATATATATATATATATAGCTTTAATTCATTTATTGTGACTGCTTTATGGCAATCTATTGAACATATATTTTTAATTTAACTTTCTGTATTGCTAGACATTCAAGATGTTTTAAAACTTTTGCAGTGTTGTAGAGGGTTTTCTTGTACATGTCTCCTAATATGTCTTTCTCTAAGGAAGAAATGAAATTGGTGTATCCTAGGTTGCTAACATTTTCAGTTTTAATTAACTGCCAGTGTATACCTCAATTGACCGTACCAATTTACACTCCCACCATTTTCATATATCCTTGATAAAATTACATCTTATATTCAAAATATAGCATATAAAATCAATCCAATTATGGCAGTCCCAGCATGGTGTCATGTCCAAATAAACATTTGTCTAAAGTCCAAAAATAAAATAAAATAGTTACTTTTGTGTGTTGCCTTTCCTTTAAAATATAATTTTCACCCATTTACTTCCCCAAATTCCCACTCATTATGGCATAGCAGATGCTTCCCAGGTGACACAATGGTAAAGAATCTGCCTGCAATGCAGGAGATGCAAGGTTGATCCTTGGGTCAGGAATATCCTCTGGAGAAAGAAATGGCAACTCACTCCAGTAATCTTGCCTGGAAAATCTCATGGACAGAGGAGCCTGGGGCCAGTTCATGGGGTCACAGAGTCAGACACAGTTGAGTGACTGAGCACACACACATGACATAGTAGATACTCTAATCTCTTTCTGTCTCTCTGAGGACTACCTAAAACATTCATATCTAATTATTCTCTTATTAATTGTCTATTTTTTTCTAATGTATATCAAACAAATCCTGGCTTGTTTCATTTCTCTTAACCATTATTCTGATCTTTGGAACAAAGTCCAGGAACAGAGTGTGCCAGGGAAAAATTCTCCTTGGTGGATGTGTGAGTAGAGGTTGTACATATTTTTAAGTCTTTTCTTATCATACAAGCTTATGTAAAATACGAGATTAGTTTTACATTTGAACTTTAAGCAGGAAGAATGTCTTCCCATAAGTGGAGTTAAAAAATTCCTCCCCTATGTACACAGTGCACAGTGAAAAAGAAAACATAGCTTCCAGGGAGAAAACAGATAAGAAGTGCTCAGATAAGAACAGCTGCAGCAAGAAGTATTAATAAAATCCTTTCTAGTTATGATTACTCTACTAGTGCAGTTTCTGTTTCAATAATTCTAAGCCCTTCAGCAGGGCTTTAAATATTCCCATAATTGGTTAACAGATATTTCTAGAGTTCCTGCTGTGTGCAAATTCAAATATTATCTAGTTTGTGAGAAAAGTGGAGCATGTGAAGATTAGGAGATATGGTGTGTGCTCTTAGGGACCTTTTAGTTTAGTTTTGGAGTGTCCTTGTGGTTGAGACACAGAAACTGAGGTCAAACTGCATTGGGTAACATGAGTTCACCACCTATTTGTGTGATCTGGAGGAAGACATTTTAGCTCTCTGAGTCTCCAACTACTAATTTATAAAAGTAATGATAGTATCTATCGCATAGATCTGTTGTGAGGGAAACAGTTCTTTCTGTTCCTGGTGTATCTTATGTGAAGGGTAAATAAAAACATATCTATCTTTTCCTTGAGCCTCACTAACTTCTTTATCAAGGAAATGCAAATCAAAACCACAGTGTGATATCACTTCACACCCCCGTGAATGGCCATAATGAATTTTTTAATGGAAAATTATAAGTATTGGCAAGGCTATGGAAAAATTGGAATCATGATACATTGCTGGTGACAAAATAAAGTAGTTCAGCTGCAGTGGAAAAAAGTTCTAGAATTCCTCAAAAAGTTAAAGATAGAATTGCCATATGACCTCTTGATGAAAGTGAAAAAATGATGACAGTGAAAAAGTTGCTTAAAGCTCAATATTCAGAAAACTAAGATTATGGCATCCGGTCCCATCACTTCATGGAAAATAGATGGGGAAACAGTGGAAACAGTGGCTGACTTAATTTTTCTGGGCTCAAAAATCACTGCAGATGGTGATTGCAGCCATGAAATTAAATGACACTTACTCCCTGTAAGGAAAGTTATGACCAACCTAGACAGCATATTAAGAAGCAGAGACATTACTTTGTCAACAAAGGTCCGTCTAATCGAGGCTGTGATTTTTCCAGTAGTCATGTATGAATGTGAGAGTTGGACTATAAAGAAAGCTGAGCGCCAAAGAATTTATGCCTTTGAACTGTGGTGTTGGAGAAGACTCTTGAAAGTCCCTTGGACTGCCAGGAGATCCAACCAGTCCATCCTAAAGGAGATCACTCCTGGGTGTTCATTGGAAGGACTGATATTGAAGCTGAAATTCCAATACTTTGGCCACCTAATGTGAAGAGCTGACTCTCTTGAAAAGACCCTGATGTTGGGAAAGATTGAAGGCAGGAGGAGAAGAGGACGACACAGAATAAGATGGCTGGATGGCATCAGTGACTCAATGGACATGAGTTTGGGCAAACTCCAGGAGTTGGTGATGGACAGGGAGGCCTGGCATGCTGCAGTTCATGGGGTTGCAAAGAGTCAGACATGACTGAGTGACTGAACTGAACTGAATTTCAATTGTACAAAAACTTGTACATGAGAGTTCATAGTATTTTTATTTATTTGTACTAGTGAAAAGTTTGTGGTGGAGTGCAATCTAAACAAAATGTGCTTTATCCATACACTGGCATATTATTCAGCTTTAAAAAGTAAAAAAATTCAAATACATGCTGCAATGGTTGAAAACTGGGAAAGGAGTACAACAAGGTTGTATATTGTCACCCTGTTTATTTACATTATATGCAGAGTGCATCATGCAAAATGCCAGGCTGGAAGACTCACAAGCTGGAATCAAGATTGCAGGGAGAAATAACAATCTCTGATATGTAGATGACACCACCCTAATGAGTTGTTCAGTTCAGTCACTCAGTAGTGTCCGACTCTTTGCAACCCCATGAATCGCAGCATGCCAGGACTCCCTGTCCATCACCAACTGCCAGAGTTCACTCAAACTCCTGTCCATCGAGTCAGTGATGCCATCCAGCCATCTCATCTTTGGTCATCCACTTCTCCTCCTGCCCCCAATCCCTCCCAGTGTCAGAGTTTTTTTCCAATGAGTCAACTCTTCGCATTAGGTGGCCAAAGAATTGGAATTGCATCTTCAACATCACTCCTTCCAATGAACACCCAGGACTGATCTCCTTGAGAATGGACTGGTTGGATCTCCTTGCAGTCCAAGGAACTCTCAAGAGTCTTCTCCAACACCACAGTTCAAAAGCGTCAGTTCTTCGGTGCTCAGCTTTCTTCAGAGTCCAGCTCTCACATCCATACATGACCACTGGGAAAACCATAGCCTTGACTAAACGGACCTTTCTAGGTTGCTAACTGTCCTTCCAAGGAGTAAGCGTTTTTTGATTTCAGGCTGCAATCACTATCTGCAGTGATTTTGGAGCCCCCAAAATAAAGTCAGCCACTGTTTCCCCATCTATTTCCCATGAAGTGATGAGACCAGATGCCATGATCTTAGTTTTCTGAATGTTGAGCTTTAAACCAACTTTTTCACTCTCCTCTTTCACTTTCATCAAGAGGCTCTTTAGCTCCTATTCATTTTCTGCCATAAGGGTGGTGTCATCTGCATATCTGAGGTTATTAGTATTTCTCCTGGCAATCTTGATTCCAGCTTGTGCTTCTTCCAGCCCAGCGTTTCTCATGATGTACTCTGCATATAAGTTAAATAAGCAGGGGGACAATATATAGCCTTGCCATACTCCTTTTCCTGTTTGGAGCCAGTCAGTTGTTCCATGTCCAGTTCTAACTGTTGCTTCCTGACCTGCATATAGGTTTCTCAAGAGACAGGTCAGGTGGTCTGGTATTCCCATTTATTTTAGCATTTTCCATAGTTTATTGTGATCCACACAGTCAAAGGCTGTGGCATTGTCAATAAAGCAGAAATAGATGTTTTTCAGGAACTCTCTTGTCTTTTCGATGATCCATCAGATGCTGGCAATTTGATCTCTGGTTCCTCTGCCTTTTCTAAAACCAGCTTGAACATCTGGAAGTTCATGGTTCATGTATTGCTGAAGCCTGGCTTGGAGAATTTTGAGCATGACTTTACTAGCATGTGAGATGAATGCAATTGTGTGGCAGTTTGAGCATTCTTTGGCATCACCTTTCTTTGGGGTTGGAATGAAAACTGACCTTTTCCAGTCCTGTGGCCACTGCTGAGTTTTCCAAATTTGCTTGCATATTGAGTGCAGCACTTTCACAGCATCATCTTTCAGGATTTGAAACAGCTCAACTGGAATTCCATCACCTCCACTAGCTTTGTTTGTAGTAATGCTTTCTAAGGCCCACTTGACTTCACATTCCAGGGTGTCTGGCTGTAGGTGAGTGATCACACCATCGTGATTATCTGGGTCATGAAGATCTGTTTTGTACAGTTCTTCTGTGTATTCTTGCCACCTCTTCTTAATATCTTCTGCTTCTGTTAGGTCCATACCATTTCTGTCCTTTATCGAGACCATCTTTGCATGAGATGTTCCCTTGGTATTTCTAATTCTCTTGAAGAGATCTCCAGTCTTTCCCATTTTGTTTTTTTCCTCTATTTCTTTGCACTGATTGCTGAAGAAGGCTTTCTTATCTCTTCTTGCTGTTCTTTGGAACTCTGCATTCAGATGCTTATATATTTCCTTTTCTCCTTTGCTTTTTGCTTCTCTTCTTTTCACAGCTATTTGTAAGGCCTCCCCAGCCAGTGATTTTGCTTTTTTGCATTTCTCTTCCATGGAAATGGTCTTGATCCCTGTCTCCTGTACAATGTCACAAACCTCCGTCTATAGTTCACCAGGCACTCTATCTATCAGATCTAGGCCCATAAATCTATTCCTCACTTCCACTGTATGCTGGAGCAGCTGTGAAGAGATACCCCACACCCAAGGTAAGAGAAACCCAAGTAAGATGGTAGGTGTTGCAACAGGGCATCAGAGGGCAGACCCACTGAAAACATACTCACAGAAAACTAGTCAATCTAGTCATACTAGGACCACAGCCTTGTCTAACTCAATGAAACTAAGCCATGCCTATGGGGCAACCCAAGATGGGTGGGTCATGGTGGAGAGGTCTGACAGAATGTGGTCCACTGGAGAAGGGAATAGCAAACCACTTCAGTATTCTTGCCTTGAGAACCCCATGAACAGTATGAAAAGGCAAAATGATAGGATACTGAAAGAGGAACTCCCCAGGTCAGTAGGTGCCCAACACGCTACTGGAGATCAGTGGAGAAATAACTGAAGAAAGAATGAAGGGATGGAGCCAAAGCAAAAACAATACGCAGCTGTGTATGTGACTGGTGATAGAAGCAAGATCCGATGCTATAAAGAGCAACATTGCATAGGAACCTGAAATGTCAGGTCCATGAATCAAGGCAAATTGGAAGTGGTCAAACAAGAGATGGCAAGAGTGAACGTTGATATTCTAGGAATCAGTGAACTTAAATGGACTAGAATGGGTGAATTTAACTCAGATGATGATTATATCTACTACTGTGGGCAGGAATCCCTCAGCAGAAATGGAGTAGCCATCATGGTCAACAAAAGAGTCTGAAATGCAGAACTTGGATGCAATCCCAAAAATAACAGAATGATCTCTGTTCGTTTCCAAGGCAAACCATTCAATATCACAGTAATCCAAGTCTATGCCCCAACCAGTAATGCTGAAGAAGCTGAAGATGAACGGTTCTATGAAGACCTACAAGACCTTTTAGAACTAACACCCAAAGAAGGTGTCCTTTTCATTATAGGGGACGGGAATGCAAAAGTAGGAAGTCAAGAAACACCTGGAGTAACAGGCAAATTTGGCCTTGGAATGCGGAATGAAGCAGGGCAAAGACTAATAGAGTTTTGCCAAGAAAATGCACTGGTCATAGCAAACACTCTCTTCCAACAACACAAGAGAAGACTCTACACATGAACATCACCAAATGGTCAACACCAAAATCAGATTGATTATATTCTTTGCAGCCAAAGATGGAGAAGCTCTATACAGTCAACAAAAACAAGACCAGGCGCTGACTGTGGCTCAGATCTTGAACTCCTTATTAGCAAATTCAGACTCAAATTGAAGAAAGTAGGGAAAACCACTGGACCATTCAGGCATGACCTAAATCAGGCTTCCCTGTCCATTGCCAACTCCCAGAGATTGCTCAAACTCATGTCCATCAAGTTCAGTGATGCTAAAAGTCCTATGTATAAGCTATGGTTTTTCAATTCTTGCTTGGAGAATTCCATGGACACTACAGTCCATGTGGTTGCATAGAGTTGAACACAACTGAGCAACTAACATGTTTTTTCCAGTAGCCATGTATGGATGTCAGCATTGGACCTTAAAGAAGGCTGAGCATTGAAGAATTGATTCTTTTGAACTGAAGTGCTAGAGAAGATTCTTGAGCATCCCTTGGACAGCCAGGAGATCAAACCAGTCAGTCCTAAAGGAAATCAACCCTGAATTTCATTGGAAGGACTGATGCTGAAGCTGAAGCTCTAATACTTTGGTTACCTGATGAGAAGAACCAACTCATTGGAAAAGACCCTGATGCTGGGAAAGATTGAGGACAGGAGGAGAAGGGGTGGCAGAGGATGAGATGGTTGGATGGCATCACTGACTCAATGGACATGAGTTTGAGCAAACTCTGGATGATAGTGGAGGACAGAGAAGCCTGGAGTGTTGCAGTCCATGGGGGTCACACAGAGTCAGATACAATTTAGCAACTAAACAACAACAAGTAACATGGATGAACATTGGAAACAGTATGTGAAGTGAAATAAGCCAGACACAAAAAGAGAAATACTGTATAACTCCATTTATGTCAAATATTTTATATATTTATGTTACAGTAAGAAAGAAAGTGTGTGCCTATTATACAGGGTGAAGTAAGTCAGAAAGAAAAGCACCAATACAGTATATTAACAAATATATATGGAATTTAGAAAGATGGCATCTATGACCCTATATGTGAGACAGCAAAAGAGATACAGATGTAAAGAACAGACTTTTGGACTCTGTGGGAGAAGGAGAGGGTGGGATGATTTGAGAGAATAGCATTGACACGTGTATATTACCATATGTGAAATAGATCGCCAGTTCAGGTTCGATACATGAGACAGGGTGCTCAGGGCCAGTGCACTGGGATGACCTTGAGGGATGGGATGGGGAGGGGGGTGGGAGGGGGTTCTGGATGGGGAACACATGTACACCCATGGCTGATTCATATCAATGTATGGCAAAAACCACTACAGTATTGTAAAGTAATTAGCCTCCAATTAAAATGAATAAATTAATTTAATTAAAAAAGAAGGAAAGTGTGTCTGTGTAACCCAATTTTCCCTTCTCTTCTTGTGAGTTAGACTGCCCACAATAAGCATGCAACACTACAAGGTGTGCAATTTATTTAATATAGCCTGGTGACTTTGGCAGGAGGGATTGCAGGGTTGAGAAAGAAGAGGGAAGAGAGTTTAGGACTCAAAACATCTTGCCACTCTGGGGTTTTGGAGATAAGCCAGGTGGAGGTTTGGGACAAAAGTGTTTGAATATTTTAAAAGTGTAATTCAAACCAACTCCGAAACCCTGTTAGTGTGTTGGGGGGAGGGGGCGTGTTTCATGGTAATCCTACAGTAGAAATTTTGGCCAAATGTTAAGAGATAGTAGGAGTGTTGGAGAAACTAGAACAGCGTGAACAGGTGACATCCTATCATAATATGTGTTTTCACAAGGGCAGGCAGACACAACGCTGTGCAGGAGACCTTCTGAGGTAGTTTGTGTGAAAGCAGCCAGTGAACTGTGACTCTTTCAGGCATGTCTGACTCTTTGTGACCCCGTGGACTATACAGTTCATGGACTTCTCCAGGCAGGAATACTGGAGTGGGTAGCCTTTCCCTTCTCCAGGGGATCTTCCCAACCCAGGGATCGAACCCAGGTCTCCCACATCGTGGGCGGATTCTTTCCCAGCTGAGCCACCAGGGAAGCCCAAGAATACTGGAGTAGGTAGCCTATCCCTTCTGCAGCGGATCTTCCCAACCCAGGAATTGAACCGGGGTCTCCTGCATTGCAGGCGGGTTCTTTACCAACTTGAGCTGTTAGGGAAGCCCTAACCTACCACAGCAATGGGAAAACTGAGATGACCTTTCCCTGAGAATATCTTGCCGTCTGTATCTCCACAAAGTGTGGCTTTGGTTTCACTTTGAATTCCACAGAGAGGGAGTTTTCCTGGCAAATGCAATTTAAAATGTTTCTCTCAGTGAAACATACAGAACATATGGAAAAACACTAATCTCATAGAGAGAATTAGCTACACACACATGCACACACACATACAATCACACCCCACAAGAAAAATGTGGTACATGAGCACAGACACAGGACACTGACGTCAGAGATACAGAGCTACAGCCTCACACAACCATTGCTGACATCATACAGAGTGTCACTAGAGTGACACAAACTCTTTAACAGAAACCTGCACCACTTTTAGGAATGACTCCTTTGACTTGGCCTGGGGCCACTCTACCAGTGGATTATTTCATAGCAGCATTATAGGTCATATCTATATTTTCAGACTCACCCAATTCATTGGATTGAGTCTTAAGGGCTCTTTTTTTTTAAAATTATTCTTTAATTGGAGGATAATTGCTTTACAGAATTGTGTTTGTTTCTGCCAAACATCAACATGAATCAGATATATATATATATATATATATATATATATATGTATATATATATATATATATATATCCTTCTTCTTGAACCTCCCTCTCACCCCAACCTTCCAGAGCCCTGGTTTGAGTTCCCTGAGTTATAGAACAAATTCCCATTGAGTATATATTTTACATATGGTAATGTAAGTTTCCATGTTGCTCTGTTAATACATCTTAGGAGCTCTTTCTGATGTGTATCTGATTCAAAATTTGGTTTAGGAAAACATGGAAATGAAGAAGAATGCAATGGTAAATAACCAAGTGCAAAGCCCCTTTACTAACTTCCAATAATGTCAGAACTTATGTCTAAGGAATACAGAAGCATTTTTCAATTCCTACTCCCCTGTTGTTTAGTCGCTCAGTTGTGTCCAACTCTGTGACTGCATGAACTGTAGCCTGCCAGGCTCCTCTATCCATGGGATTCTCCAGGCAAGAATATTGGAGTGGGTTGCCATTTCCTCCTCCAGGGGATCTTCCTGCCCCAGGGATTGAACACCCATCTCTTATGTCTTCTGCCTTGGCAGGCAGATTCTTTACCACTGAGTCACTGGGGAAGCCCTCCTAGTCCCTTCCTACCCCTCAAACATTCCTTGTGCAGAACTTAGTGCTACATCAGTCTCAGGAGCAAAATAAGACTAGAGAAAACTAAGACAGAGAAATCCACCTCCTCTCAGACCAATTTTAATTCCCTAAAATTTGTTTAAATCAAAGACAGTTAATTAGAAGGAGTAAGGTTATGAGAAAAGCAAGAGAGTTCCAGAAAAAAAACATCTATTTCTGCTTTATTGACTATGCCAAAACCTTTGACTGTGTGGATCAAAATAAACTGAGGAAAATTCTGAAAGAGATGGGAATACCAGACCACCTGACCTGCCTCTTGAGAAACCTGTATGCAGGTCAGGAAGCAACAGTTAGAACTGGACATGGAACAACAGACTATTTCCCAATAGGAAAAGAAGTATGTCAAGGCTGTATATTGTCACCCTGCTTATTTAATTTATATGCAGAGTACATCATGAGAAATGCTGGACTGGACAAAACACAAGCTGGAATCAAGATTGCCGGGAGAAATATCAACAACCTCAGATATGCAGATGACATCACCCTTATGGCAGAAAGTGAAGAGGAACTAAAAAGTCTCTTGATGACAGTGAAAGTGGAGAGTGAAAAAGTTGGTTGAAAGCTCAACATTCAGAAAACGAAGATCATGGCATCTGGTCCCATCACTTCATGGGAAATAGATGGGGAAACAGTGGAAACAGTGTCAGACTTTATTTTGGGGGCTCCAAAATCACTGCAGATGGTGATTGTAGCCATGAAATAAAAAAACGCTTACTCCTTGGAAGGAAAGTTATGACCAACCTAGATAGCATATTGAAAAGCAGAGACATTACTTTGCCAACAAAGGTCCATCTAGTCAAGGCTATGGTTTTTCCAGTAGTCATGTATGGATGTGAGAGTTGGACTGTGAAGAAAGCTGAGTGCCGAAGAATTGATGCTTTTGAAGTGTGGTGTTGGAGAAGACTCTTGAGAGTGCCTTGGACTACAAGGAGATCCAACCAGTCCATTCTCAAGGAGGGCAGTCCTCAGTGTTCTTTGGAAGGACTGATGCTAAAGCTGAAACTCCAATATTTTGGCCACCTAATGTGAAGAGTTGACTCATTGGAAAAGACTCTGATGCTGGGAGGGATTGGGGGCAGGAAGAGAAGGGGATGACAGAGGATGAGAGGGCTGGATGGCTTCGCCGACTCGATGGACATGAGTTTGAGTGAACTCCAGGAGTTGGTGATGGACAGGGAGGCCTGGCATGCTGCAATTCATGGGTCACGAAGAGCTGGACATGAATGAGCGACTGAAATGAACTGAAGGTAGTTAGTGTTCCATAGTGTTCAAGTGTTTCCTTGAAGTAGTGGTAAAGGTGTCTGACTTATTACTTAACTGTCATTAAGGGTGCATCACAGACCGTGTTGTAATATTAAGTTACATCATTACTAAGGAGTCCATAAGACTGGAGACTAGTTCAAAGATCATCATGAAGTGCAGGTATTGAGAATGACTGACAACTTGTGCTGCTGACCTCAACCTGCAGGAATAACAGACAAAAACTTGAGGGCAGCAGCTAAATGTTTAGGCTTGGGAGATCTTACAATACCTTATATTTATCTTCTAAACATAAATCATCCTTAACTCTAGGAGAGATACTGATATCTCAATAGTCTTCTAGTTGAGCAAATAAAACAATTTGCCCTTGAGCAATTTTTTAACCTCATTGAGGATCAATTTCCCATTTGAACACAATAGTACTTACCTCCTAAGTTTGTTGTGAGAGTTAATTGAGAGAAAATATATAATTAACCTTGCATAACACTTAGTGCATAATAGGAACCAACAGTTATTAATATTATTATTTTCACTAGCAAATTACCAGGGCTGAAGGCTCTGAAACACTGGGTAGGAAATTGAGCCAGGCATAGAGACCTTGAATTGTAACCTGGACTTCAGATTCCTCATCCAGAGGGTGGGACAAGGCATAAGAGTTACACTTGGCACAAGTCCAAACTGCATGACTGCACAAACACTGTAACTGTTCTGTATTCAGACACATTTGAAGGGATTTTTCCAGCATAAGTTTCTAAATGTGCTGCTTGTTTTGTAATTCAATCTAGGGCAGCAGCGGCAGCAGTGCTATCATTATTTACATTTCTGCCTCTCAGTCTTGGATCCAAGATATTTGCAGCAGTATGAACTGGCACGTAGCAAAATTCTTCTCTTTTCTGAAAATAGTATTTCATCTTACTCTCTTTTATACCCATGCACAAATAAATATTAATAATCTTTTACATTGCTTTGTTCTTGGGACATTTGGTCAAGAATAATTTATAAAAATAAACTGTCTGATCCAGACACTGTAAATTAGTTTCACGTTAAATTTTTCATAGTGCTTTGATATTAAGAACATTTTCAGTTGAGAGGAGCCTTGTTAGCAATATATTAACTTTCTAATATTATTACTTTCTTCATCTTAATCAACAAAAGACAATACAGAAACCTTATGAACAATTGGAAAATCTCACCTTCAATTAATTTTTCTATTCTCCAGGATTTTATGTGTAAAAAAAGTAACTTGGATAGCTGTGAAATGCTCAATTTATAATTGTAAATGGGAGTAAACCAAATTGATTTATGTGTTTGTTAAGTCTTAAGATGGTTTTAATAATGACCAGTTACTTTTTACCCAGCTTTATCCTGGTTGTTTTTGGAGTCTTACATTCTCTAACATTAATAAATAACTGCACATCTGCATTAGTCTTTCTTCACTAGAGTGCCCTCAAGTTCTGGAAGGACTAACCTCGTTGATCTACAGTAGACTGCTACACAAGCCCAGTAAATGAATTTTTGCCATATTCCAACCAGTCTAGACTAGAATCATGGGAACAAACAGTTTTTGAAAGATGAATCATTGAATAGTCAGGACTGTTTTATGTAAGAAGGCCACTGGAAGTCACTCTCCATACAAGATATCCAAATACTGAATTTCTGTATTTCTGCCTATATTTCTATTTACTCCTTCTCTGAATCCCTTATTGTCTCCTCTTGGCCCCAAACTATGAATCTGGGACCATATGTATCTCCAAGTAAATGGTCAACCTTCAAGTGTCCTGCTGCTGCTGCTGCTGCTAAGTTGCTTCAGTCGTGTCCGACTCTGTGCAACCCCACAGATGGCAGCCTACCAGGCTCCTCTGTCCCTGGGATTCTCCAGGTAAGAACACTGGAGTGGGTTGCCATTGCCTTCTCCAATCAAGTGTCCTAAGTATTACATTGTTTCTGAAGCATAACAGAAATTTTTACTAAATTAAAGGGGAACCACAAGGCTTCACACTTAATGGCTCCTGATTCAAAATTAATTTTTCTTCCTTAGATGCCTAAATTACCCCAGCACACAATTACAAAATCTTGCTTTGAAAAGGGCCCTAGAGCTTAATCTAATTTTTGACTCAGAGCAGGATTCATTTTTATCGGATTGTGTAGTTTATAAATCAGTCTCTGATTGGGTACTTAGCTGATAAAGATACTACATTAGTTGTCAGAAAAGTATTTCTTAAAATTTTATTTGAGTAAAGGTTAATGGGTCCCACATAAGAAGAGATATTTCTGTTTTCGTTTAAAATGTTGTTCTATGAAATTATCTCTAAATGAATAAAACATGGCATATTTTAACTGGAAGTACTCCTGATATTTCTATCTCCTTTAGTCCATATTCCAAAAATGTCCCCTCTTTCAGGCTATCAGCCCTATTGCAGCAACCCAAACATCAGTGCCAAAACCAAAACTGATTTTTCCTATTACATTAATAATAATTTTACAGTATGGTGGCAGGAAATGCACTTTCAGTTCACTGGCTCTAGCTATTATACTATGTGGAAACAACTTCCTGGAAGGCAGCCAGGTCACTTGGCTTACAGTCCAACCCTGAGGAAGACAAGAGGGGAAACTATGCCACCTGACCAAAAGCATTATTGAAACACTCTAGAGCAGGGTTTCTCAACTCTCTGTAGTGAAGGATCATTTTAAAAAATCCAATCTGCCATTGACTTTTGTAAAGTAGGAAATCATGCACTTGGATTTAGCAGTCATGTCAAAATATGCTAAAATGTTCTAAATAGTTACACTTATCATATATTTGATCAGTATACTTATCATACTTGTCTGATTTATATGTTGATCATACTTATCAGAGGTTGGTAGCAAGCAGTTTTAAGATGGTATTAGTCTGTGGAGCACATAGTGGAAAAGAAAGGATGAGAATTATATTTGGCAATGTAATCCTTTGAGTACAGTTCAGGTGATATGCTAGTTCAAGCTTCCTGCTGCTAGTAAACACCAAATATGCATATGGTAAATACAACTGATGGCCATATTTAAACACCTGGTTATGCCAATCATATCAATGAAACCAAGTGACATTTATAAATCATATTTAAAATAGCCTCATAATGAAATCTTGGCTAATCAAATGCAAATGGGAAAAATATGTTTGTCCAATGATAAGCTGTATAATTTTTTCATAGATAGATAATTAACAGAAATAGAGGTTAAGAAGTGGCATGGCCACGCAGGCAAAAGAGAGACAACCCAAAAAGTATCAGAGATAGCGAGGAAAGAAAGGAAACCAGCCATAGGATGACAGATGGTGCATTTAGTTAAAGGACTGAGGAATAATTACATGAATTTCTCGTGCCCACTCTGTCATTGATACTTGCGCCTGAATTAAAATTTTAAATGAAAAATTCTGATATTGAAGGCTATCAGATGGGGTGTTAAGGATGAAGAACAGGGTAGTACTTCATGAATGTCTGGTGCTACATGGAATCAGAAGGCTGATTAGAAGCTGGTAATCCACCATGAAGGGGAAACATTTTTTTTCCCCCTTCTCCAATGTGAACTAGGGATATAACAATCGGATTCTACATCAAATGCCAAGGGAACATGAATTTTTACATTTACAGAGGATGTGAATTCCAGTCAAAAACACTTTATAATCTAAATCTTCATGTATAAACATGCACAGACAACCAAGAGTCACCCAAATATTGCAGTTCAGTTGCTCAGTCATGTCCATTCTTTGGGACCCCATTGACTGCAGCAAGTGAGTCTTCCTTGTCCATCACCAACTCCCAAAGCTTGCTCAAACTCATGTCCATAGAGTCGCTGATGCCATCCAACCATCTCACCCTTTGTCACCATCTTCTGCTCCTGCCTTCAATCTTTCTGAGCATCGGGGCCTTTTCTAATGAGTCATTTCTTCGCGTCAGGTGGCCAATGTATCGGAGTTTCAACTTCAGCATCAGTCCTTCCAAGGAATATTCAGGATTGATTTCCTTTAGGATTGACTGGTTTGATTTCCTTGCTGTCCAAGGGACTCTGAAGAGTGTTCTCCAACACCACAGTTGAAAAGTATCAGTGCTCAGCTTTCTTTATGGTCCAACTCTCACATCCGTACATGACTAATGGATAAGCCATAGCTTTGACTATATGTACCTATGTTGGCAAAGTAATGTCTCTGCTTTTTAATATGCTGTCTAGGTTGGTCATAGCTTTTCTTCCCAGGAGCAAGTGTCTTTTTATTTCACAGCTGCTGTCACCATCTGCAGTGATCTTGGAGCCCAAGAAAATAAAAACTGTCATTGTTTCCATTGTTTCTCCATCTATTTGCCATGAAGTATTGGGACAGCATGCCATGATCTTAATTTTCTGAATACTGAGTTTTAAGCCATCTTTTAAACTCTCCTCTTTCACTTTCATCAAGAGGCTCTTTAGTTCTTCTTCACTTTCTGCCATAAGGGTGGTGTCATCTGCATGTCTGAAGTTATTGATATATCTCTCTGCAATCTTGATTCCAGCTTGTGCTTCATCCAGCCCAGCATTTCACATGATATATAATTTAAATAAGCAGGGTGACAATATACAGCCTTGACGTACTCCTTTCCCAATTTGGAACCAGTCTGTTGTTCCTTGTCTGGTTCTAACTATTGCTCCTTGACCTGCATACAGATTTCTCAGGAGGTAGGTAAGGTGGTCTGGTATTCCCATCTCTTTAAGACTTTTCCACAGTTTGTTGTGATCCACACAACCAAAGGCTTTGGCGTAATAAATAAAGCAGAAATAGATGTTTTTTTGGAACTCTCTTGCTTTTTTGATGATCCAACGGATGTTGGCAATTTGATCTCTGGTTCTTTTGCCTTTTCTAAATCCAGCTTGAGTATCTGGAAGTTCTCAGTTCATACTGTTGATGCTAGATTGGAGAATTTTGAGCATTACTTTCCTAGTGTGTGAGATGAGCACAATTGTGTGGTAGTTTAAGCATTCTTTGGCATTGCCTTTCTTTGGGATTGAAATGAAAACGGACCTTTTCCAGTGCTGTGGCCACTGCTGAGTTTTCCAACTTTGCTGGCACATTGAGTGCAGCACTTTCACGGCATCATCTTTAGGATTTGAAATAACTCAGCTAGAATTCCATCACCTCCACTAACTTTGTTCTAGTGATGCTTCCACTTGACTTCCCCATTCCAAGATGTCTGGCTCTAGGTGAGAGATCATACCATCGTGGTTATCTGGGTCATTAAGATTCTTTTTGTATAGTTCTTCTGTGTATTCTTGCCACCTCTTCTTAACATCTGCTTCTGTAAGGTCCATACCATTTCTGTCCTTTATTGTGCCCATCTTTGCATGAAATGTTCTCTTGGTATCTCTAATATTCTCGAAGAGATCTCTAGACTTTCCTATTCTATTATTTTCCTCTCTCTCTTTGTACTGATCACTTAGGAAGGTTTTCTTATCTCTCCTTGCTATTCTTTGGAATTCTGAATTTAGGTGAGTATGTCTTTCCTTTTCTCCTTTGCCTTCCACTTATCTTCTTTTCTCAGCTATTTGTAAGACTGCCTCAGACAACCATTTTGTCATTTTACATTCCTTTTTCTTTGGGATGGTTTTGATCCCTGCTTCCTGTACAATATCATGAACCTCCATTCATCATTCTTCAGGCACTCTGTTTATCAGATCTAATCCCTTGAATCTATTTGTCACTTCCACTGTATAATTGTAAAGGATTTGATTTAGTTCATACCTGAAAGGTCTGGTGGTTTTCCCTACTTTCTTCAATTAAAGTCTGAATTTTGTAATAAGGAGTTCATGATATTTACCAAATATTTAGTAAAAAGTAAGAACATTTGAGTCACCAGACTCAACAAACAAAATAATTCATGTCTAAGGAAATAATAAATGAAGAAAATAGAAAGAACTGTATTTATTATTATTAATAATTAGTTGCTCAGTCTTGTCTGACTGTTTGTGACACCATGGACTGTAGTGCACCAGGCTCCTTTGTCCATGGAATTCTCCAGGCAGGAATAATGGACTGGATTGCCATTTCCTTCTCCAGAGGATCTTCCCAAACAAGGGATCGAAACTGGGTTTACTGCATCTCCTGCAGTGCAGGTGGATTCTTTACCAACTGATTCATTAAATTAGTATTTAGAGAAAGATTCATCATGTCATTAAATATCTCACATTTGTGAAATAAAAATAAGCCCCTATCCCAAAAGGAAAATACCCAGAGATATTGTTTCTAAACATACATCATCCATGAGGGCTAGTCTAAGCATAATCAAATATTTACTGAGTGGCTACTATGTGCCAGCTACCCTGTTAGACACTGGGGATACAGCAGTGAGTTAAAAACACAAAAATCCCTGTCCTAAAGGAGCTTATATTTTAGTGGGAGATTTTGTTGTTGTTGCTGAGTCATGTCCGACTCTTTAGGACCCCATGGACGGCAGCATGCCAGGCTCCCTTGTCCTTCACTATCTCCTGGAGTTTGCTCAAATTCGTGTCCATCGAGTGGATGATGCCATCCAACCATCTCATCCTCTGTTGCCATCTTCTCCTCTCACCATCAACCTGTCCCAGCATCAGGGTCTTTTCCAATGAGTCAGTTCTTCCCATAAGGTGGCCAAGGTATTGGAGCTTCAGCTTCAGCATCAGTCCTTCTAATGAATGTTCAGGGTTGATTTCCTTTAGAATTGACTGGTTTGATCTCTTTGCTGTTTAAGGGACTCTCAAGAGTCTTCTTCAGCACCACAACTCAAAAGCTTTAATTCTTCAATTCTCAGTCTTCTTTATGGTTCAACTCTCACATCCATGTAAGACTACTGGAAAAGCAATAGCTTTGACTATATGGACCATTTTCAGCAATGTGTTGTCTCCACTTTTTAATACACTGTCTAGATTTGTCACGGCTCTCCTTCCAAGGAGCATCTTTTAATTTCATGGCTGCAATCACTGTCCACAGTGATTTCGGAGCTCAAGAAAATAAAAGCTGTCACTGTTTCCACTTTTTCCCCTTCTAAATGTCATGAAGTGATGGACCACATGCCATGATCTTAGTTTTTTGAATGTTGAGTTTCAAGCCAGTTTTGTCACTCTCCTCTTTCATCCTCATCAAGAGGCTCTTTAGTTCCTCTTCAGTTTCTGCTATTAGAGTGGTATCATCTGCATATCTGAGGTTGTTGATATTTCTCCCTGCATTCTTGATTCCAGCTTGTAGTTCATCCAGCCTAGCATTTTACATTGTGTACTCTACATATGTTAAATAAACAGCGTGACAATATACACCCTTGTCATACTCCTTTTCCTAGTTTGAACAAGTCTGTTGTTTCATGCCCAGTTCTAACTGTTGCTTCTTGACCTGCACACAGATTTCCCAGGAGACACGTAGTGTGGTCTGGTATTCCCATCTCTTTAAGAATTTTCCACAATTTGCTGTGATCAGTGTAGTCAATGAGCAGAAATAGATGTTTTCTGGAATTCTCTTGCTTTCTCTATGATCCAACAAACGTTGGAAATTTGACCTCTCATTCCTCCGCCTTTTCTAAATCCAGCTTGAAAAAGTGAAAGTGAAGTCGCTCAGTCGTGTCCGACTCTGCAACCCCATGGAAAGTAGCCTACCAGGCTCCTCCGTCCATGGGATTTTCCAGACAAGAATACTGGAGTGGGTTGCCATTTCCTTCTCCAGGAGATCTTCCCAACCCGGGGATTGAACCTGGGTCTCCTGCTTTGTAGGCAGATGCTTTACTGTCTGAGCCACCAGGGAAGTCCCAAATCCAGCTTGCCATCTGCAATTTCTTGGTTCAAGTATTGTTGATGTCTAGCATTAAAGATTTTTGAGCATAACCTTTCTAGCATGTGAAATGGGCACAATTGCATAGTTTTTTGAACATTCTTTGGCATTGCCCTTCCTTGGGATTGGAACAAAAACTGACCGTTTCCAGTCCTGTGGCCACTGCAGAGATTTCCAAATTTGCTGACATATTGAGTGCAGCAGTTTCATGGCATTGTCTTTTAGGATTTGAAATAGCTCAGCTGGAATTCTGTTACCTCCACTAGCTTTGCTTGTAGTAATTCTTTCTAAGGGCTACTTGACTTCTGACTCTAGGATGTCAGGCACTAGGTGAGTGGCCACACCATTGTGGTTGTCTGAGTCATTAAGACCTTTTCTGTATAGTTTTTCTGTGTATTCTTGCAACCTTTTCTTAATCTCTTCTGCTCCTGTTAGGTCCTTACTGTTTCTGTCTTTTATCATGCCCATCCTTGCATGAAATATTCCCTTGATATCTCCAGTTTTCTTGAAGAGATCTCTAGTCTTTCCCATTCTATTGTTTTCCTCCACTTGTTTGCATTGTTCACTTAAGAAGGCTTTCTTATCTCCCCTTGCTATTCTTTGGAACTCTGCATTTGGTTGGGTATATATTTCCTTTTCTCCTTTGCTTTTTGCTTCTCTTATTTCCTGAGCTATGTTTAAAGCCTCCTCAGACAACCACTTTGCCTTCTTGCATTTCTTTTTCTTTGGGCTGGTTTTGGTCACTGGCTCCTGTACAATGATATCGACCTTTGCCCATAGTTCTTTAGGCACTCTGCCTACCACATCTTATCCCTTGAAGCTATTTGTCGTGCCTACTGTATAATCATAAAGGATTTGATTTAGGTTACACCTGAATTGTCTAGTGGTTTTTCCTACTTTCTTTAGTCTAATCCTGAATTTTGCAATAAGGAGCCGATGGTCTGAGCCACAGTCAGCTCCACGTCTTGTTTTTGCTGACTGTTTAGAGCTTCTCCATCTTTGGCTGCAAAGAATGTAATCAATCTGATATAGGTATTGTCCATTTGGTGATGTCCATATGTAGAATCATCTCTTGTGTTGTTGGAAGAGGATGTTTGTTATGACCAATGCATTCTCTTGACAAAACTGTTAGCATTTTCCCTGTTTCATTTTGTACTCCAAGGCCAAACTCGTCTGTTACTCCAGGTATCTCTTGACTTCCTTCTTTTGCTTTTCATTCCCCAATGATGAAAAAGACATTTGTGTGTGTGTGTGTGTGTGTGTGTGTTAGTTCTAGGTCTTGTATAACTTCATAGAACTGGCTAGCAGTGGGGGTAAGGCTAATATAGTCAGACTCTGGTTATATTTAAAAAGAAATATGGACAGGATTTGCTGGTACATTAGGTTTTGGACATGAGAGAGAGAGAAGACAAGGATAAGTCCAAGATTTTTGCTTGAGGGACTAGAATAACTAAGGTATTATTTATTAATGAAGAATAATAACAGGAACCATTATATTTGTTGGAGAATGAAGAGCTGAGGGCTTGGACTTGTTATGTAGGAGATGTCTATTGAATCTTGAAATTGTTGTTTGAGTTGAGTAAGCAGTGGGCTATATTATTCTGGAGTATGGGAGAGGGGTATTAAGCTGTAGACATATGAAGTAAAATTGAGTAACATGAAAACTGATAACTAACCTTTGAAATTAGGAACATGGGGGTCAGTGGTAACTTTAACAAGGGTAGCTTATTTATTTATTTTACTTTACAATATTGTATTGGTTTTGCCATACATCAACATGAATCTGCCACGGGTGTACACGTGTTCCCAATCCTGGACCCCCCTCCCACCTCCCTCCTCATACCATCCTTCTGGGTCATCCCAGTGCACCAGCCCCAAGCATCCTGTATCCTGCAGGCTCATCAGTTGAGAGTAAGAATGGAGTGCTACCTATTTGAGGCTTAAGAAGAGAGTGCTGTGTGTTGTGCTTAGTTTCTCAGTCGTGTCCAACTCTTTACGACCCCATGGATGGTAGCCCACCAGGCTCTGTCCGTGATTCTGTAGACAAGAATACTGGAGTGGGTTGCCATGACTTCCCCCAGGGGATCTTTCCAATCCAGGAGTCGAACTCAGGTCTCCCTCATTGCAGGTGGATTCTTTACGGTCTAAGCCACCAGGGAAGCCCAAGAATACTGGAGTGGGGAGCCTATCACTTCCCAGGGGAAATTCCCGACCCAGAAATCAAACTGGGGTCTCCTGCACTGCAGGCAGATTCTTTACCAGCTGAGCTACCAGGGAAACCCTAAAAAAAGAACAGATGGTACTAAATAGTTTTCTATTTTTTGGTGTTCTTATTGCTTTTATTTTATTTTTATTGAGGTGTATTTGCTGTACAATATTATATGTTAAAAATATACAGAAGACTCAGTTTTAAAGGTTATGCTCCATTTATTGCTCAATATTATACAATATATCATTGAAGCTTACTTTATACAGAATAGTTTGTACCTGTCAGCCCCTTATCCTTATCTTGCACCTCCCCACTCACTTCCCACTCCGCACTGGTAACCACTAGTTTGTTCTCTAGTCATCTAGAGAGTGGGTTATGAAACTGTTACAGCATTGCCAGGCAGCACTAAAGGCTCTCTGAAGTTAATTAATGGTCATGAATTTGAAGGCTAGAATTGAATGATCATCAAACCAGTTAACATGAAAACAGAATAAATGGAGAACTGGATTTAAGTAGGTTAGGGTTTTTTCCCAGGTGAGTATGAAGAATGGAAAAAGAAGCAAAGGAGTTAATGGTATATAACTGGGAGTAATGGTAATGATGGATCATGAAATACAAAGTGAGGTAAAAAGGAATGTAGCATTAAAAAGAAGCAGGGTAAGTAGATTGGATGTCCCAGTAGGGTCAAGAAAACGTTGGGATTGGGGCATTTGAAAGAGTCAGCAGAGAAGATAAGAAGAAATGGCTGGAGAAGGGGATGCTGAAATTGAGATTATATGCATAAGGCAGTTATTTATTAAAAAGAAGTCAGAAAATCAGTCTTGAGCTCAGTTTCCAGAAAGAGTTGCCGAGGACCAATGCCACAGAACTGGCCTGATAAGAAAAACTGTTGCTCCTGCATTAGATGCTAAGAAATTGACCACCACAACAGCTATTGCTGCCAGCACTGATGCTACTACCTTATTAAGAACTTGACCTTGCAATCTCTGCCATCCTTCAAAGCCAAGTTCTGTCACTACTACCAGTTCCAGTAAAATGGGAACCAATATTAATTTATGCATGTCTTCAATTCCAAATCAAAGTCTCATATCAGGGCACCTGATTGGTAGAAACTAAGTCATATTCCACATCTTAGTTTCAATAGAAGTTTGAGTTTTTACTTCTACATTTGAGAGGTGAAAATTATAGTGTAATAATTTCCCAAATACAGAAAGGATATTCATGATATTTTGGTTAGACACAAATACAACAAATATCTACTATAAAGATTTCAGAAATTAATAGCATAATTGCCAAAAATTTACTCATTACTAAAGGGGTGACTAGCAGTATGCATACAACTAATCCAGAATTACTTAGTTGAATATTGAACACAGAGATTGTCCCTGAATGCAATGTAGAAACCAAAGAAAAAAAAAACAAGAAAATTTGAGACATACATATCTTTTTGAGAATTCCAATATCTATTTATTGAGAGTTTCAGAAAGAAAAGGAAGGGTAAAGGAAGACAAGAAGGAGATAAAGACAGAAACAAAAAAGAAAAAAGAGAAGGAAGAAGAGGAATGCAACAAAAGAAATACTGGACAAAAGTTTCCTTGAACCAAAGAATGATGTAAGTCTTCAGATTTAAAGACCCCACGAAGTCTCAAGCATGAATAATAGGAAGAATGACATGTGCCTACATAGATCTTAGTAAAAAAATTTTAAGCTCTTAAGCCAAAGAGTTCCAAAGAATAGGGAGGAGAAATAAGAAAGCCTTCCTCAGGGATCAATGCAAAGAAATAGAGGGAAACAATAGAATGGGAAAGATTAGAGATCTCTTCAAGAAAATCAGAGATGCAAAAGGAATATTTCTTGCAAAGATGGGCACTATAAAGGACAGAAATGGTATGGACCTAACAGAAGCAGAAGATATTAAGAAGAGGTGGCAAGAATACACAGAAGAACTATACAAAAAAGATCTTCATGACCCAGATAATCATGATGGTGTCATCACTCACCTAGAGCCAGACATCCTGGAGTCCGAAATCAAGTGGACCTAAGGAAGCATCACTATGAACAAAGCTAGTGCAGGTGATGGAATTCCAGTTGATGTATTTTAAATCCTAAAAATTGATGCTGTGAAAGTGCTGCACTCAGTACGCCAGCAAATTTGGAAAACTCAACAGTGGCCACAGCATTGGAAAAGGTCAATTTTCATTACAATTCCAAAGAAAGGCAATGACAAAGAATGTTCAAACTACCACACAATTGCACTCATCTTACACACTCGCAAATTAATGCTCAAAATTCTCCAAGCCATGCTTCAAGAGTACGTGAACAGTGCATGAACTTCCAGATGTTCAAGCTGGATTTAAAAAGGCAGAGGAACCAGAGATCAAATTGCAAAATCTGTTGGATCATTGAAAAAACAAGAGAGTTACAGAAAAACATCTACTTCTGCTTTATTGACTATGCCAAAGCCTTTGGTTGTGTGGGTCACAACAAACTGTGGAAAATTCTTAAAGAGATGGGAATACCAGACCACCTGACCTGCCTCCTGAGAAATCTGTATGCAGGTCAAGAAGCAACAGTTAGAACTGGACATGGAACAACAGACTGGTTCCAAACTGGGAAAGGAATACATCAAGGCTGTATATTGCCACCCTGCTTATTTGACTTATATGCAGAATATATTATGAGAAATGCTGGACTGGATGAAGCACAAGCTGGAATTAAGATTGCTGGGAGAAATATCAATAACCTCAGATATGCAGATGACACCATATTTATGGCAGAAAATGAAGAAGAACTAATGAGCTTCTTGATGAAAGTGAAAGAGGAGAGTGAAAAAGTTGGCTTAAAACTCAACACTCAGAAAATGAAGATCATGGCATCTGGTCCCATCACTTCATGGCAAATAGATGGGGAAACAATGGAAACAGTGACAGACTTTATTTTCTTGGGCTCCAAAATCACTGCAGGTGGTGACTGCAGCCACGAAATTAAATGATGCTTGCTCCTTGGATGTCCAACTTAGACATCTTATTAAAAAGCGGAGACATTACTTTACCAACAAAGTTCTGTCTAGTCAAAGCTATGGTTTGTCCAGTAGTCATGTACGGACATGAGAGTTGGACCATAAAGAAAGCTGAGTGCCAAAGAATTGATGCTTTTGAGCTGTAGGGTTGGAGAAGACTCTTGAGAGTCCCTTGGACAGCAAGGAGATCCAACCAGTCCATCCTAATGGAGATCAGTCCTGGGTGTTCATTCAAAGGACTGATGTTGAAGCTGAAACTCCAATACTTTGGCTACCTGATGCGAAGAGTTGACTCATTGGAAAAGACCCTGATGCTGGGAGGGATTGAAGGCAGGAGAAGAAGGGGACGACAGAGGATGAGATGGCTGGATGGCATCACCGACTCGATGAACAGGAGTTTGAGTGAACTCCGGGAGTTGGTGAGGGACAGGGAGGCCTGGCAAATTGCGACTCATGGGGTCGCAAAGAGTCGGACAAGACTGAACGAATGTACTGAACTGAAAGTATTATAAATGAAGTTAAATGGCCAATGCTGCTAAGTTGCTGCTACTAAGTCGGTTCAGTCGTGTCCGACTCTGTACGACCCCATAGACGGCAGCCCATCAGGCTCCCCCGTCCCTGGGATTCTCCAGGCAAGAACACTGGAGTGGGCTGCCATTGCTTTCTCCACTTCATGAAAGTGAAAAGTGAAAGGGAAGTTTGCTCAGTTGTTTCCGTCTCTTAGCGACGCCATGGACTGCAGCCTACCAAGCTCCTCCGCCCATGGGCTTTTCCAGGCAAGAGTACTGGAGTGGGTTGCCATTGCCTTCTCTGAAGAGGCCAATGGCAAACTGTTAAAAAGAATAATGTCTATACCAGAAATCATGCCTTAATATTTACATTAATGTTGATGTTTTGATGTATATATCAAATTCTTAGAGGTCCTGAACAAAAAGACAACTCAACAGAAAAATAGACAAAGAAATATTTTGAGAAATACTGTTCTCAATATGAGACATATAAATAGCTAATATGTGAAAAAATATTGAATCTCATTCATATTTTTAAAAACCCAAGATATTTTTATCTTTCAGGTGGCAAATGTTGAGAAATTTGATCATTAGTTAGCAAGAATGTGAGAAAATGAGTATTCTTCTAAATTCTTGGTGGCAATGTAAATTGGTGCATGTTTTTTGGAGAACAACCTGGCAAAATTAAAATACATGTATTCTTTGTCCCTGTATTTTCAGTTTAGAAATTTATCCTATAGATAGATTACACAATATGCAAAAATATATTTAAAAGATATTTATTGTTGTGCTGCTTATACTACAAAAAATTTGAAAACATTCTAAATGTCCATCAGTCAGAGATTAGATTTTGGCACTTCTGGCAAAGTGAAGAGGCCTACATGACAGGAGTCTATGAGGATGAAAGAGTCTCCCAGTATTCTTTTAAAAAACAGCTTTACTGAGATATGATTCATCCATTCAAAGTGAACAATTCTGTAGTGTGTAGTCTATTCACAGAGTGTGGTATCATTGTATCTATGTAATACCACAGTTTTTTCATCACCCCCAAAAGAAACCCATTAGCAGTCACTTCCCATTTTCTCCTCCCTGTAGCCCCTGAATTCATTAATCTACCTTCTGTCTTTATAGAGTCTTCTATTCTGGAAATTTCATGTAAATGTAATCACACAATATTTGGCATTTTGTATGTGGCTTCTTTTACTTATTGTGATGTTTTCAAGGTTCATCCATGCGGTAGTATGAATCAGTACTTTATTCCTTTCCATGGCTGAGTAATATTTCATTGTGTGGATAAACAACATTTTATTTGTCCAATCATTAGGATGATGGACATTTGTGTTGTTTCTACCTTTTGGCTATTCTGAATAATGCTGCTGTGAATATTTTTCTACAGGTTTTTGTGTGAAGATATGTTTTCAATTCTTGCTATATCAGATGATAACTTCATGTTTAACATTTTGAGGAACATTCATATGGTTTTCCTGGAGAAGGCGATGGCACCCCACTCCAGTACTCTTGCCTGGAAAATTCCATGGACGGAGGAGCCTGGTGGGCTGCAGTCCATGGAGTCGCGAAGAGTCGGACACGAAGCGACTTAGCAGCAGCAGCAGTAGCATACAGTTTTCCAAAGTGCCTGTATCATTTTTATAATATCACCAGCAGTGTATGAGCCTTCTAATTTCAACATGTCCTTGTCTGTTGTTTTGACTTTAGCCATCTAGTTATCTCAGCACCATTTGTTGAAAAAACTATTCTTTCCCCCATTAAACTGTACTGACAATTGACCATAAATGTAAAGGTTTATTTATGGACTCTCACTTCTGTTGCATTCATATATATATATATGTGTGTGTGTGCACGTGTGTATATGTATATGTATATATATAGTCAGCAAAAACAAGATCTGGAGATGACGTCCTAATTGCAAAATACATTAAACTGAAGAAAGTAGGGAAATCCACTAGGCCATTCAGGTATGACCTAAATCAAAACCCTTATGATTATACAGTGGAGGTGACAAATAGCTTCAAGAGCTTAGATATGATAGACAGAGTGTCTGAAGAACTATGGACAAAGGTCTATATCATTGTACAGGAGGAAGTGACCAAACCCATCCCAAAGAAAAAGAAATGCAAGAATGCAAAGTGGTTGTCTGAGGAGACTTTGCACACAGCTCAGCAAAGAAGAGAAGCAAAAAGCAAAGGAGAAAAAGAAATATATACCCAACTGAACGCAGAGTTCCAAAGAATAGCAAAGAGAGATAAGAAGGCCTTTCTAAGTGAACAATGCAAACAAGTGGAGGAAAACAATAGAATGGGAAAGACTAGAGATCTCTTCAAGAAAATTGGAGATATCAAGGGAACATTTCATGCAAGGATGGGCACGATAAAGGACAGAAACAGTGAGGACCTAACAAAAGCAGAAGAGGTTAAGAAGAGGTGGCAAGAATACACAGAAAAGGTTTTAATGATCCAGATAACTACAATGGTGTGGTAACTCACCTAGAGCCTGACATCCTAGAGTCAGAAGTCAAGTGGCCCTTAGGAAGTATTACTACAAACAAGGCTAGTGGAGGTGACAAAATTCCAGCTGAGCTATTTCAAATCCTAGAAGATGATGCTGTGAAAGTGCTTCACTCAGTATGCCAGCAAATTTGGAAAACTCAACAGTGGCCACAGGACTGGAAAAGGTCAATTTTCATTCCAATCCCCAAAAAGAGCAATGCCAAAGAATGTACAAGTTATTGTACAATTGCACTCATTTCTCATGCTAGTAGGATTATATTCACAGTCCTTCAAGCTAGGCTTCAGCAGTATGTGAACCAAGAACTTCCACATGTACAACTGGGTTTATAAAAGACAGAGGAACAGAGGTCTAATTGCCAGCATTCGTTGGATCATAGAGAAAGCAGGGGAGTTTCAGGAAAACAGCTACTTCTGCTTCATTGACTACACTAAAGCCTTTGATTGTGTGAATCATAACAAACTGTGGGAAATTCTTAAAGATATGGGAATACCAGACCATCTTAATTGTCTCCTGAGAAACCTTTATATGGGCCAAGAATCAACAGTGAGAACCTACATGGAACATTGGACTGGTTCAAAATAAGAAAAGGAGTACGAGAAGGGTGTATATTGTCACCCTGTTCATTTAACTTATAGGCAGAGTACATCATGTGGAATGCCAGACTGGATGAATCACAAGCTGGAATCAAGACTGCTGGGAAAAATAACAACAACCTCAGATATGCAGATGATAATACTCTAATAGCAGAAGCTGAAGAGAAACTAAAGAGCCGCTTGATGAAAGTGAAAGAACAGAGTGAAAAAGCTGGCTTGAAACTCAACATTCAAAAAACTAAGATCATGGCATCCGGTCCATCACTTCATGACAAATAGAAGGGGGAAAAGTGAAAACAGTGACCGCTTTTATTTTCTTGAGCTCCAAAATCACTGTGGATGGTGACTGCAACCATGAAATTAAAAGACACTTACTCCTAGGAAGGAAAGCTATAACACATCTAGACAGTGTATTAAAAAGCAGAGACATCACTTTGCCAAGCTATGGTTTTTCCAGTAGTCATGTATAGATGTGAGAGTTGGACCATAAAGAAGGCTATTCAGTTCAGCCAGTCAGTCGTGTCCAACTCTTTGTGACCCCATGAATCGCAGCGCGCCAAGCCTCCCTGTCCATCACCAACTCCTGGAGTTTACCCAAACTCATGTCCATCAAGTAGGTGATGCCATCCAGCCATCTCATCGTCATCCCCTTCTCCTCCTGCCCCCAATCCCTCCCAACATCAGGGGCTTTTCCAATGAGTCAACTCTTTGCATGAGGTGACCCAAGTATTGGAGTTTCACCTTCAGCATCAGTCCTTCCGATGAACACCCAGGACTGATCTCCTTTAGGATGGACTGCTTGGATTTCCTTTCAGTCCAAGGGACTCTCAGGAGTCTTCTCCAACACCACTGTTCAAAAACATCAATTCTTCAGTGCTCAGCTTTCTTCACAGTCCAACTCTCACATCAATACATGACCACTGGAAAAACTATAGCCTTGACTAGACAGACCTTTGTTGGCAAAGTAATGTTTCTGCTTTTTAATATGCTGTCTAGGTTGGTCATAACTTTTCTTCCAAGGAGTAAGTATCTTTTAATTTCATGACTGCAGTCACCATCTGCAGTGATTTTGGAGATGGGCAACACCAAAATCAGATTGATTATATTCTTTGCAGCCAAAGATGGAAAAGCTCTATACAGTCAACAAAAACAAGACCGGGAGCTGACTGTGGCTCAGATCATGAACTCCTTATTGCCAAATTAAGACTCAAATTGAAGAAAGTAGGGAAAACCACTAGACCATTCAGGTATGACCTAAATCAAATCCCTTATGATTACCCAGTGGAAGTGAGAAATAGATTTAAGGGACTAGATCTGACAGATAGAGTGCCTGATGAACTATGGACAGAGATTTGTGACATTGTACAGGAGACAGGGATCAAGACCATCCCCATGGAAAAGAAATGCAAAAAAGTAAAATGGCTGTCTGGGGAGGCCTTACAGATAGCTGTGAAAAGAAGAGAAGCGAAAAGCAAAGGAGAAAAGGAAAGATATAAGCATCTGAATGCGGAGTTCCAAAGAATAGCCAGGAGAGATAAGAAAGTCTTCCTCAGTGATCGATGCAAGGAAATAAAGGAAAACATCAGAATGGGAAAGACTAGAGATCTCTTCAAGAAAATTAGAGATACCAAGGGAACATTTTATGCAAAGAAAGCTGAGCACCAAATAATTAATGCTTTGGAACTGTGGTGTTGGAGAAGACTCTTGAGAGTCCCTCAGACTGCAAGGAGATCAAACCAGTCAATCCTAAAGTAAATCAGTCCTGAATAGTCATTGGGAGGACTGATGCTGAAGCTGAAGCTCCAATACTTTGGCCACCTGATGAAAAGAGAGCTGACTCATTAGAAAAGACCCTGATGCTGTGACAGACTGAGGTCAGGAGGAGAAAGGGGTGACAGAGGATGAGATTGTTGGATGGCATCCAGACTCAATGGACAAGAGTTTGAGCACTCTGTGAGATAGAGAAGGACATGAGGTCCTGGCATGCTTAAGTCCATGGGGTGGCAAAGAATTGGACACAACTTACTCACTGAACAACAAAGAATATATATATGTCTATATGCCTATCCTTATGCTAGTACCATGTTATCTTAGTATAGTTTCTTATATTACTTTAATTTTTGAAGATTTGAAATCAGAAATATTGAGTACTCTTATTTTGTTCTTTCTTTTTGAGATTGTTTTAGCTATTCTATGCCCCTTGCCTTTTCATATAAATTTTTGGATTTGCTCAATGATATTTGTGAAAAATCCAACTGGAATTTTGAAAGGAATTGTATTGCATCTCTAGATTACTATCTTAACAATGCTAAGTCTTCTGATACATGAACCTGGAATGTATTTCCATTTATTTACGTCTTCTTTAGTTACTTTCAACAATATTTTGTACTTTTCAACATGTAAGTCTTATACTTCTTTTGTCAAATTTAATTCTAAGTATTTTATCTTTTGTGATGCTATTGTAAATGAAATTTTCTTAATTTCATTCTCAGATTGTTCATAGCTAGAGTACAGAAATACACTTTTTTGTATATTGATTTTATATTTGGCCATCTAACTGAATATATGTGTCTCTGCGTGTGTATTTTAGATAGATAAATTGCTCAGGAAGTTTGTTACAAATAATAATCATTGGCTCTTGGGTAATAGCAGCAGAAATAACACAAGTCATTTGTATTGTTAAATGGCAATTCACTGTATGGATATAACCACTCCACCACTCATCTCATGTAATGAATGCAGAGTGTGTAATGTATCTGTAAAAATTGTTTGGATCCTGATGAATTGACAGTCTAAGTGAAGGGTAAAGAGCTTATCAGTGCCTGAAACTCAGAATTATAGTTCAAAATATGCAGTAAAAAGTGAAAGCAAAATCCTTTCCAATTCTTTCATGTTTCACTCCAGTTTCTTTGAATTCCTTCATATTTTGCTTCAGTAAAAGCAAACGTTAATGAGAGTACAGTCATCTTGGTCAGCTGAAAGCTATTTAAGATGCAGTTCCACTTCACATTCTAGACAGCATATTGAAAAGCAGAGACATCACTTTGCTGACAAAGGTCTGTATAGTCAAAGCTATGGTTTTTCCAGTAGTCATCTATAGATGTGAGAATTGGATCGTAAAGCAGGCTGAGTGCCGAAGAATTGATACTTTCGAATTGTGATGCTGGAGAATATTTTTGAGACTCCCTTGGACTGCAAGGAGATCAAACCAGTCAATTCTAAAGGAAATCAACCCTGAATACTCATTGGAAAGACTAATGCTACCTGATGCGAAGAGCTGACTCGTTGGAAAAGACCCTGATGCTGGGAAAGATTGAGGGCAGAAGAGGGTGACAGAGGATGAGATGGTTGGATGGCATTATCAACTCAATGGACATGAATTTAGGCTTTGGGAGATAGTGAAGGATAGGGAAGCCTGGAGTGCTGCAGTTCATGGGGTCGCAAAGAGTCGGACACGACTGAGCGACTGAACAACAACACTTTCTATTCTAATTTCCCCCATAACTTCTTCCTCTTTAGATGACATACAATAGACATTCATCCTACTATAGAGAAGTTGTATGGCATGGAAGTTAAGGGTGTGAGCTCTGGAGTCAGACTACCTTGATTTAAATTCCATTTATGCCATGTATATTTGCTATTTGACCTTAGAGGCAACTTAACTTTATGTCTCTTGCCCTCAGTTTCCCCATACAAAGATGGGATGGTTTTAGTGCCTTGTTTGGAGGATTTTTATGAAGATTGTATATATATAGAATTTAGAATTTACACTGTTCCTAAGCAATAAATGCTACCATGTCCTTAATATTACATGTCAGTCAGTTGTCACATGAGGGAACAGAGATAGCTATCTCCAGCCTGTGAAGATTAAAAATAAGCAACATTTGTCATTTTAAACTTGGAGCATATGCATTCTCTTGGCCTATTGGGGGAGGGGGTTCCTAAGAGATTTTCTTTTTAAAAATTGGCGATATCAAGAGGAAAGCGCCCAGAAGAGATAGTGAAGAATACCAAGAAAGCAGAGAAGAGAAATAGGAAAGAAAAGATAGAAGGAGAAGAAACCAAGGAAGCCAATGAGAAGAAAGTAAGTAGTTCGCAAGATAGGGTATAACAAGAATAAGGTTCATCAAGATAGGGGAGAGAAAGAGAGAGAGAGACCTTGTAATACAGAGCTAAGAGCTTTAATGAAATTTAACAGAAAAGAAATCTTTGTTTGAAAGGAAGAGACTGACTATATTTAGTACAAGGTAGGATGTTAGTTCTGAAAATAAACTGCTCCCAGAACCGAATGTAATCTTCTGTGGTGTTGTCACCTGCAGCAGGCTGGTCACCCTGGTAGGGAAGTTTGGAACCTGGACAAGTCAGCTACTTTAGAGCTCCTGACAATCACAAGGACTTGCCCCACTTTGTCTCTTTACCCCATCCATACCTTTTAAAACATATGATAAACATGGAGAAAAACGTTACATAGTTGAAGAAAGTGAAGTGTATGTTGGCATATATGTGGGTCAGTGAAGTGTCCTGCTAAGTAAATACCAAAATCTAAACACTTTGTGTTGTTGTTGTTGTTTAGTCGCCAAGTCATGTCTGACTCTGCAACACCATAGCCTGCAGCACCCCAGGCTTCCCTGTCCTTCACTATCTCCACCAGTTTGCTCAAACTCTTGACTATTGAGTCAGTGATGCTATCCAACCATCTCATCTTCTGCCACTCTCTTCTCCTTTTGCCTTCAGTCTTTCCCTTTTACCATGTGACCAGATGCTTGACACAATATTCACCACCTCCACAGTATACTTTTGGTAGATGAATGTGGATACAAGGGCCCAGCAGAAAGCATGATAAGCCATATAAAAAGATATACTTGAAGCACACTATAAACTTCATCAAGGTAAATCCTGCGAAGATGCCATGTGTGTGCAACGTAGGGAGTTCACATAGAACATGCAGAAAGGCAAAGATCAAAGATCATTTCCTTTTACATTAGGAAAAGACAGAAATTTAAGGTACATTTGAATATGCACACACACACACACACACAGGTTGTTCTGGGAAAATATAGGTGACACTTTTCACTGAAATGGGAAAAAAAATAAACAGGAGAAAAAGGAATTTTGATGGAAGAAAATATAACTAGATTTCAGAATTCTAACTTTCAATTCTATCTTCTAATCACTTTATCACTTCCACTCTTATTCCTGTCTTATCTGGACTTCTGCAATAGCCTCCCAACTGTTCTCCCTGCTTTCACCCTAAGCCCCTCTCCCAAATATATATTCCATAGGGAAGCTGGAGGATCCTTTTAAAATTATGAGTCAGACTCTGTTACTCCTGTATATAATACCTTCTCAAAATGCAAAAGGCTGCACATGCTCCAGCCCTCTGCTACCTTTCTGGTTTCATTTGCTACCAGCATCTCTTTACTCCTGTCACTCTAGGCATGCTGATATCCTTGCTTTTCCTAGAACATGCCAAGAACATTCTAGCATCAGGGATTTGCATTTACTCTTCCATCTATGTGAGATATGCTCTCCTTATATAGCTGAATCGTTTGCTATCACTTTATTCAAGACTCAGTTCAAATGTCACCTAATGAAAGAGACTTTCATAACCTTTCCATAAACACCATACATAAGATAACAACCATCCTTACCTTCAATTATATTTTATGGGTAAAAGAAGATGATTGATGGAGTTGTCTGATAGGCTGTTAGATATGTGGGTTTAGAGCTCAGCTAGAAGATCTGGACCAGAGATGTAGACCTGGGAGTTTCCAACACTTCAGGCAAGGAAAACAGTCCAGAAGGAAGAGAAATCACGGTACAATCAAGGACCATGTTGGGCTTTTTGAAAATGCAGATTTTCTGGGTCTCACCCAAGATCTCTTGAATAAGAATCTCTGGAGGTGAAGCTTATTTTGATTCCTGATTCATAGCCACTTTTAAGCTCAAAACCCATGTATAATATTATCTAGGTTACCATTTAGATATTACATGTGTACCTTAAATGCAACATACTCAAATCTTATTTTTTAATGTTCCCTCCATATCTCAGTAATTTGCACAATTAGTATGCCATATCTAATAATTCACTAAGTCTTTTTTATTCTATATTCTAACTATCAGGCTTCCCTTGTGGCTCAGAGACCCAAGTTTGAACCTTAGGTAGGGAAGATAACCTGGAGAAGGGAATGGCTACCCACTCCAGTATTATTGCTTGGAGAATCCAATGAACAGAGGAGCCTGGTAGGCTACAGTCCATGGGGTTGCAAAGAGTCAGACATGACTAAGCGAATAAGTGCATAAACACACCCACATTCTACTTATCATCCACTTTTCTTCATCTACTCTGTCCTTACCTGGATTCAGGCCACAATCATGTCTCATTTGATTTAGTGACAGATTTTATCACAGTTTATGTGTTTACATGTCTATTTACTCTACTAGACTGTAAATAATGAGAGGATAAGACCACTAATTTATTCATTCAACCCATATGTAATGAGGACCTACTACATGGCATATTGTCACATTCATCTCTGTATCGATCAAGTATATTGCCTGACATTAACTAGGTGCTCAGTGTGTTTGTTTTATTGAATTACGTTGAAATTTACTATGTTATAGATGAGAAAAATAGGGCCTAGAGATGAAAAATGACCTGCCAAAGCCAAACAGCAGATGAGAATACTGGAGTTTACATTTCCTTACTCAATACAGTTTTCTTTTCCCCAGGACCACATTGTCTCTCCCTCCTACCTCTCCATAAGTTGTTTTTCTCTCTGACTTTTCTGTATCATTGTCTCATGGTGATATTGCTCCTATACTTGTTTGTCAGCTTCTTTGGAAAGGAAAATAATTATGACCATCCCTATAAGTTTCGTGGTTAAGAATTTCAGTTTACTTGGCATTGCTTGCTTATTCTGGCCTTCATCACTGTTGAATCAGGATGAAGATAGGTCAGCTTTTCATCTGGCGCTTCTAAAGAGCTCCCCTTGATTCTGGTTGAGTGTGGACAGAGCTGGTTTCATACAGGACTTGCAAGTTCTCAATAGGTTTGAGCTGTATTCTGGGAAAAGAGAATGAAGAAAGTCTTTCAGAATTTGTGCAGAGTAGATGTTTTATGCAGATAACATAAGAGAGAATGTGTTATAGGCTAAGAGAACTTCTTATTTGATTAGGTTTATGGATTAAGACTCTGATAATGATTATGGAGTCATATGCGAACCCATGGACTGTAGCCTACCAGGCTCCTCCATCCATGGGATTTTCCAGACAAGAATACTGGAGTGGGTTGCCATTTCCTTCTCCAGGAGATCTTCCTGACCCAGGGATTGAACCCTGGTCTCCTACATTGTAGGCGGATGCTTTACCATCTGAGCCACCAGGGAAGTCATGATAATGATAATCATATGATAATGATAATGGCATCATCAACTCAATGGACATGAGTTTAGGTAAACTCTGGGAGTTGTGATGGACAGGGAGGCCTGGTGTGCTGCAGTCCATGGGGTCGCAAAGAGTCAGACACGACTGAGCAACTGAACTAAGCTGACTGAATGATTATTTTAGGCACTCTGTTGGACTCTTATACAAAGATTCTTTAGGTATAATGTATTTCACTCACTACAATTATTTGTCAAAGTTGAATTGTTTGCATTATTTTTAAAGAGGATATAGTTGCTTTACACCCCTTAATGGATCACAGCCTTGTCGTGGTGAAAGGGTTTGTGTAAGTCAGTGAAGCTGTGAGCCTTGCTGTTCAGGGCCAACCAAGTCAGACAGGTCACCACGAGGCATCCTGACACTTCACAGAACTCCTAGTGAAGAGTTCTAACAAAACGTGGTCCACTGAAGGAGGAAATGGCAAACTACTCCAGTATTCTTGCCTCGAGAACTCCATGGGCAATAGGAAAAGGTTAAAAGATATGACACCGGAAGATGAGCCCCCCAGACCAGAAAGTGTCCACTATGCTACTGGGCAAGAGCAGAGGGCAATTACTAATGACTCCAGAAAGAATGAAGAGGCTGGGCCAAAGCCGAAACGACACTCAGTAGTGGATGTGTCTGGTGGTGAAAGTAAAGTCTGAAGCAGTAAATAACAATATTGCATAGGAGCCAGGAAGTTTAAGTCCATGAATCAAGGTCAATTCAACGTGGTCAAGCAGGAGATGGCAAGGTTGAACATCGAAATCTTAGGAATCAGTGAACAAAATGGACTATGGGAATTCAGATGACCATTATATCTACTAGTGTGGGCAAGAATCCCTTAGAAGAAATGGAGTAGCCCTCATAGTCAACAAGAGTCCAAAATGTAGTACTTGGGTGTAGTCTCAAAAATGACAGAATGATCTTGGTTCCTTTCCAAGGAAAACCACTCAACATCACAGTAATCCAACCCTATGCCCCAAGCACTGATGCCAAAGAAGCTGAAGTTGACCCATCCTATGAAGACCTACATGACTTTCTAGAAGAAATTTTTTTCTTGGGTTCCAAAATCACTGCCGATGGTGCCTGCAGCTTGTTCCTTGTAAGGAAAGCCATGACAAATCTAGACAATATATTAAAAAGCAAATACATCATTTTGCCAACAAAGGTCCGTGTAGTCAAAGCTATGATTTTTCCAGGAGTCATGTAGGGATGTGAGAGCTGGACATAGACAAGGCCAAACACTGAAGAACTGATGCTTTTGAATTGTGGTGCTGGAGATGACTCTTGAGAGTCTCTTGGACAGCAAGGAAATCAAACCCGTCAAACCTAAAGGAAATAAACCCTGACTATTAATTGAAAGGACTGATGCTGAAGCTGAAGCTCCAGTACTTTGGCCACCTGTTTCAAAGAGCCGACTCATTGGAAAAGACTCTGATGTTGGGGAAAATTGAGGGCAAGAAGAGAAAGGGGTGACTGAGGAGGAGATGGTTGGATGGCATCACTGACTCAATGGACATGAATTTGGGCAAACTCCAGAAGATAGTGATGGACAGGGAAGCCTAGCACGTTGCAGTCCAAGTAGTCACAACGAGTTGCTCACAACTTAGTGACTGAACAACAACAACAAAAGTTGCTTTACAATGTTGTGTTGGTTTCTGCTGTACAATGAAGTGAATCAGCTATATGTATATATATACCCCCTTCCATTGGACCTCTCTCCCTTCCACCTCCCCTCAATCCAGCTTTCTCAGTCATTACAGAAAGCCAAGCTGAGCTCCCTTGCTAGATAGCAGCTTCCCACTAGCTACCTATTTTATACATGGTAGTGTATATATGTCAAAGTTACTCTCCCAATTCATGCCCACCCCTCACGCTTGTTCCCATGTCCATTCACCATGTCTGCATCTCTATTCCTGCCCGCAAATAGCTTCATCTGTACTGTTTTTCTAGATTCCACATATACGTTAATATATTATATTTATTTTTCTCTTTCTGACTTAACCTCACTCTGTGTGACAGACCCTAGGTCCATCCAGGTCTCTACAAATGACCTAATTTTGTTCCTTTTCATGGCTGAGTAATATTCCATTGTATATATGTACCACATCTTCTTTATACATTCCTCTGTTGATGGACCTCTAGGCTGCTTCCATGTCCTGGCTATTGTAAACAGTGCTGCAGTGAATGTGGAAGTGCATGTATGCTTTTGAATTATGGTTTTCTTGGGGTGTATGCCCAGGAGTGGGACTGCTGGGTCATATCGTAGTTCTATTTTTAGTTTTTTAAGGGACCTCCATACTGTTCTTCATAGTGGCTATACCAATTTACATTTCTACCAACAGTATAGGAGGGTTCCTTTTCTCCATATCCTCTCCAGCATTTATTGTTTGTAGATTTTTTGATGATTACCATTTTCACTGGTGTGAGGTAATACCTCATTCTAGTTTTAATCTGCATTTCTCTAGTAATTAGTGATATTGAGCATCTTCTCATGTGCCTCTTGGCCATTTGTGTGTCTTCTTTGGAGAAATGTCTTTTTAGGTCTTTCACCATGTCTTGATTGGGTTGTTTCTCTCCCTCTCTTATTTATTTATTTATTTTGGATATTGAGCTGCATGAGCTGTTCGTATATTTTGGAGATTAACCCCTTGTCAGTTGCTTCATTTGCAAATATGTTCTCCCATTCTGATGGTTTTCTTTTCATCTTGCTTATGGTTTTCTTTGCTGTGCAAAAGCTTTAAAGTTTAATTAAGTCTTATTTGTTTATTTTTAGTTTCATTACTCTAGGAGGTGAATCAAAAAAGATCTACAATAATTGCTGCAATTTATGTCAAAGAGTTTTCTTCTTATATTTTTCTCTAGGAGTTTTATAGTGTCCAGCCTTGTATTTAGGTCTTTAACCCATTTTGAGTTTATTCAGACTGTCTTTTCTCCATTGTATATTCTTGCCTCCTTTGTCATAGATTAGGTGACCATAGGTGGGTGGCTTTATCTCTGGACTTTACTTTCTATAATTTAATAAAATCTAAATAAGCTCAGTACATTTACAAATATGTAGGTGGCACCTTCTAGAGAAAATTTCTGCTTCTAACTTCTTCAGGCTATGAGTATAGGGGACCCTCTTAGGGTAGTTCATAAACATGTTGCTTTCACACCTTTGTATCTTTGTTCATTCTGTTATCTCTGCTTGCAATGATTTTTTTGCCACTTTATTTTTTAATTGAACAATAATTGCTTTACAGTTTTGTTGTTTTCTGTCAAACATCAACAAGAATCAACCATAGGTACACCCATGTCCCCTCCCTCCTTTCTCCCTCCTCATCCAACCCTTCTGGATTGTCACAGATTTTAAATTATTCTCTTATTTATTAAATATTTTCTGAGCATCTACTCTACACCAGACATTATGCTAAGTTTGAGAGATTCAGTGATGTTTTCTTTTATCAAAAGCCAAGGCCATCCTCTTGGCTTTTGTACATGCTATTCCCTCTGGCTATAATGGCTATCTCATCCATTAAATTTATAGTTAAACATTATCTTTTTAAGGAAGCATTCCATAGCCTCCATAGTACTGGATTAGGTGTGTTTCTTCTCTGCTCCCTACCATAGCACTTACCATCCTTTATTACATTTGTCTATTTGGTATCTTTCCTACTGAATTATGAGCCACTTGAGAGCAGGGATTCATTTATTAATTATATATTAATTAATATATAGCATTTGTTGTTGTTGTTCATGGCTCAGTTGTGTCCAACTCTCTGAGACCCCACGGACTGCAACACGCCAGGCCTCCCTGTCCATCACCAGTACCCGAAGTTTACTCAAACTCATGTCCATTGAGTCAGTGATGCCATCCAACCATCTCATCCTCTGTCATCCCCTTCTCCTCCCACCTTCAATCTTTTCCATCATCAGGGTCTTTTCCAATGAGTTGGCTCTTTGCATCAGGTAGTCAAAGTATTAGAGCTTTAGCATTAGTTCTTCCAATGAATATTTAGGGTTGATTTCTTTTATGATTGACTCATTTGATCTCCTTGCTGTCCAAGAGACTCTCAAGAGTCTTCTCCAGCACTACAGTTAAAAAGCATCAGTTCTTCAGTGCTCAGCCTTCTTTATATCTATAGCATAATATCTTCATTAACAATATAGTTAATACATTTATTTTAAATATTAATTCATTACTATATCTTTACTCTGTGGTCCTATAATAAGGCAGCAACGGAAACAGCTGAGATGATTTAACCTTCTCACATTTTAGGTGAGTCACTCATTATCTAAGTGCTGGTGATTCAAAAACTAAATTTTCTTCCCTTATGGAGTTGACATTCAAGTGGTTTGGAGAGATTTTTACTCTGTGCCAGACACTGTTCTAAGCATTTTACATGTTTTAATCCATTTAATTCTCACAACAACCCTATGAGGTATATTTATAAATTGTACCAATTTTACAAATGAGAAACCAAGGCCCAAAGTTATTAAGTAACTTGGTCAAGGTTACACAACTGGCGAGTTGCAGACCAGAGATTTGATTTAGGTCAACCCACTCCGGAACTTAGACTCTTAATCACTACACCATGGAACCCTCTCATTTGCAAATCTCTTCAAGGACTTTTGCTCTAAGCATTCTAAATTACTTGGTATCCCTGAATATTCTGTGTTGTTATATATTCTGTTGCCTTTGAATATTTTGTTCACTCTTCCTGAAATGCCTCCTTAACTCATATCCTGCAGACCTTAGCTTAGAAATCATTTAGCTTTAGAAAAATCCTTGCTTAATCACTTCTCTCCCCAAAAGGCCGGTTAGGTATCTGTCCTCTTCTTTATCATCCTTAATTATAATGTCTTGTCTCCCATTCTAGAAAGTAATTTCTTTTAATGTAAACAAAATGTTTATCATATTTTTCTTTGCTGATACATCCCCACCTCAGGGCCTGGCACATTGTTCACACAATTAGTGCTTACTGAATGAATAAATGACTTTTGGAAACATACATGAATATTTTTATTTGTGCTTTAGGCTCTTATGTTTCTAAATTACTTGTAGTTTCATTATTTTTGATAAGATATCAGGACAGTATAATTTTTTATAGAAATCAATGTTGAGGCATTACAAAATCCACTATGTGATACCTGACAACTTATTTTACAAACTTGTTAGATTCAAGGAATTTTAGAAGATATACTTTCTTAGCTCTTTTGTTAATACTGTGCTTTTCAGGAAATATGTTTTGAGAGATTCATTGAGTTCTCCAAGATTTTACAGCTAGCTAGTGACAGTGTTGGGCCTAGAAGCGAACACAGGTCTGCTATTTCCCAATCTCATGCCTTTTTTCTTTTTATAGACACCTTACTGACCTTAATTTGGTTCCAGTGGAATTTGGAGATACTATCTCAGCACTGGTCAACTCATCTATTCCAAAAGGAAGTTATTTTCAAAAAATGTTAATGTTTACCAGAAAAAGCACTTGCCCCTTCAAATATTGTCCTTATTGCTATGTTTTAGAAATCTCCAATTATAGTTTTATAGTGAATTAACCACATCTTTTCACACTTTATAGCAACTATTTGTCCAGATTATTTGTAATATGAGACTTCATTCAAAAAAGTTTTTGAAAGAAGGAAGAGTATATCTAACAGAGTATACTGAATAATGAGGACAGGACATAGTTAGAAGTGTTGTAGAAGTTACAAATATAAAAATAAATTAGGGTATCAGTAAAAACTACCATAGGGCTTTAGAGCACAAAGGAGCTTTAATAGTCAGAGAAGGAGTCACAGAGGAATTAAGACCTGAAGGTAGAAAATGAGTATATATAATTCATGTGGAGGATACATATGAAAAGCTGGACTAGGGGTAGCCATGTGAATTGATATCTGAAAAGAGTGAAACATTCAACTTGTCTTATGTTAAGATATGTTGAGGAGAGAAGTGGAATGTATATAGTTGGAGAATAACTTGATTGACAGGCAAAGTAATTTAGACTTAATGCTCTAGGAATTAGAAATAAGTTTTTGAACAAAAGCATAAAATGTGACAATAAGCCACATTTAAGGAAGATATATTTGGCACATATCTGTTCAACTTTAAAGCTGGACTTAAAACAAGGCTTCAAATTAAAATAATCTTTTGCCTATCCTACAGGATACATTAATGATAACAGTTTCTAAATACTCATATCTACTGCTCTTTGAACACTTAGCTATGCCAGACACATGACAAAACTTTTAAATGCAAGACTCTGTTTAATCTATAGGAAACAGCACAATCTTGTGAAGTAGGAAATACTGTTATCTCCATTTAAAGATGAAGAAACAGGGTCCAGAGAGGTGAATTGATTTTCCCAAAGTCAGATAGCTCACAAATTGAGGAGCAAAAATGTGGACTCTGATCTGTTCGACCTGAATCTAGTTAGTACAGCTATTGCACGTAGCTGACATGCAGTAAATAACTGTTGAGTAAATGGATGAATGAACATATCGGGAAATCTATCCTTTTCTGCTGATGAATCTACATATTTATTAGTTTAATGGTTTTTGTGATTTTGATAAACGTAGGTCAATGTTAAAAGTAAGGAAGAAGGTTGAATTACAAAAGAGAAGAATTTACACAGGGAAATGTCTTCACTGGAATTTCTGATTGGGTAGAGATGTGGATTTGGTTAGAAATGTATCTATTTATATAGATACACACACACAAACGCATATATATTTATGTATGCGTGCACACACACACATACATACACATGAACGGAACAGTTTGGAGAACCTTTGACACTGCTACGTGCACATGCAGACCCACACGATTTCTTTTGTTTTCATAACCCTCCTGAGAGGGTATAAATAATGTCAGAGCTTAAAAGGGACTTTAGCAATTGCCCAATCAGATACCCTCATGTAAATGTAGAGATTGAGGCACTAGAGGAGAAAGTAAATTGCAAAGGTCACACAAGGAGTTAGAGTAAGATTAAGAATTTGAGTTTCCTAATTCACAGTTTGTTTTACTCTGAACTGTCGCCATTTACCATCTTAATTTTATAGATGGGGTAACCAAAGTATCCTAAGAATGTCGATGGTCAAGCTCCTGCTACTTGTCCATTGAAGCAGGACTTGAAATCAGATCTATTTTAAATACGAGGCTTGTTTTCATTCAAGTGCTTCTGTCTGCATGCCCAGGAGGAAGACATTTTCCTATTGAATTAAATATGCACTGAGGATCATTTCCAGAAAGCTTTGTCCTTCACTTGAAGAGAAAATGGGCAAAACTTCATTATTTTCTGGAGCCTGGCAGTCCCAAGGAGGCCCCCTGAAGGCAGGAATTTGGTCTTCCTTATTGAATCCACAATACCAAGCACAAAAGATGGCACTGACAAATATTTGCTGGATATATAACATACTCAACCCAGAAAGGGAAAGGAATGGTTCCTCAATGGATGATGGATGTATAATCATTATTAGTGCTCAAAAAATGGGAACAAATGTGCAAAAGAGGTGGGAGAGACCCTGAAACAAAGGGGAAGCGCAGTCTCTCCAGCTGAAGCTGTGATCACTCAGTCAGGGCTGAAAGGTTTGATAGGACCGCAATTGGCAGAGATATTAAATGAGGACTCCTTAAAATTGTTCCTCTCCGCCCCTCCCCCACTCCCCTTTAAATCCTGTTTCAGTCATTACCCAGGGACCGGATACAGAAATTCCTATGGGGAGTTCTAATGGGTCGATTCAATTTCAGCTGGGATGACGCCACTTAGGCAAGCATTAAGAGCTATAGCTCCGGGAAAGCAAATGGAGGTGGGGAGGGGGAGGCTGGGGAATGGGGGGACGGAGAGAGAGGCTCTAACAAGGAGCATTAAATCTCTCCCCTCCCATCCTCCCGTATAACCCATTCACAAGACCTCGAGAAAATGTCTACATTCACAAAACTGCGGGCTCGCCGAGCAAGCTGCACACACATTGCGATCTCATCCCCCCTTCCTCCCGCCTCGAACCACCCCGCCGCTCCTCTCTCTGCGGACGTCCTACCCACGTCCGCGAAGCTACACAAATCATCGGACCCTAGCGGTATCTCCTACTCGGTCGAGAGACCCCGGGTCTCCCACCGCAGTTGCTGCGGCTTCGGTTCAGCTGTCAGATGGGAAGGAGACCGAGGCGGAGGCATCAGGGGTGGAGGAGGAGGGAAGAGGGAGGAGGGAAGGGGGAGGGGCGGGGGAGGGGAAGAGAAGGGGAAGGAAAAGGCTGGAGGAGGGGAAAAAAAGGAGGAGGAGGAGGAGAAGGAGGAGGAGAAAGAGGCGGGGGAGGACGGGGACGAGAAATAGGAGGAGGAGAAAGAGGAGGAGGTGAACAACTTACCCTGCTGAGCTTTCTTTGGGGAATACGTGCATCAGGATTGAGATCTGCGTGGAAAATCTACACAAAGTATCTGCCACTACAAGTCCGACTCTCCTCAGCGCCACCGTCTCTCTCTCTCTCTCTTTTTCCCTTCCTCCCTTTCCCTTTTCTGTGCTGTGTCAGAAAGCCCGAGACAGAACTATCTCTGTTTCTGGATCCACTGCCAGGGAAGGAGTTTTCATTCAGACTTTCCGAAAAGAGGTGGAGAAACCTAAAGACTCGGGAGAAGAAGAGGTCCTTTGAGCCAGATGGACCATGAGTTCGGCTTCTCTCAGAATGGCTCAGCCCTTGCTTCAAGGTAAGCTGAGCGATGAGCTCCTCAAGACCTCAGAATCCTTTCTATGCAATGCACAGACTGCCATTCATTCCCGTCATCGTGCATGTGTGTGTGTCTCTGTGTATGTGTGTGTGTATGAGAGAGAGAGAGAGAGAGAGAGAACGAGCGTGTCTGTGCACGCGCACAAGCTCAAGCGCATGGGTGAAATAAAATGAAAACCGTTCAACTGAGATTTCAATGAAACAGCCCCTTGCAGAAAACTATCCATGTTGGACATGGCTAAATCGAAAGGGAACTTCTAAATCGCTCTTCCTACAGCCCGATGTCAATGGAATTTCTAGGCTGTTGACCTTAGGATGAATTGTGGGGCTTGCCTAAGCTCTGGGTAGCACAGCCTAACCACCCAAGCTGAGAACGTAGGGGGAACCCGTGCTGAGGCCAGTCTGGCTGCCCAGCGGGCATCCTGTCAGTGCAGGGCTAGTCTCCGATTGGCTCACAAGTCTGGGCTGTGCATCGCTCAGATTTCATCACATCACCTTGCTCTGGGTAGAAATGGCGCAAGCTGACACGGCATAACCCCCTACTTACATTGAGTCAGAGCAAGGATTTAGAAACCTTTGGATCCAGGCCGGGGTGTGTGTACACATGTCTCTGTGTGGCATATGGAAATTTTGTCCACAGTGAGAATCTGTCAGCATGTCTGGTTAGCCAGTAGATGTTTGATGGGACCTAGGGCCGTGGTGCACACTCTTTTCCATTTGTCTAATGATCATTGCCACTGGCCTCTGTATGCTGCAAACCCATGTTTGATGAATGGAAAACAGACCTTGAACTCTTAAACGGAAAATCTATTTTGAAATGCAAACTATTGTTGTTTTTCTGGGTGCATTAAAGCCTCACTGTAATGTAATTTGGCTATACCAGGTATTAAATCATGTTCCCAACAAGTCAGCTGCATACATACATACAGATAAGGCACAGGCTAGCTTTTTATCCCCAAAGAAGTATTAATCCTGTTCTCTATATGTCTAAATAAAAATTTCTAAGACTTTGTTGTACCATTCTATCCATTTTGGCCTTTTGTTTGTATTCTGTTTTAGTTCTCTCTAGCTGAGAAATCTAGTTAGTGAGTTATCTGGGTGACTTGGAGTCAGAGTTGAGAAGCTGAGTTAGTGGAGAAGTAAAGAACCTGAGGGAAAGGGCGCTAATTCTTCATGAAAGACTTCTGAGGCAGAGGAATACAACCAGCAAACCCAGCATAAACTTTTAGAGCATAAGGACAAGAAAGGACTTTTCAAACCTTCCTTTAATACCCCTCCTCATTTTGCAGATGAAGAAACAGGCCTGGAACAGAAGTCACTTGCCCACAGTCACCCAGAACTCAGTTTCCTGTCTCTTATAAAAGAATTTGGGGTTTAAAGAAAAGATTCCTACTTCTTAAATGAAGAACTAGCATTTTCTTCAGGATTAGAAGTCTGTGAATTCACTTGATATTACAAGTTTTCCTTGTAATATCACTACACTAAAACACCCCTATCTTTAAAAAGGCGAGCTCTTACAACTGCAAGACTCTCTGGTTGGAAATAAACTGCTGTGTGTCTTAATGAAACTGAAGGTAATGAATAGGACTAGGGTAGCAAAGTGACAAGTTAAGAGTTAAATGTGGTGAGAACCTGGCAGCTCCAACAAGATGTATGTGGTAGGAGGGAGGCCCACTCAGTGGCTGAGAGGTTAGTAATGTAAACTATATACAACTTGGTATTTGTCAGGGGGGAGTGCTTTGATAGAGATGCAAATGCTTTTGCACAGAGAGGGATTTTGAGAGAGCAGACTTTGGAACAGTAGAACTAAGAAAACACAGAAAGCCATAGCAGAAATCCCCCCTATGTTTGCTTTCGGTTATTCTGAGAACGAGTGTATATAACAGCAGAGCACAGGGAAAAAAAAAAAAAAAAAGCAACACACCCCAGAGCCGTTACACAGTAAGGTACAAAACAGCATTGAACCCATAGGAACAGGAGAAAACAGGAGCCAGCCTTCTCTTCTCCCTTCTTCCTTGAAATCAAGTTTGAGTCATACCATATCAGAAAGGATTTATCACCCAAATCAAAAGCCTCTTAAGGGGGTTAGCATAGAAGAGCTTTAGCTAGGAAAGTTTGCAACTTTAGTCCCAACATGGCAGCTTTTCAGTTCCAGGGAGAAAAGACATTTTTCTTTCATTAACAAACAGCATTTCTTGAATGAATTTAGCTTTCGAGTCCCCACGTTCGCATAAGAAAAGACATTTCTGTTTAGGTTGAACATAGCAAATTTCAGGGCTACAGAAACACTGTTGAGAAAGCTATGAGCACCTGGCCAGAGGGACCGAGATGGGAGTGGGTTTACAATGCATCATTCATTACTGCAGAGGCACTACGTGACAGAAATCACTAGATCCCATCCATGTGCAGCCAAGACTTGTAATCACCTTGGCTCCTAGTTAATAATATGTGATATGTATATTCTCTCTCTCACTTCATAGAATATGGAATTGACCTGCAGCACAGTCCGTTGCTTCACTGTTGCTGCTCACAATGAATGGCCCTTTAATGAGTGGGTTTCTGAATCCTAAACATACAGGCAGTAGTAGTAGTTTTTCATCTAATCTGTGAGCTGCAGCAGTCCTCCTGTCTATTTGTTTCTCCACTCCACCCCACCCCCACTTACCTTCCCTTCCAGTATCTATTTCAGTTCATCCTGTTAGCCAGATCGGATTCAGCACATCCGGAATGGCAAACAATTTATTGTCATGCAATACTGGTTTATCCTCCTCAATACCCTGATTTTACCCAGGTCCTACTGCCCACCATATTGCAGATCTTCCAGTTTTCATTCTCAGAAAGATTTTATAGAGCAGGAAGAAACCTTCCGAGTTCATCTTGTCAATCCCCTTATCTGGAAGCAAGACAGTAGTAGTTCATCATCCCAGACTGATGCCCAAAGCTTCCTTTAATCACCCAACCAAGTATCTGAACTCTCCAGTCTTGCAGCAGTCTAATCAATTTCCAAATACACTCCCTTAACCTAAACACAGTATACCCTTTTGCTGCCAAGATAGAATCCCCTCATGGTTCTGAGTCATTTCTATTATGACCTAAATTCCTCCAAGCTTAGCTTTCAACCTTCTGGGCAAATCTCTGAGATATCTAGTAACATCCTTGGAATCCCATATGATTATCTCCTGTAATGTTAAGACCTTGAATGCTTTCCTTTGAGTTATTGATCCTTGGAATTTCCAGTATGTTCAAATCTAGTTTCCTTTGGGAAATCAGTGAGTCTAAAATGCATCCAGAGTATGTATTATTCTTCATACAGTGTAAAGGGCTTGAAGGGCCCCACACATTATTTATCTCATCAATGGGGAATACATTTATTTCTTATACAGTTGTCAAAAGACTCTTCCCAATCCAAGACTCTTAGATCCACACACTCTGCAAGCTGGCTGAACATTGTGTCTTTGTTTATTTGGGTGTTCAAATGAAAACTACCTGTTCCTTTCTAATGCTGGGACTGTGAGTCTTAACAAAATTACAGCAAAGGTAGAGGTGTAAGACTTGGGGGGGGGGGGAGCTGTGAGTCCAACCCGTTTTGCTTTTGAATGCCTTGGTAAACAAGGGCATGTTGCCCAGTCTACCCTCAAGGGCTGAAGATGTAGAAGGTATGAAGAGAATTCTTTTGTCAAATTGTATAGTTATATAATTACAGACCATAGTGGGGCAGAGTCCTTCAAAATCACCTCGGCCACCCCTATAATTATATAGATAGTGGAACTGAGGCCCAAAAGAAGTAAGTGATTTGACAAAGGTTGCATATTTGAGTCTTAGAATCTCCGTAGTGTTTATCTGCATTTTCTTGTGCTGTATTGAGTAACACTGAAACAAGTAGCTAAAAAATGAAATTATAGTCAGACTGACTTTTTGATGTGATGTGGCAGAAAAGTTATTTTTAACCAAACTAGATCTTCTTTTTAAAAAATGAGCAGATGCAAATTCAACCAAATAAGTTTGCTTTGGCATATAACCTCAAAAGGCAATGAATCTGGTTGTATTATTAGCCACCGAGTCCTATATGAGCTACGTTTTTTTTTCCTTGCTATTGAGCTTTGGGCACATCTCAGTGTCATGCTTGCTTGCTTATGGAAACCTGATCAAGCACTATCCTCTGTCACTTGTTCCTTTCTATTACTCATTCAAGCTTTCCATCTCATATAGTAGTGTGCGTAATCGATCTCTTTTGAGGAGGCCTGAAATCTGATGGATTTCAAATATATACTTTATTCATGCTAGTGTTTCCTAGGTCCTAATGCCTCCAAGATGAGTCTTAGATTTTTGTTTAGGTTTCCTTTTCAGGCTGTTCAGTCTTCCAAATGGTGCAAAACAATAATCTACAGTTGGAACAGTATTTTCCTCATGGTTATCATTATCAGTACCAGGCTCAATCGAATCAGGAGAGAATATATTTTCCAGATATTCAGCTTAGGTTAAATTTTGTATAAAAGCATTGCTGTTCTTTAAGAAAACCAGTTTATTATATAAGGTAAAGATAGAGAAAAGCAGTCCAAGCAGATTCTGCCTAATAAATCCCATCAGTATATATAGACTTGACTTAGGGTCATAATAAGAACAATTACAGGTGATATTTGAATTAATTCAGGTCTCTTCTCTTATGGTTCCCCATCACTAGGGTTACTCCTGCGTATACAAAAGTTTGATTCCGGAGTCATGCCGCCATTTAAAAGAATTACCTCCTCAATAAATTAAAGCAGCTTATGAAGTGAGGAGAACTGCAAGATGATTAGTCTTGGATTTTTTTATATTCTTAGGAAGCCTTTTCCCCCATTGTTCTATAGATAGTCTAATTTCTGCCATTGTTCTATAGATAGTCTAATTTCTGCCCTCTGTGTCGTTGCCATATCTCTGCTATTAATATTATTGCATCTTGCTTGCTTGCCTATATTCATTAAATCACAGTGTCCTTTATCATTTGTTTATTTATGCTTATAAATTTCACTGAAAAGAAAGCTTTGATGTATATATATGTATTGGGTTGGCCAAAAAAGTCATTTGGGTTTTTCTGTAAAAAATCTCAAAATGTGACCTTTGCATTTGATAGTTTTATTAGAATTTTGATGCTCAAGGCCTAGATTTTTCAGTTAGGAAACATCTGAATGAGCTAACTGCTCCTATGACTCTAGTCATATGATGAAATACAAAAGGAATCCACAATCAGATCTTTGCTCCCAATGTGCTTTATAGTCTGGACGAGAAGACCAGACATGCCTGTAAAAAAATAGATGAGGTCAATTACAGAATCAGGGAGTAACATGAAGACTAAAGTGATTTAAGCTAGTGCTGGGGATAGGGGCCTGAGCTTTGTTGGTTTCCTGCAAGGTACTCATGCCTATGCGTTCTTATTTATTGTTTTTATTCTTTCTCTCCTAGGATTTTCTGATGTGCCCTAAGACCCATGTAACTACAAGGGCTCTTTTTCACCATAAGTGCCACCCTGACCCAAAACCACTCAGAACTCAAGAATCGAGACAAAATGGATGCTGCAGTGACAGATGATTTCCAACAAATTCTGCCTATTGAACAGCTGCGCTCTACTCATGCTAGCAATGATTATGTGGACCGTCCTCCAGTTCCCTGTAAACAGGCCCTCTCCAGTCCTTCCCTTATTGTGCAAACCCACAAATCTGATTGGTCCCTGGCTACCATGCCCACTGCTCTGCCCCGCAGTCTCAGCCAGTGCCATCAGTTGCAGCCCTTGCCTCAGCATTTGAGCCAGTCTAGCATTGCCAGCTCAATGTCCCATAGTACCACTGCCTCTGATCAAAGGCTCTTGGCCAGCATTACACCCTCACCTTCAGGCCAGTCCATCATCCGAACCCAGCCTGGAACAGGAGCCCACCCAAAGGCTGATGGTGCTCTGAAGGGAGAAGCTGAGCAATCTGCCATGCATCCCAGTGAGCACCTCTTCATCTGTGAGGAGTGTGGGCGCTGCAAATGTGTCCTCTGTACAGCAGCTCGCCCTCTCCCTGCTTGCTGGCTATGCAACCAGCGTTGCCTTTGCTCTGCTGAGAGCCTCTTAGATTATGGCACTTGTCTCTGCTGTGTTAAAGGCCTCTTCTACCACTGTTCCACTGACGATGAAGACAACTGCGCCGATGAGCCCTGCTCCTGTGGGCCTGGCTCTTGCTTCGTCCGCTGGGCAGCCATGAGCCTCATCTCCCTCTTCTTACCCTGCCTGTGCTGCTACCTGCCTACCCGTGGATGCCTCCATCTGTGCCAGCAGGGCTATGATAGTCTCAGGCGACCAGGCTGCCGTTGTAAGAGGCACACCAACACTGTGTGCAGAAAAATCTCTTCTGGTAGTGCGCCCTTCCCTAAGGCCCAGGAAAAGTCTGTATGACCTTCCTTCCAAAGGGATCCAGAGCTTTCTCTTAGCCCCTGTCAGTAAAGCATAGGCCTCATCTTTGAAGAAGGGGAGGAGTAGGAAAGTAGCCAAAATTAGGGCTCACCAGTTTCGTTCCTGCAGTGTCAGGGGAATGGTCAAGTACATCCTGGTGCAGGATGCCTTGTTCTTTCTCACAGTATCTATCCCACTCCCCTTAAATCTTTTTGTACCCTACCATCTCAGCCTTTATGGCTGTCATGGCCAATTCAGGTGATGTAGAAGCATGAGGATTTGGACACTGAGGGCTGACAGAGCCAGCAATGTGGAGGTTTAGGGGCTCCCCAACATGATACCTCTTGATGTAGGCTCTGAGCATCACTCTGCTTTCCACAGTGCCTTTGGAAGCTTTCCTGTTAATGGTTTTCACAGGTCCATGTGGAACAGTGTTCAATATTCCAGGGAATCTGACCCCTTCTCCCTGTTTACTGCCCCTCTCTTGTTTGTCTTTTCTCTCTCTCTCATTTCCTCCTCTTCTTGTGTTAACTCTGTTTTGTACTCCTTCCCACTTCATTCTCACCCTCTCTACTTCTAACTTTCCTCTCTTTTTTTTCTCTCTCCCTACCTTCTCCTTCATTCCTTCTCTCTCTGACTAATCCTTTCTCTGCAGATATTTCTATTTTGTTCTATCAGATTTATGTCTTCTCCTGCCTGTTTCTCTAACACGTCAAGAAGTGCTGTTTTTTCCATTGGTGTTTCCTTTGACACCAAACTTTGCTATGTTATACTATTTACTAATTTTTATTAAGTGAAATTGATTACTGTAATGAACTGATCACTAGCAATAGTGTGTGTGCACTCATAACCACACTCACCAGTTTATGAGCATATGAGGCAAACTTAACTTCTATTTCCAGGTTTAATGGGTTGAAGTTTTACTCCCTTTCCCAATAATCACCTTAGAGTACTGACAGATTCCACTAGCATGCTGAGTAGGATAGTAAACCAGGATGCTCATAACTTTGTATGTCTGACCCAAGTGCCAAAGGCAGACGTGCTTTATAGCTAAATGAGCAAAGCAAAGGATATTACAGAGGTCTCTTCTCTCTTAGAAGCTAACTGCCCTGAGACTGCATGGCTCAGGCCTTAATAATGGACATAAAAAGTCATAAAACTTTAGAGCTGGGAGGAATCTTAACTGTTAATCTAGTTCAATGCCCTTATTTTACAGATGGGAAAACTGAGGCCTAGAAATAGAAAGAGATTTGCCCGAGGTCACACACAGAGTTCATAGAGTTGGGCCTGGAATACAGGCCTTCTGACTCCTGGTTCAATATTCTCTACACTGCACCACATTAAGTCATGGAAAATTTCTCCTAGGACTCTATTAACAATGACAGAAAGCCATACCCATTCAGTCTTCAGGAATTATGCCAACCTGGTGTGGTGGTCTTTATGTGGGGCATAGTGGGTAGCTAACTCCCTTTCAATTGTCAAGGCTTCCCCCAGTGGACATCACCTTTGGCTCTGTCATCTTACAGAAGCTCAAGTGTGGAAAAGAAAAGCTTAAGGAAGCCCTAATTAAGCTGTATCTTCGCCATTGCACCTACCCTTTGCTGCACACACTGTGCTTGCTGTTGGCTTTGTCTGCAATGGCAGTTGCCTGAGAACCTAAATTTCAGCAACAGTGGAAAACTGAGATGAAAGATGTATGATGCAGAGAACTGACTTCTGTTTAAAAAAAAAAAATACTAAGAGCCTGTGCTATGATTCGCCTTCAATGGGAAAAGGCTGCAGTGGTGATGGCAGGCTCCTAAGGACTGCTGTTAAAAGACAAGAATTAGATAACAGTTTCCCTCTGTCAGTGAATCCAAAATTCACTAAGGAATTCAAAGATGAAGGGCACTTGTTTGAAACCAAGGTGCTCCAACTTAGTTTAAGACTTCCAGACTCTCTATATCATCATCTCTTTTAAAGTGTGCATGGATATGTATTACAGCGTGGAAAGGTGGGGAGAAATGTATAGTCCTACACAGGGGGAAGGAAAAGGGAACACTTTGATGTCCCCTTCTTGGCTATATATTGTAGAAATACATGCCACTCAGTCTTCGTTGGTTCTGAAACTTCCTGAAGTGTACTGACATTTGAGCTGCAGAGACCCTCACCTTCCCTTTCACCTCCTCTTATAGAATTGCTTTGCTCTATTTTTGTATATATAAATATGTTATTGATGATTATTAATACTGTTAATGATATTGCTGCAAATGGTGCCATATACAAGGTTTGGCTTCTTGGAACATTTATAAACCCAAACCACCTCTTATGTTGCTTTCAAGTCCTTCCATTTTAAGTAACTTCTTTTTATCTTCCAAGTCTGCCTGATTGACCTTTGAACTTATCCATCCCTAAAAGCTGGGCCCAGTTTTCTGGGTCACACTGGATGGTGATGAATAGCAACACACACTTCTCTTCGCTTCTGCCTGAAATTTGCTTAAAGCTGAGATATATAAGGATTCTATGACACTAGTGCTTTGTTCTTGGAGCTAAAGTTATTCTATTGATGTTTGCTTATTAGTTTCAGGGTCCAACATAACACAAGTCCCTCCTCCTTGATAGCTAGCTCCTTGATATCTCAATCCTGCAGTCCTTACTCAGGCAAACTGTGCACTGCCGGAGGGGCCCTGGGCTTTGCCATACACCCAGAGGAGCTCTTCTCAGTGTATTTCTAAATGGCCTTACACTTGGTAGAAGGAACTGGAGGATTATCCAAATGTAGTTGCAGTCTGCAGTCTGCTGAATTAGGGCTTTCATTTGCGTCCAAGTTGGCCTGATATGGACTGCATCTGGTTTACGTATAGATGGGTCCTGTTGGGGTATGCACACAGACATGTGAGTGTGCATATGTAGCCCTTCAGTGATATATATATATATATATATATATTTACATATACATATGTAAATATATATTCACACAACTCTATATATTTTAATGTATCACATGTATATTTAAAATATATACGAAAGAACTCTAAATCCTACAGAGAGGCTCTGTTTTCATTATTTTTATACTTTGTGTCATGTACTGTATAAACAGGAATATTTAGAGGGTGTTTCCTGCTTAGCATTTTTTTGCAGTTAAATCATCTATTATCCCCCAAATCTACTGCTTTCCACATATTGGTCCCTTGATACATTTCGTATGGCTTTAGCCAAGAGCTTTTTTTTTTTTTTTTTTTTGGTTCTAGCCCATCTTTCATCATCACAATAGCTGTAATAAATATAGTGAACACTTGCATAGTGCTTACTCTGTGCTAAGCACTATTTCAAGCACATTGCCTATTTAGCTCATTTAATCCTCAAGACAACTCTACAATGTATGTAGTATTATGCTTGCTCTTTTACAAATGAGAAACTGAAGTACAGAGGGGTTAAATGACTTGCCAAAGGTAACAAAGCTTGTAAATGCTGAAACTAAGATGTGAACCTAGGCTGTCTGACTCCAAAGTCAAGTATAGAAGTTTGGAGCATAGTATAAACCTTCGTGGTATAATAAACCTCAAATGGTGAATGGTTCTTTCCCTAACTTCGGTCCACCTGCACCCTAAGAGTTGAAACGCACATGCTCCTATGTTAGGAGTGAAGCAATAGTTATAGACATCATATATTAGCTACCTTGCTTCCCAAGATGGAGCCATTACAGATCTCCACTTCCCTCTTTGAAAACATGTTTGGTTTGCAGCCAGTTACCATTTCTCAATCAGCTTATGATATGGAGCCAGTAGGGAAGTGTTTTTACTTGGCTCAAGAGGGTAGGAGTTTATTTGGCCTTCTCTTTAGAGACCCAGGAAATTAATTCAATTCCTTTCTGCAGAAAGTAGAACTAAATCTATGTTTGGAACTTGAGATTGGTTGGAGCTGTTAACATTCAAGCTCACTGGTTATATTGAGTGCATTCTCCTGATTCACATGTAAGTAATACACTGATGTTCATTGGTCAGTATACCACCTTTTCCCATCACCTACTTCACACAGACATTATGTACCTTGGCATTATTTCAGAGTTGGAAAGACCCTTAAAGAAGTTCTACTCCAATATCAACATTTTATAGCTAGAGGCTGCTGCTGCTGCTAAGTCGCTTCAGTCGTGTCTGACTCTGTGCAACCCCATAGACAGCAGCCCACCAGGCTTCCCCGTCCCTGGGATTCTCCAGGCAAGAACACTGGAGTGGGTTGTCATTTCCTTCTCCAATGCATGAAAGTGAAAGGTGAAAGTGAAGTCACTCAGTCGTGTCCGACTCTTAGCGACCACATGGACTGTAGCCTACCAGGCTCCTCCGTCCATGGGATTTTCCAGGCAAGAGTACTGGAGTGGGGTGCCATTGCCTTCTCCGTATAGCTAGAGGAGAAGATGAAAGAAGAAAGAATACTGCATAAAGTCACATGGTTATAAATTAGGGTGAAATGATGACTTAATTCCAGACTTCCTAATTTCTGGATGCCCTGGTCTGAGTTTCTTAGAAAACAGAGTTTGAAGCAAAAGCTTACATGAAATCCTAAGGAAGTAGAAGTAAGGAAAAATAGGTCAGGAGCAAAGGAGAGCAATCTGTTTCATGACAAGCTAATTTCTCAATCTCTTATGATAGGCCATACTGTATCTCAGCCTATCTCGGTGAGGAAGAGAGAAGAATTCACCTGCTATCTCCCATCTTATTAGTCAAATACCTTCCCTGTGGAATACTAACTCCCCTGTGCTTTTGGGTAATGCACATGTGGGTACCCAAGCATGAATTTTGGCATTTTCAGCCTTAGCAGCAATGGGGGAGCATTGTGGCTCCACTATAGCAATGGAAGTGTGTGTATAAAGGGAGACATATGAACTTAAACTGGTACACTGCTGCTGCTGCTAAGTCGTTTCAGTCGTGTCCGACTCTGTGTGACCCCATAGACGGCAGCTCACCAGGCTCCCTCGTCCCTGGGATTCTCCAGGCAAGAACACTGGACTGGGTTGCCATTTCCTTCTCCAATGCATGAAAGTGAAAAGTGAAAGTGAAGTTGCTCAGTCGTGTCCGACTCTTCGCGACCCCATGGACTGCAGCCTGGTAGGCTCCTCCATCCATGGGATTTTCCAGGCAAGGGTACTGGAGTGGGGTGCCATTGCCTTCTCCGAAACTGGTACACTAGGCTACTGCTTTTCCCTTAACATCTTTAATCACAGTCATTGAAAATGAATTGGAGATAACCTATAATCTTTAAAGCATGTAAAGCTTTATTGTGCTGAGAAACGTATTAAATTTGCATTCCCAAACCTAAAATTCTCTAACTAGCTTCTAAGGGCTTCTTTCTACATGGAAATGACGAGTAACAATCCAGGCCCATATCCTTATCTTGATCCTTAAACCAGTGTTACTGCTTTCAAAGGCCAGAATGAAGGAGACACATAGCTTTCAAGGAAAGACATCTTGTGAGAGACACTGCTCACTGTTTAGGGACCTTGCTGTCATTTCAAAGTTATATATGTTGTTTCCACATGTATTTGCTGGCCAGTCCCCTGGAAAAAAAGATGGTAATCATAACACACAAGTTGTCATTGTCCAACTATTAAGGCAATCCTTTGAACTGTATTAGATAATGGTCATGTTTCTGATAATAAAAGACACAGATGACAAGGATTAGAAAATCCCCAAGTCCTTGAAGAACCAACCAACACTGCTGTTGCAGGTCACTAAGGAAAGAAACCAGAAATAATCCTTCAGGCAAACACCATAGATTTATTAATACAGGGCTTTAAGCTCAAGTCACTTATGTTCTATTGTGATAAGATGAGATGAGCCATACATGCATCCTAAGGCATCAACTAAGGGGGACTAAAGAATTCCCTTGGCCTTATTCTCCTAGGTCCACACTTTAACTCTTAGCCTTCAAAGTACTACCATTCTGATGACAAAAAGAAACTCTAAAACAAAAGGAACATTGATTTTTGTAATATCAAAAATTAGTTGGCTTAATTTTAGTCTAAAATTTTTAAAGAGTCCCCTTCCAATGGGGGTTAAGGCCTCCAATAAGGAGAAGTTTCCAGGCCCATCTTAATACATAAGCTATATTGAAGGGAAAAGAGTAAAAAAAAGTTGTGTGAATACTATATATAGGTTCAGAAAGAAAAACAAAGGCTAAGAAAAAAACATGTGAAAGAAAAATGTTCTATAATTAGTTATTTCTGTCACCCCAAAACTCCATTTTACTAACATCTTGGCTCGGCTGTATACTTAAACTACTCTTTGTCCTTGGCTTAAATCAGTATTATTTTTTTTTCAAACTACTATAGTATTTCCACTGGAATGATTGTGTGTGTGTGTGTGTGTGTGTGAGAGAGAGAGAGAGAGAGAGAGAGAGAGAGAGAGAGAGGGAGAGAGAGAGAGAGAGAGAGAGAGGGAGAAAGAGATAGATAGAGTTCAGAGTTAGGGTATGCACACACTAAAACTCTCAGCCTTTCAAACTCCATTACAGGACATGTCCCCATGGTATTTGAATCTTATACTAAATGACAGTGTTTCTCTCCTTTATAGAGAAATACCAGACTGAATTTGTGGCTTTACCTGGATTGGCTTCTTAGTGATATGGAAATTACAGTACTCTGAAACCAATTAAATCAAGATCTTTGGAGGTGAGGTTGAACAATGGATTTTTTAAAAGCTCCCAGGTGTTTATAATATGTAAACAGAGTTGAGAAAGCTCAATCATCTCGTTTGATAAATTCAGATACTGAAATTCAGAGAGGGGAAATAACTCATTCATAAACACACAGGGACAAAGTCAGGAATATGAGAATCCAGGTCTGCTGACTCATAGGCCAGGGTTTTGGTCTTTCTCTACCCTCTCCGGATCTTTGGTTTCCTCATCTGTAAAATGAAGATAGGGCTTCCCTGATATCTCAGTTGGTAAAGAATCCGCCTGTGGTGTGGGAGACCTGCGTTCAATATCTGAGTTGAGAAGATCTCCTGGACAAGGGAAAGGCTACCCACTCTAGTATTCTTGCCTGGAGAATTCCACAGACTGTTTAGTCCATGGGGTTGCAAAAAGATGGACACGGCTGAGCAACTTTCATTTTCACTTCAAAATGAAGATACTAATACCTAGAGCTTTTCATGAGAGCCACGAAAGAAGCATATTTTAATGTACAAGGTTATGCCCAAATGCAGAGGAATGTTATCGGTTCAGTTTAGTTGCTCAGCTGTGTCTGACTCTTTGTGACCCCATGGAGTGCAGCATGCCAGGCCTCCCTGTCCATCACCAACTCCTGGAGCACTCAAACTCATGTCCATCGAGTCGATGATGCCATCCAACCATCTCATCCTCTGTCATCCCCTTCTCCTCCTGCCTTCAATCTTGCCCAGCATCAGGGTCTTTTCCAATGAGTCAGCTCTTTGCATCAGGAGGCCAGAATATTGGAGTTTCAGCTTCAGCATCAGTCCTTCCAATGAATATTCAGGACTGATTTTCTTTAGGATTTACTGATTTGATCTCCTTGCAGCCCAAGGGACTCTCAACAGTCTTTTCTAACATCACAGTTCAAAAGCATCAGTTCTTCAGCACTCAGCTTTCTTTATGGTCCAACTCTCACATCCATACTTGACTACTGGAAAAACCATAGCTTTGGCTAGACGGACCTTTGTTGGCAAAGTACTGTCTTTGCTTTTTAATATGCTGCCTAGGTTGGTCATAGCTTTTTTTCCAAGAAGCAAGCACCTTTTAATTTCATGGCTGCAGTCACCATCTGCAGTGATTTTGCTGCTGCTGCTGGTGCTAAGTCGCTTCAGTCATGTCTGACTCTGTGTGACCCCATAGACAGGAGCCCACCAGGCTCCCCTGTCCCTGGGATTCTCCAGGCAAGAACACTGGACTGGGTTGCCATTTCCTTCTCCAATACATGAAAGTGAAAAGTGAAAGTGAAGTCGCTCAGTCGTGTCCAAATCTTCGAGACCCCATGGACTGCAGCCTACCAGGCTCCTCCGTCCATGGGATATTCCAGGCAAGAGTACTGGAGTGGGTTGCCATTGCCTTCTCTGGCAGTGATTTTGGAGCCCCCCCCAAAAAATAAAATCTCACTCTTTTCATTGTTTTCCCATCTACTTGAAGTGATAGGACCAGATGGCATGATCTTAGTTTTCTGAATGTTGAGTTTTAAGCCAACCTTTTCACTGTGTACAACACATATGTGAGGCTGTCTAAAACAACATAATGAAAGTTGAAAAAAATTTTAATCCATCAATCATTTGGGTACTCTTCCTGCCTACATAACATGTATGAAGATTGAACACTTGTGCAGATTTTGTGTACCTTTAAAGTAAACTTGGTCTTAGTGACAATCAAAGAAATCAGCAATTGAGGACACAGGTCACTCTTTTATTTCTCTACCTCACTGAGACAGGGATTAAAGAAATACAAAATCAATGAGACATCAAGACTTCTTAAAGTTAGTCCATTACAATGTGACCTTAGGATTGAATTAGCCTAGGCTTTCTCAGCTTCCCTGGTGGCTCAAATGGTAAAGAAACTCTCTGCAGTGCAGGCAACATGGGTTCGATCCCTGGGTGGGGAAGATCCCCTGGAGAAGGGAATGACAACCCACTCCAGTATTCCTGCCTGGAGAATTCCGTGGACAGAGGAACCTGGTGGGCTACAGTCCATGGGGTCACAACGAGTCGGACATGACTGAGGGACTAACACTTCCACTTCCACTTCTATGGGACTTGTAGATCCCATTCCTGAGGTCTGTCAGAGGTTGAAGGGAAGGGGCTCAAAGAAAGGACACCTCTTCTTAAAGACAGTATGTATGAAAAGCCAGGAGGGAGGGCTACCCATTAGGAAGAGCTACTGCTATAGAAGCCAGGAAGGAGGGAAGTGGCTTTCTGATTTGAGGAAGTATGTTATTTGGGGATGTAGTATCCTCAGAATGATCTATAACCACAAGGAACATGTTTCCTGACCTCCAGGCCCCAGAACAGAGTATCCAGACCCATTCCTGTCCTGGCCATTTCAGATAATGGGAAATTCCAATTGGGGCCACTTCTATTCTCCTTTTAGCAGTCATACGTCTGGCTACTTGTTTATTTGGTAAAAATGGAATTCTGTACCACTTATAAAATGAATTTCTTATATCTTCCTTATTTTGAAAGTATAATATATACTTTTAGTTCATCATTTTTGCCGTGACTTTTAAGAGTTAATTTGAATGTTATTTTAAAATGCAAAAATATGTTTAAAAAGTATAAGTTGCTCAGTCATGTCCGACTCTTTGCGACCACATGAACTGTAACCCACCAGTTTCCTCTGTTCATGGAATTCTCCAGGCAAGAATACTGGAGTGGGTTGCCATTCCCTTCTCCATTATTTAACAAAGCACTCCTTTATCCTTACTTGAGCCATGCTAATAAATTAAAAACAAATCATGATCAAAATCTTTCTATGTGTCACATTGCAAGCCAAATTTAAAAACCTATTTAGTAAATACATCTTCATTTCATCTTGAAATGCTTCTTTCAGAAGAGTAGGTAGAGAGACATAGAATTAGTAGGAAGCAAGAGTTGACTCAATGGAAAAGACTCTGATGCTGGGAGGGACTGGGGGCAGGAGGAGAAGGGGATGACAGAGGATGAGATGGCTGGATGGCATCACTAACTCGATGGACGTGAGTTTGAGTGAACTCCGGGAGTTGGTGATGGACAGGGAGGCCTGGTTGCAAAGAGTTGGACACGACTGAGCGACTGAAATGAACTGAACTGAAGAGGCTTAAAAGTATAGTAATGGGCACTTATAATCCAGACCTACCTCAAGCAGGGCTTACCTTTCAGGTAATTAAGAGGCAACGAGCTATATTTAATCAGGAAAAACTGAATTGTTAAAGGTCATGTTTCAGGAGTCTATAATTTTCCTGGAAAATATAATCAAAAAAGCTCCTTCTAATAACTACACTGCCAATAAAATTCTTGTACTTTGCCTTATAACAATTAACACAAGAGCCTAAGATGACTAAAGGAAGGGTCACATTTGGTTGTAAGGACATTGAAATCTATTTCAATAGAACTTCAAATAAACATAATGGAGATATTGGACCTGAGAAGGTAAAAAGGGGTAATTACTGCAGAAAATGTTAGACTATAACCTGAAGTCCAGAAGCAACACTGAATTTAGAATCAGAAGACAAATGTAATAGCCCACACAACAATATGGGATGGAGGAGCCAGCCTTGATGAATCTCAACCAAAAGATTTATAGTCAGGCATGTGCTTGGTTTCAAACTGAGAAGCCATGACTCTGAAAAACTTTGTGCTCTTAACCACTAAAATCTACTTCTTACTGTATATAAATGACTATATGAGTAGAGTCATGTGCTGTGCTTAGTTGCTCAGTCATGTCTGACTCTTTGTAACCCTATTGACTGCAGCTCACCAGGCTTCTCTGTCCATGGGGATTCTCCATGCAAGAATACTGGTGTGAGTTGCTATGCCCTCCTCCAGAAGATCTTGCCAACTCAGGGATCAAACTGGGATCTCCTGCATTGTAGGCAGATTCTTTACTAGCTGAGCTACCAGGGAAGCCCTGAGTAAAGTCATACTATGTCCCAGTTTGCCCAGGACAGTCTCAGTTAATACTTGTGTCTCAGAATATTTAATAGTGTCCTCTTAGATTCTGAGAACTTACCTTGACATGACTTGTATATAATACATAATGGTATATCTAATTAGCTAATTTTGATAAAAAACATTGCATGAAAAAAGATCAGAATAATATTAGCATTGGCTCTTCTCTCGTATCCTCAAGCACCACACACACAAAAAATATTGAGCCCTCCCACAGTTTTTAAATTTGTCATCACCCGCCTGAAGTCATTTTTGCCCAACTTACATTCCCTGGTCCATCACAATTCCCTTGACCCTCTCTCCTCCTAGCACACCCCTAGCCTAGCAAAATCTGAATCTTGGCTAAATATAACAGCCTGTTCCACATTTTTTCCTAAACAGATGAATGTATTTGGAGAAAAACACAAAATCACAAATTTAAAGTGGGCCCTCAGTACTGCCAGGCATTTTGACTTTATTTCTCTCTTCAGTTTATTTTCCAACTCTTTAAAAAGGCTACTTCACACTTCTCTTTCATCATACCTCCAATACCTCCACCTCTTCCATACCTCCACTCCTAGCCTGTGTGTGTGTGTGTGTGTGTGTGTGTGTGTGTGTGTCTGTGTGTGTGCTCAGTCGCTCAGTCATGTCCGACTTTGTGTGATCCCATGAACTACAGCCTACCAGGCTACTCTGTCCATGGTATTCTCCAGGCAAGAATACTGGAGTGGGTTATCATTTCCTTCTCCACTGAGCCTATGACCTTGTCCACGTATCATTGAGAAAATAGAAGTATTCGCTCTTGAACCCACTTCAGCTAGACTTTTGAACGTCCATTGAAGTAGCTCTTGTCCATGTCATGACCAGTGGTTCTACCTCCCTAAGTCCAATGATCAATCCTCAGTCTTCATCTTACCCAATCAGCAGCATTTATCCTACCTGATCATGCCCTCTAACTTAGCTCCCTCACCCCTTTCCTCACCACCAAAAAAAAAAAAAAAAAAAATCCCAGTAGAACCTAAGGCAAGGACTTGCATGCAGTTTATTTATTTGGGAGGTGATTCAGGAAACAAGAGAAGGGGACTGAGAAGAATGAACCAAAAGGCGATGGACCATCAATTCAAGAATTCGGGTTGGGGGTCTTACCTCATTGATCTCTCCTTCTCCAAGGTCTTTAATAGTTCTTCCTCATTTCCCTGAACTCTGAATATTAGAGCGCCTATGATTTCAGTTCTTAGTCCTCATCTCATCTACACACACTCTCTCGGTGATCTCATCTACTCTCCTGGATTTAAATATCATTTATATACATTTTGAGTTAGTGATTTCATCTCCTTTGGATAAATACCCAATAGTGGAATTGCTGGACCACATGGTAGTTCTACATTTAATTTTTTGAAGAACCTCCATACTGTTTTCCTTAATGGCTCTACCAATATATTCTTTCCCACAGTACACAAGTGTTCCCATTCCCATACATCCTTGCCAACACTTGGTGTCTTCTGTGATTTTGATATTAGGCATTCTAACAGATATGAGCTGATATTTTACTGTGGTTTTGATTTACATTTCCGTGATTGTTAGTGATGCTAACTAACTTTTCATATACTTGTTGGCCATTAGCATGTCTTCATTTTCTTTTAGAGAAATGTCTATTCAGATTCTTTACCATTTTCAGTTGGGTTATTGGGATGTTTTGCTATTGAGTTCAGTTAAGTTCACTCACTCGGTCATGTCCGACTCTTTGTGACCCCATGGACAGCAGCACGCCAGGCTTCCCTGTCCATCATCAACACCCAGAACTTACTCAGACTCATGTCCATTGAGTCGGTGATGCCATCCAACCATCTTATCCTCTGTTGCCCCCTTCTCCTCCCACTTTCAATCTTTTCCAGCATTAGGGTCTTTTCAAATGAGTCAGTTCTTCACATCAGGTGGCCAAAGTATTGGAGTTTCAGCTTCAGCGTCAGTCCTTCCAATGAATATTCAGGACTGATTTCTTTTAGGATTGGCTGGTTTGATATCCTTGCAGTCCAAGGGACTCCCAAGAGTCTTCTCCAGCACCACAGTTCAAAAGCATCAAGTCTTCAGCACTCAGCCTTCTTTAGGGTCCAACTCGCACATACATACCTGACTACTGGAAAAACCATAGCTTTGATTAGATGGACCTTTGTTGGCAAAGTGATGTGTCTGATTTTTAATACACTGTCTAGGTTCATCATAGCTTTTCTTCTTTTAAGTCCATGGCTGCAGTCACCATCTACAGTGATTTTGGAGCCCAAGAAAGTAACATTTGTCACTGTTTCCATTTTTTCCCCACCTATTTGCCATGAAGTGATGAGACTGGATGCCATGATCTTCGTTTTTTGAATGTTGAGTTTTAAGTCAGCTTTTTCACTCTCCTCTTTCACCTTCACTTTCTGCCATTAAGGTAGTGTCATCTGCATATCTGAAGTTATTGACATTTCTCCCGGCAATTTTGATTCCTGCTTGAGCTTCATCCAGCCTGGCATTTTGCATGATGTACTCTGCATATAAGTTAAATAAGCAGGGTGACAATATACAGCCTTGTTGTACTCCTTTCCCAGTTTTGAACCAGTTCATTGTTCCCTATCTGGTTCTAACTGTTGCTTCTTAACCTGCATACAGATTTCTCAGGAGGCAGGTAAGGTGGTCTGATATTCTCATCTCTTTAAGAATTTTCCACAGTTTGTTGTGATCCACACAATCAAAGGCTTTAGCCTAGTCAATGAAGCAGAAGAAAATGTTTTTCTGGAATTCCCATGCTTTTTCTATGATCCAACAGATGTTGGCAGTTTGATCTTTGGTTCTTCTGCCTTTTCTAAATCCAGTTTGCACATCTGGAAGTTCTGGGTTCACATACTATTGCAGCCTAGTGTGAAGATTTTTGAGCATTACCTTGCTAGCATGTGAAATGTGTACAATTGTGCTGTAGTTTGAATGTTCCTTGCCATTACCCTTCTTTGGGATTGAAATGAAAAAAGACCTTTTGCAGTCCTGTGGCCACTGCTGAGTTTTCTAAGTTTACTGGCATATTGAGTGCAGCACTTTAACAGTATCATCTTTTAGGATTGGAAATAGCTCAGCTTGAATTCCATCACCTCAACTAGGTTTGTTTGTAGTGATGCTTCCTAAGGCCCACTTGACTTCACACTCCAGGATGTTTGATTCTAGGTGAGTGCTCACACCATCATGATTAACTGATCATTAAGACCTTTTTATACAGTTCTTCTGTGTATTCTTGCCACCTCTTTTTTATACCTTCTGCTTCCATTAGGTCCTAATGTTTCTGTCCTTTATTGTGCCCATCTTTGCATGAAATGTTCCCTTGGTATCTCTTATTTTCTTGAAGAGATTTCTAGTCTTTACCTTTCTATTGTTTCCCTCTATTTCTTTGCATTTTTCACTTAAGGCTTTCTTATCCCTCCTTGCTTTTCTTTAGAACTCTGCATTCAGATTGGTATGTCTATGCACAATAGGATGAAATGCCATAAAACAAATTCTACCCAGAGCTCACACAAAGCTGAGAGCTACAGAACTTAACTCAAATAGCTCTCAGCTTTGCGTGGGCTCTAGGTAGTTTTTATTGAATTTGCTTTATGGTGTTTCATCCTATACATGCCTGGATTAATATTCAGCCAAAGATTCATTAAGATCCCTGTGAAGATTTCTAGGGATCTCTTTCTAACAAGTTCTCTGCTCTCCAATTCTCCAGCCCTTATATTCTTAGCATCCCAGTATCCTCAAACTCAATTCTCTGTCTTAACTCAGAAAGACTGATGTGCTGTGCTTGGGATTCTTCTTTCAGCAGTCTCCAAGCACTCAACAATCATAGGGTCCATCTCATTTTTTCCCCTTCCCTTAGGCATCACAATCCTTTGCTCCTGATTTCCAATGTCTGGAAACTGTCATTGCATATATTTTGTCCACCTTTTTAACTGTTTATGGTGGAAAGACAATTTCAAAATTAAGGTTAGCATCTAGACCTCAGACACTTTTTTCTATACTTGCACCCTAGGTGATTTTACCCAATCCCATTACTTTAAATGAAATTTACATCTTGACATCTCCAAACTTTATTTATCCAGCATGTAACTCTCTCTTCAACTCCAGATGTAAGCAGCCAATTGCCATATTTACTTGGATGTTTAATGGATAACTGAAGCATTAAATGTTTAAAACCAAGGTCTTCATTTCTTCCTACCAAACCTTCTTCCCAATGTTCTCCATTTAGGTAAGTGACAGTTCTATTTTTCTAGTTGTTCAGTCCATCCTTGACTCTTTTCTTTCTCTAACACCGTTACACCTAATCTATCAAGAATTTCTTTTGACTATAGAACTCAAATTATATATAAAACCCAACCATTTTTTGCTACCTCCACTGCCACTACCTTATCCAAGCTCACATTATCTCTCATCTGTATTATTTTAATAGCCTCCTAACAGATCTTCCTGTTTCTATCATGGTACTCCCTATAGTCTATCTCCCCAGAATGGCCAGAATGATTCTGTTAAGCTATTAGATAAGTCAAATAATGTCATATCTCTTCTCAAAATCTGCCATGGTCTGGGTACTTTGTGTTTGATGTACCTACTACCTTGAACACTCTCCCTCCCTGGTACCTACATGTTTTGCTTATGTTCTTTGTTTGGGTTTCTGTGGAATGTTATCAATGAGGCATTTCCTCAAACTCTCCCTCTATCATTCTGTCCCTTTACATTGCTCTAATTTTCTTCTTATCACTCACCACCACCTAATACAATATGTATTTATTTGTTTGCTGCCTACGTTACCTATGAGAATGCAAGCAAAAATTTTGTTTTAATTTGTGCTGTGTCCCCAGTAATTGGAACCATGCCTGGCCCATAGTAAGCATTCCATAAATTATCTGTTGAATGGATGAATGCATACAGCCTCCTATTTGCAATTTTTTTATTTTACTTCTTTCTTGCAGACAACATGCTTAAATTACTTTTTGCCTATTTTATAGCATCTCTCTTTTAAAGAGGTATTGATATCATCAGCATTTTGTGTTTCATACATGTGATTTAATTTCTTACATGCTACTTAATACACATTATTTAATAAAAATATTATTCATTTTACATTATTATTCCCTATTTTCACTTTTCCAAGTTTTGATCAAGATGTTCAGTTTTCCTTTTGTTAATTTATGAGCTCTAATATGCTTTACCATTTCATTAATGGTTGCCTCAACTTTCAGACACATATGTCCCCACTATTATTTGAAAACATGACTTTTCTTTTTCCCCTCTTAGAATTCACTGCTCCTCCGATATTTTTATTTACAGTATTTTCTTGTTTATCTGAAATAGTTTCACTTTTCTCCCTCTTCTAAATGCATGCTTTCCCAGATAAGACCTTTAGAATATGTTTACATCTCTGGTCTGACTCCTTTGCTATCCATAACTCTGATTTTCATAGATGATGTAATACTTTTAGTTCTAAACATTAGAGTTTCCCTAGAAATATAGACCTTCTGTTTGAAGAGTCCTTAAGTTATGTTATCCCTCCCTAGTCAGTCTATATCACTCACTTACATTTAACTGCTGTATTTCATATGCAGCCTGTTTCTCTCAGCCCAAAGATTGTTCCTCTATTGTTTGATTAATTTCTTCATTTTCCATGTGTTTTATCTCCTCTCTTTGGAACTGAAATTATTACATATTTGGCCTTCTGAATCTATATATCAGTGAAGATCCATACCATTAGAGCTCTTTTTAAAATTTATTCATCTTTTAATTGAAGGAAAATTGCTTTACAGAATTTTGTTGTTTTCTGTCAAACCTCAACATGAATCAGCCTCCCTCTGGAACCTCCCTCCCATCTCCCTCCCCATCCCACCCCTCTAGATTGATACAGAGCCCCTGTTTGAGTTCCTTTAGACATACAGCAAATTCCCATTAACTATCTATTTTACATATACCATTAGAGCTCTTAGATATCAGTCTCTTGGCACTTGCTTAGCTCATTTCATGGGGGGTAAAAAACACAGAGCACCAATGGTTTTCTTGTAATTACTACAGTATCAAAAGCTTCATTTGTCCCAAGGCTACAGGTGCCATTTGACCCAGGTGAGGCAGATAGTTTGGAGTTGTTGAAAGTGAGCTTTGTTCAGATATTCGTCTTTCTAGAGGATAAGAACTCAGGAATGTTTTCTTACTCCTAAAACTGTAGAGAGATAACTTATCTTTCTTCTATTTCCCAATATCTTTTTCATGTTTGTTTGAAATGGTAACAGTACTTTCAGCTGGGTGTGCTCAGAAACTCTGGCCTTCTCTCCTGCTACTTTTTTTCTGTAGACTCTTAATCTCAAGATCATGAAAAAATAAAGTGTGGTTTGAGGCATGACTTTTTTTAGAAGAAGCTTCAGTTCAATCGCTCAGTTGTGTCTGACTCTTTGTGAACCCATGGACTGCAGCATGCCAGGCTTCCCTGTCCATCACTAACTCCCAGAGGTTGCTCAAATTCATGTCCATTGAGCTGGTGATGCCATCCAACCATCTCATCCTCTGTCTCTCCCTTCTCCTCCTGCCTTCAATCTTTCCCAGAATCAGGGTCTTTTCTAATGAGTCAGTTCTTCACATCAGGTAGCCAAAATATTGGAGTTTCAGCTTCAGCATCAGTCCTTCCAGTGAATATTCAGGGTTGATTTCCTGTAGGATTGACTGGTTTGAACTCCTTGCTGTCCAAGGGACTCTCAAGAGTCTTCTCCAACACCACAGTTTGGAAGCATCAGTTGTTCAGTGCTCAGCCTTCTTTATGGTCCAACTCTCACATCTGTACATGACTACTGGAAAACCATCATATTGATTATACAGACGTTTGTCAGCAAACCAGTACATAAGTGTCAGAAAAACCAATAGGGCTTGCTATTTTGCAGAACTCCATGTCAAATTGTAGGAACAGTTAAAAATATTTAATTAAGGAAAAGCTCACTTTCAGCAACTCCAAACTATCTATCTCACCTGGTTCAAATGGCACCTATAGCCTGGGGACAAATGAAGCTTTTGATACTGCAAAAATTATAAGGTTAGGTTGTTTATTTGAAATTATTCTTGCTTCCTGAGGTAAGACTATATTGCTATAAACGTCCCTCTTAGAACTGCTTTTGCTGCATCCCACAGGTTTTGTATCATTGAGTTTTAATTTTCATTTGTCTCTAGGTATTTTTTGATTTCCTGTTTGGTTTCCTCAGTGATCACTTGGATGTTTAGTAGCATATTGTTTAGCTTTCATGTGTTTGTATTTTTTGCATTATTTTTTGTAGTTTATTTCTGATCTCATAGCATTTTGATTGGATAAAAAAGCTTGATATAATTTCAATCTTCTTAAATTTATCAATTCTCACCTTGTGGCCCAGCATATGGTTAATCCTTGAGAATGTTCCATGTGCACATGAGAAGAATGTGTATTCTGCTGCTTTCAGATAGAACATTCTATAAATATCAATTAAGTCCATCTGGTGTAATGTGTCATTTAAGTCCTCTGTTTCCTTATTGATTTTCTGTCTGGATAATCTGTCGATTGGGCTGAGTGGAGTATTAAAGTCTTGCACTGTTATTGTGTTACTGTTCATTTCTCTTTTTATGACTGTTAGCATTTGCCTTTTATTTTGAGGTGTTCCTATGTTGAGTTGGAGAAGGAAATGGCAACCAACTCCAGTATTCTTGCCTAGAGAATCCTGTGGACAGAGGAGCCTGGTGGGCTTCTGTCCATAGGATTGCAGAGAGTCAGACATGAGTGAAGCGACTTAGCATGCATGCATGCATTGGAAAAGGAAATGGCAACCCACTCCAGTATTCTTGCCTGGAGAATCCCAGGGATGGAAGAGTCTGGTGGGCTGCCGTCTATGGGGTCGCACAGATTTGGACAGGCCTGAAGCGACTTAGCAGCAGCAGCAGCAGCCTATGTTGAGTATATATATTTTTACAACTGTTATATCTTCTACGTGGATTGATCTCTTGGTCGTTATGTAATGCCTTTTGTCTCTTGAAACAGTCTTTATTTTAAAGGCAGTTTTTAATGTAAGTATTGCTACCCTGGCTTTCTTTTGATTTCCGTTTGTATGGGATACTTTTTCACATCCCCCCACTTTCAGTCTGTGTATGTCCTTAGATCTGACATGAGTCTTGTAGACAGAATGTATACAAGTCTTGTTTTTGTATCCATTCAGCCACACCAAGTCTAGTCCATTTACATTTAAAGTAATTATTGATATGTGTGTTCTTATCTCCATTTTGTCAATTCATTGCGGATTGTTTTTATAGGTCTTTTTTTGTTTCTTTCTCCTTCTTTTGTTCTCTTGTCATGTGTGACTACCTTTAATGATATGTTTGGATTTCTTTTCCTTTTGTGTGTGTGTATGTATTATAGATTTTTGGATTGTGGTTACCATGACATTTATAGATAGCAATCTATATACAGACATGATTATTTTAAGTTGCTGATTTCTTAATCCAATGAACTTTAAAAACCCTGCACATGGATGGCATGATACTATATATAGAAAACCCTAAGGACTCCACACAAAAACTTCTAGATCTAATAAATGAATTCAGAGAAGTACTAGAGTACAAGATAAGCATTAAGAAATTGAGTGCATTCTTTTACACTAACAGTGAAATATCTGAAATGGAATATGAGGGCAGGAGAAGGGGGCAACAGAGGATGAGATGGTTGGATGGCATCATCAACTCAATGGACATGAGTTTGAGCAAGCTCTGGGAATGGACAGGGAAGCCTGGCGTGCTGCAGTCCATGGGGTTGCAAAAAGTTGAACATGACTGAGAGACTGAACAATAACAACAACACTAGCAATGAAATATCTGAAATGGAATGTGAAAAAAAAAACTACCTTCTAAAATCACACCCCCCCCCAAAAAAAAAACCTAGGAATAAAACTGACCAACAAGGTGAAGCACATATACTGAGAGCTATAAAACATTAATAAGGGAAATAAAAGAGGATTCAAAGAAATGGAAACATATCCCATGCTCTTGGATTGAAAGAATTAATGTTGTTAACAGGATGATTTCGGAGAAGGCAATGGCACCGCACTCCAGTACTCTTGCCTAGAAAATCCCATGGATGGAGGAATTTGGAAGGCTGCAGTCCATGGAGTCACTGAGGGTTGGACACGACTGAGCGACTTCACTTTCACTTTTCCTTTTCATGCATTGGAGAAGGAAATGGCAACCACTCCAGTGTTCTTGCCTGGAGAATCCCAGGAACGGGGGAGCCTGGTGGGCTGCCGTCTATGGGGTCGCACAGAGTTGGACACGACTGAAGTGACTTAGCAGCAACAGGATGATACTACCCAAAGCAATCTACAGTTTTAATGCGATCCCTGTAAAATTATCCACAACATTTTTCACAGCACTAGGAACAAATAATCCAAAAATGTATATGGAACCAAAAAAGACCTAGAATTTCTAAAGCAAGTCTGAGGGAAAAAACCAAGTAGGAGGCACAACTCTTCAGATAATAGTATGAAGTAACAATAATCAAAACAGTGTGGAATTGATACAAAAACAGGCGCACAGATCAATGGAACAGAATAGAGAGCTTAGAAATAAACCCACACACCTATGGTCAATTAATTTTCAACCAAGGAGGCAAGAATATAAAATAGGAAAAATACAGTCTCTTAAATGATGCTAGTAAAGTTGGATAATTGCTTGTAAATCAATGAAGTTAGAACACACTCTCATACTATGCACAAAAATAAACTCAAAAAGGCTTAAAGACTTAAATATAAAACATGACACCATAAAACTCTTAGAAGAGAGCATAGGCAAAACATTTTCTGACATGTGTGCATGCATTCTAAGTCGCTTCATTCATATCAGACTCTTTGTGGCCCTATGGTGCAGCCCAGCAGGCTCCTCTGTCCATGGGATTTCCCAGGCAAGAATACTGTAGTGGGTTGCCAGGCCTTCCTCCAGGGGATCTTCCTGACCCAGGTATCAAATTCTCATCTCATATCTACCTGAGCTGGCAGCTAGGTTCTTTACTGCTAGCAGCACCTGGGAAGCCCCTCTCTGACATAAATTTTATCAACTTTTTCTGAGTTCAGTCTCCCAAGGCAATAGAAATAAAAACAAAAATCAACAAACGGGACCTAATCAAACTTACAGGCTCTTGCACAGCAAAATATACTGTAAAAAAAAAGGAAAGACAAACTATGGAATGGGAGAAAATATTTGCAAAGGAAGCAACAGACGAGGGCTTTATCTCCAAAATATACACACAGCTCATACAACTCAACAACTAAAACTAAACAACCCAATTGAAAAATGAGCAGAAGACCTTAACAGACATTTTTCCAAGGAAGACATACAGATGGACAATAGGCACATGAAAGGATGTTCAATGTCATTAATTATTAGAGAAATGCAAACCAAAACTAAAGTGAGGTATCACCTCACACTAATCAGAATGGCCATCATTAAAAATTCTACAAATAAAAAATGCTGCAGAGGGTGTGGAGAAAAGGGAACCCCCTACACTGTTGGTGGGAATGTAAGTTGGTACAGCCACTATAAAAAATAAGATGGAGGTACCCCTGAAAACAAAAAATATAATTGCCATAAGATCCAGCAAACCCACTACTGGGACTATACTTGAAAAAAACTATAATTCAAAAAGAAACAAATTCAAAAAGAAACATACAGTCCTATGTTCATAGCAGCACTGTTAACAATAGCAAAAAAATGGAAACAACCTAAATGTCCATCAACAGAGGAATAGATAAAGCAAATGTGATATATATATATATATATATATATATATATACCTCCCTCTATGGCTGATTTATGTTGAGGTTTGACAGAAAACAGCAAAATTTTGTAAAGCAACTATCCTTCAATTAAAAAATAAATACATTTAAAAAGAAAAAAATAAAATCTGTCACAAATGAACCTATCTACAAAGCAGAGGCAGACTCATGGACACAGAGAACAGATAGGTTGCCAAGGGTAGGGGATGAAGAGGGATGGACAGGAAGTTTGGGGTTTGGTAGATGCAAAACTATTACATTTATTAAGGATAAACAATAAGATCATAATGTATAGCACAGGGAACTATATTTCAATATCCTGTGACAAACCATAATGGAAAAAATATAAAAAATGTCTATATGTATATAACTGAGTCTTCTTGCTGTATAGCAGAGATTGGCACAACGTTGTAAAGCAACTATACTTCAATAAAATTAATCATAAAAAATTAAAAATGAAAAACCCTGTATTTGTACTCTTCTCCCCTCAGGATTACTGTTTCTGATATCATATTTTATGTCTGATTGTTTTGTGTATCCCTTAAATGCTTATTGTGGATATAGATGATTTTACTACTTTTTGTCTTCTAACCTCCCTACTAACTTTGTGTATGGATGATTTCCCACCTTTACTGTTGTTTGCCTTTACCAGTGAGATTTTCCATTTTGTAATTTTCTTGTTTCTGGTTGTGGCCTTTTCTTTCTCACCTAGAGAGTTTCCCTTAACCTGTCTGTAAAGCTGGTTTGATGGTGCTGAACTCTTACATTTTGCTTGTCTGTACAGCTTTCTATTGCCCCATCAAGTCTGGAGTTACAGTCTTGCTGGGTAGAGTATCCCTGGTTATAGTTTTATTCCCTCTCATCACCTTAAATGTATTGTTCCACTCCCTTGTAGCTTGCAGAGTTTCTGCTGAAAAGTCTGATAATAGCCTTATGGGAGTTCACCTTTATGTTACTTGTTGCTTTTCCCTTTCTGATTTTAATATTCTTTCTTTATCTTTAATTTTTTGCCATTTTAATTACAACTTTGTCTTGGTGTGTTCCTCTTTGTGTTAATCCTGTGTGACAGGGGTCCCCAACCTCTAGAATCTATGTCTGGTGATCTGACATGGAGCTGATGTAATAATAACAGAAGTAGAAATAAATTGCACAATAAATGTAATGTGCTTGAATTATCCTGGAACTGTCCCCCACTCTCAGTCTGTGGGAAAATTGTCTTCTATGAAACCAGTCCCGGTGCCAAAAACACTGGGGATCACTGTGTACGGGACTCTCTGTGCTTTCTGCACTTGAGTGTCTGTATCCTTGCTCAGTCTAGGGAAGTTTTCAGCTATTATGTTTTCAAATATGTTCTCAGTCCCTCTCCCTCTATTCTCCTTCTAGGCCCTCTATAATGAAAATATTAGAACACTAGATGCTGTCTCAGAGATCTCTATTATAGTGGTTTTTGCCATACATTGACATGAATCAGCCATGGGTGTACATGTGTTCCCCATCTTGACTCTCCCTCCCACCTCCCTCCCCATCCCATCCCTCAGGGTCATCCTAGCACACTGGCCCTGAGCACCCCTCTTATGCATCAAACCTGGACTGGCGATCTATTTCACATATAGTAATATACATGTTTCAATGCTATTCTCTCAAATCATCCCACCCTTGCTTTCTCCAACAGAGTCCAAAAGTCTGTTTTTTTTTTTTTTTAATCTCTGTGTCTCTTTTGCTGTCTCACATATAGGGTCATCATTACCATCTTTCTAAATTCCATATATACGTATTAATACACTGTATTGGTGTTTTTCTTTCTGACTTACTTCACTCCGTATAATAAGCTTTAGTTTCATCCACCTCATTAGAACTGATTGAAATGCATTCTTTTTAATAGCTGAGTAATATTCCATTATTTTTTTTTCCCGAGTTCTTTGATCATCTTCATGATCACTGTCTTGAACTCTTTCTTGGGTAGGTTGCCTATCTCCACCTCACTTAGTTCTTCCTGTAGGGTTTTATCTTGATCCCACGTTTGGACAATGTTCTACTGTCACCTCATTTTGCCTCAGTTGCTGTTTGTACTTTTATGTATCTGGTAGGTTGGTCACATTTCCCAACCTTGGAGAAGTTGCCTTGTGTAGATGACCTATGTGTCCCAGCTGCGCTCTCCTCTCTTGTCACTCAAGTTATATGATCTCGGGGTTTGCCTTATGAGGGCTGTGTGGCTTTTTCTGTGGTGATAGATCATAATGTGTGCAGTCTGATAGGCTTCATTGGTTGGTTGTCAGATCCTGCTTTGTGCAGAGGCTACTGGCTGCTGATTGACAGGACTGGGTCATGAGGGGCTGAATGTGGAATTCCAGGGGCCTCAGGGCTAGTTCTGGGTTACTGATGGATGGAGTCAGGGCCTGAGACCCGAGAGCAGTTGCCCATCCACTGGGGGAAAATGCTAGGTTCTGGGGGTGCTAGCTTACTGGCAGTAGAGCTAAATCCTGGGCTCTTATTACAAGATTCAGAAGGCTCAGAGTTGGTGTCAGATCACTGTTGCATGGAGTCAGTTTCTAACACTGTTGTGGGGTCTGGGGTATCTTAAAGTTTGGATTGGTTTGCTATTGTGAGGTCCGTGGCCTAGCTGGTCATAAGCCGAATTTAGTCTCTTTGCTTCCACAAATTCATGTCCTGAAGTTCAGAGCCAAACAGGAATGCTTTTGGTCTAAACCACAACTTGTAATTCAACAGCTACAGATACCACTGTGACCCAATATTCCAGAAAAGGATTGCTTACCATTTTAAGATAAAGCAGTGGCTTTAGAATTAGACCTTCAAAACTATGCTCTGGCTTTCTGCACCAGTATGATGCAGAATAAAACAATATTGTTTTATTGTTGGTCAGCAATTTTCTATGAGATGTGCAAGTGCTGTTTAGCATCATCACACTCTCAGTATTCTCTATAGAAGTGTTGTTGTTGTTGTTTAGTCATTAAGTCGTGTCTGACTCTTTGTGACCCCATGGACTGCAGCATGCCTGGCTTTGCTGACCTTCACCATCTCCTGGAGTTTGCTCAAACTCATGTCCATTGAGTCTGTGATGCCATCCAACCATCTCATCCAGTCACCATCTTCTTCTCCTACTCTCAATCTTCCACAGCATCAATGTCTTTTCCAATGAGTTGGCTCTTCACACCAGGTGGCCAAAGTATTGGAGCTTCAGTATCAGTCATTCCAGTGAATATTCAGGGTTGATTTCCTTTCGTATTGACTGATTTGATCTCCTTGCTGTCCAAGGGACTCTCAAGAGTCTTTTCTAGCACAACCATTCAAAAACATCAGTTCTTCAGTGCTCAGCCTACTTTATGGTTCAGTTCTCACATCTGTACATGACTACTGGAAAAACCATAGCTTTGACTATGTGGGCCTTTGTCGGCAAAGTGATGTCTCTGCTTTTCAATATGCTCTCTAGGTTTGTCATAGCTTTTCTTCCGAGAAGAAAGAGTCTTTTAATTTCATGACTGGTTACTGGCTACAGTGATTTTGGAGCCCAAGAAAATAAATTCTGTCACTGTTTCCATTGTTTCCCCATCTATTTGCCATGAACTGATGGGACCAGATGCCATGATATTCATTTTTTGAATATTGAGTTCTAAGCTAGGTATTTTACTCTCCTCTTTCACCCTCAGCAAGATGCTTTTTAGTTCCTCTTTGCTTTCTGCTATAAGGTTTGTGTCATCTGCATATCTGAGGTTGTTGATATTTCTCCCAGAAAACTTGATTCCAGCTTGCGCTTCACCCAGCCTGGCATTTTGCATGATGTACTCTGAATATAAGCTATGTAAGCAAGGTGACAATATAGAGCCTTGTCGTACTCCTTTCCCAACTTTGAACCAGTCCATTGTTCCATGTCTGGTTGTAACTGTTGCTTCTTGCATACAGGTTTCTCAGGCAGCAGGTAAGGTGGTTTGGTATTCCAATCTCTTTAAGAATTTTCCACAGTTTGTTGTGATCCACACAGTCAAAAGCTTTAGCATAGTGAATGAAGCAGAAGAAATATATATATATATATATATATATATATATATATATATATATATATATATTTAATTCCCTTGCTTTCCCTATGAACCAATAGGTGTTGGCATTTTGATCTCTGGTTCCTCTACCTTTTCTAAACCAAGCTTGTACATCTGGAAGCATAGAATGCGTGAATAGTGATTTAGAATAATTTTCCATGGTAAAAGGTATTCCAGAATTGAGAAATATCTAAGTATTAGAACCATAGAATATAATCCCAACTTTACTACTAAATCACTATTTTGTGTCTCACTTTCCCCATTTTACAATAGGGAGGATAAGTTAATAGTCTCTGGGGGCTCTTCTTGCTCTGAAATTCTGTGAAATTGTACTTCTCACATTTTTGTCTTCCAAAACTGGGAAGAGGGAGAAGAAATGTTGGATGGCTTTTATTCTTTCAACCTAACAATTAGCTCTTGAGTTGATTAATGGTTTTCTGGCAATGGCAGCATTTTAGTGAAGATTATTTAGTATTTTAGCAATTGCTAGATGCTTATAAATGTGCCAGTTTGGTGTATTGAAATTAGTAAGATTTGTAAAGGTATTTCAAACTGGCTTTAATTAATTAAATGCTGAATAGATGCAGTCCAAGGTTAACCACTTAATAAATTGGCAACCAAATAAAAAATGGAATCAAACATTTTGAGCAGTTTACTGGAATGTATCTGGGCTCTACACCAAGAGATCTGTAGCAATGCTGGCAGCAGGGTGGGTCATTTTCAAGCTTCTGACTCATTGACGCTATACCCTTTCACCCAGGACTGAATCCTTCCCCCTGAAGAAACTACACAGTATTGCTTCATCTGTAGCAATAATGGTTGTGCTAATGTCCACAGACTAAAAGAAAATCTCCAAATAAAATGTGAACAGTTGTGATAAGAACCATCTTCAACTCACTGTGTATTTGAACATATGAATATTTTAAAGGAGGACAATAGTGATAGTTTTTAGTACATAAAAATGTTCTTTGCTATTTCTCTGAGGTGGTATTTAAGTTGAAAACTAGATTAAAGGTAAAGAGAAGTTGCTTAGAAAAAAGGATCATAAAGTAAGATGATACTGTTTAGAAGACAACAGAATGTTATTGAAGATTTGAAAACAAGAAGTAAGATTTGGCCATGTACATAGTGAGTAGATTAATTCAGGAAAATTTCTGTTTTCTGAGAAACTAAAAGGATAGGTATTATCATTCAAGTTGTCAAAGAGTTGTATTTGTAAAAAAAACATCTGAGCATTTTGTTAAGCCAAGTTATAAAACTAAGAAACACATTAGGCAGCTACTTTGTGCTCAGCTCTGTGTAAGTGCTATGGAAAACATGAGGAAGAAATGGGACTCATGCTGAGAATACTTACAAAGACAGCATCATATAATGGAAAGAGTTGTGGACTGAGAGTCAGAAGACTTGGATTCCATCATCTTACGCTGTGACTTTGGCCAAGGGACTTCTCTCTGAGCTTTAGATTTTCAGACTGTTGAAATAAGAGTCAATGAGATGGTGTGTGAGAGTACTTCAGAAATTATGAAGTGCTAGTCAGATACTGTCAATGACAATATAGTTGCTGGAGGTAATAATGATGTAGTAAAAAGAACACTCTGATATTCAAACAAACCCGGGGTCGAATTCTGTCTCTGTTAATTATTAGCTGTAGAGGCCTTGGGGATTTATTTAACCTTTATGAGCCTCAGTCCCCTTTTGTAAAGTTAGGATAATGATAACAACAGTAAACATTTGTTTCATTATATTATTTGCTTGTTACATAGTAGGTACTTGGTAATGGTAGCCTTTATTACTCATACAAAATGAATACAATTAAGTAGGAAACCATATGATATAAGCTGTAAAAGTAATGAGAATTTAAAATTCTATGTCAAAATATATTGTGAGCAAAGTTTCATGATAGCAGAAATAACTGAGATTGTCCCTTTTCAAAAATTTTATAAAATGAAAATAGGCCTTTAAAAGAACACTATTGTATGTTTTAAAAAATGATGTAAGATTAAGACAGCAGCAGTGACACAGATATGAGAATTTTTGAGGAAGCAAATTCTATAAAAGTTGATGACTCACTGGTGAGTGAAAACAGCAAGTGAGGGCAGGTGACTCTCAAGTTTTTGTCTTTTGACTGAATAAATGATGATAACAACTTATTGATGCCTAATATGAACCAGGTTCTGAAAATAAGGTGATAAGTTAAACATAGTTCTTGTCCACATGTATGTTGCATTCTAGTGAAGGAAGCAGGATATAAACAAACAAAAATGTAGTTTTAAACTGTGGTAAGTATTAAGAGTGCTATGTCTTTACAATATTGCATTGGTTATAAAGTAATCAGCCTTCAATTAAAATAAATAAATTTATATTAAAAAAAGAGTGCTATGTCAACCTATTTCAGAGAGATGTATTATAATACTAGTGAATACAAGAAGATAACAAGGTTTTGAGAGAAAAACAAAATGATGACTCCATTTTTTGAACATGTTAAGTTTTGAAGTATCAGTGGGAAACAGTTGATATCTAGAAGGTGTGTGAAGATATAGATTTGGAACTCAGAGTAAGATCTGGGTGGTGGGTGTTAGTCACTCAGTCATGTCCAACTCTTTGTGACTCCATGGACTGTAGCCCACCAGGCTCCTCTGTCCATGGAATTCCCCAGGCAAGAATACTGGAGCGGGTTGCCATTTCCTTCTCCAAAGATCTGGGTAGTAGACATTAAAAAAATTTTTAATTCATATGATTATTATAGTTATAGGATTACGTGAAGTCACATAAAAATAGCACACAGAGCAGGAGACCACAAAGGCAGTGTGTGTGTGTGCGTGCTTGTGTGGTTTTGTTTTAGCTTTTCAAAATTTTTTTAAATTTTTTATTGAAGTATAGTTGATTTACAACACTGTTAATTTCTGGTATACAATGAAGTGACTTACTTATGCATATATATGTATATTCATTCTTTTTCATATTCTTTTCCATTATGGTTTATGGTAGGATATTGAATATAGCTTCTTGTGGTATACAGTAGGAATTCATTGTTTATCCATCTTATACATACTAGTTTGTTCCTGATGATCCCAGACTCCCAATCCATTCCTTCCTCAGTCCCCATCCCCCTTGGCAACCAAAAGTCTGTTCTCTGAGTCTGTTTTTGTTTCATAGATAAGTTTATTTGTGTTATATTTTAGATTTCACATTTAAATGATATCATATGGTATTTCTCTTTCTCTTTCTGATTTACTTTGCTTAGTATGATAAACTCACATTGCTGCAAATGGCATTATTTAATCTTTTTTTACGGCCAAGTAATTCCACTGGGGCTTCCTTGGTGACTCAGGTGGTGAAGAACATCCTGCAATGCTGGAGATCCAGATTCAATCCCTGGGTTGGGAAGATCCCCTGCGAAGGGAATGGCAACCCAATCCAGTATTCTTGCCAGGATAATCCCATGGACAGAGGAGCTGGGTGGGCTACAATCTGTGGGGGTCACAATGAATCAAACACAGCTGAGTGACTAACACTATGCTAGACAGACTCTAATATTCATATATATATATTCTTCTTTATCCATTCATCTGTTGTTGGACATTTAGGTTGTTTCCATGTCTTGGCTATCGTGAATAGTGCTGCTACAAACATATGCATGCAAGTATCTTTTCAAATTATAGTTTTGTCTGGATATATGCTCAGGAATGGGATTGCAGAATCATGCGGTAGTTCTATTTTTAGCTTGTTGCGGAATCTCCATACTATTTTCCATAGTGGCAGTGAAAGTGATAGTGAAGTCGCTCAGTCGTGTCCGACTCTTTGCGACCCCATGGACGGTAACTTACCAGGCTCCGCAGTCCATGGGATTTTCCAGGCAAGAATACTGGAGTGGGCTGCCATTTTCTTCTCCAGGGGATCTTCCCAACCCAGGAATCGAACCCGGCTCTCCTGCATTGCAGACAGACGCTTTACAGTCTGAGCCACTAGGGAAGCCCAACTTAGTGGCAGTACCAACTTACATTCCCACCAACAGTGAACTAGCATTCCCTTTTATGTTAATAAATTGCCTTGATGTGGAAAAAAAAAAGGAAAGGCCTATTAGATGTAGAAATGGAGATATTAAGCAGATAATTAGATATGAGTCTGGTGCTCAGCTGAGAGGTCATGCTGAAGATGTAACTTTGGGTATCACCAGATCCTACAGTTTACATTATTTATATGATCACATCAATTCACATGTCTTTAATACATTCTAGATGAAGTGGAGCTATTCTGTTTTCTACATTTCCTACCACTCCTGCAGAGAGTATCAGTTTGTTCGGCCATTTTGGATGACAAGTTAGCAGTATGTATTAAAATCAAAATGCATACCATCAATGATCAAACAATACCACTATTCTGTGTCTACCCCAGAGTAACATTTGCACAAAAACAAAAACAGATATGGCAAGAATACTCCCACAACCTTATTTGTCATGGGAAAAAAAAAAAAAGAGAGAGAGAGAGAAACAACCTAGGAGCCGACCAGCAGGGGAAAGCTAAATTTAAAGTATTTCCATATCAGGGAATATTATGCAATAGCATTCTGAAGGAGATCAGCCCTGGGATTTCTTTGGAAGGAATGATGCTAAAGCTGAAACTCCAGTACTTTGGCCACCTCATGTGACGAGTTGACTCATTGGAAAAGACTCTGATGCTGGGAGGGATTGGGGGCAGGAGGAGAAGGGGACGACAGAGGATGAGATGGTTGGATGGCATCACTGACTCGATGGACGTGAGTGTGAGTGAACTCTGATAGTTGGTGATGGACAGGGAGGCCTGGCGTGCTGCGATTCATGGGGTCGCAAAGAGGCCATGACTGAGCAACTGAACTGAACTGAACTGAAAAGAGTACAGAATCACTCTGGGTACTGTAATGAAAAGAGATCCAAGATAAATTGTTCAATAAAAAAATAATGTTGCAGAAGAATACTTCTATTTCTATGTTGATACCTTAAAAAAAATATGTGTTTTGTGTATGCATGTGTATATACATACATTTGTATATATGAATTTAAAGGTTTTAAATATCTCAAATATTATACAACACATATAGCACTGGCTTACATTTGTGTAGGATACAAATTTATCTACAGGCTACATTTGAGTTTGGTGGCTGTTCAAGAGAAATTTTAACTTTGTAAGTAATGTTTTAATTTTATAATGAAAAGGTATTTACATATTACTTGAAAAATTACTTTTATCTAATTTAAAAGAGAAGAGTAATTATCTATAACTATCTGAAATCAAGTCATACCAAACTACATAATGAAGTGGTTAGGAACAGTGCCTTTGAAGTGGGGCTTCGTAGATTTGAAACCTGGCTCTGCAAACTTAGTAGCTGTGTTTGAGCAAAATACATACATTCTCTATGCTTCTATTTCCTCATTTTTAGAATGGAGATAATAACAATTTAGTTCAGTTCAGTCGCTCAGTCATGTCTGACTCTTTGCAATCCCATGAACTGAAGCATGCCAGGCCTCTGTCCATCACCAAGTCACGGAGTCCACCCAAACCCATGTCAGTGATGCCATCCAGCCATCTCATCCTCTGTCACCCCTTCTCCTCCTGCCCTCAATCTTTCCCAGCATCAGGATCTTTTCAAATGAGCAAGCTCTTCGCATCAGGTGGCCAAAGTATTGGAGTTTCAGCTTCAACATCAGTCCTTCCAATGAATATTCAGGGCTGATCTCCTTTAGGATGGACTGGTTGGATCTCCTTGCAGTCCAAGGGACTCCCAAGAGCCTTCTCCAACACCACACTTCAAAAGCACTCTCACATCCATACATGACTACTGGAAAAACCATAGCCTTGACTAGATGGACCTTTGTTGACAAAGTAATGTCTCTGCTTTTTAATATGCTATCTAGGCTGGTCATAACCTTCCTTCCAAGGACTAAGTGTCTTCTGATTTCATGGCTGCAGTCACCATCTGCAGTGATTTGGGAGCTCAGAAAAGTAAAGTCTGACACTGTTTCCACTGTTTCCCAATCTATTTGCTATGAAGTGATGGGATCAGATGCCATGACCTTAGTTTTCTGAATGTTGAGCTTTAAACCAATTTTTTCACTCTCCTCTTTCACTTTCATCAAGAGGCTCTTTAGCTCCTCTTCACTTTCTGCCATAAGGGTGGTGTCATCTGCATATCTGAGGTTATTGATATTTCTCCTGGCAATCTTGATTCCAGCTTGTGCTTCTTCCAGCCCAGCATTTCTCATGATGTACTTACTCAGCATATAAGTTAAATAAGCAAGGTGACAATATACAGCCTTGCCATACTCCTTTTCCTATTTGGAACCAGTCTGTTGCTCCATGTCCAGTTCTAACTGTTGCTTCCTGACCTGCATACAGGTTTCTCAAGAGGCAGGTCAGGTGGTCTGGTATTCCCATGTCTTTCAGAATTTTCCACAGTTTATTGTGATCCACACAGTCAAAGGCTTTGGCATTGTCAATAAAGCAGAAATAGATGTTTTTCTGGAACTCTTTTACTTTTTCGATGATCCAAAGGATGTTGGCAGTTTGATCTCTGGTTCCTCTGCTTTTTCTAAAACCAGCCTGAACATCTGGAATTTCATGGTTCATGTATTGCTGAAGCCTGGCTTGGAGAAGTTTGAGCATTACTTTACTAGCGTGGGAGATGAGTGCAATTGTGCGGTAGTTTGAGCATTCTTTGGCATTGCCTTTCTTTGGCGTTGGAATGAAAACTGACCTTTTCCAGTGCTGTGGCCACTGCTGAGTTTTCCAAATTTGCTGGCATATTCAGTGCAGCACTTTCACAGCATCATCTTTCAGGATTTGAAATAGCTCAACTGGAATTCCACCACCTCCACTAGCTTTGTTCATAGTGATGCTTTCTAAGGTCCACTTGACTTCACATTCCAGGATGTCTGGCTCTAGGTGAGTGATCACACCATCATGATTATCTGGGTCATGAAGATCTTTTTTGTACAGTTCTTCTGTGTATTCTTGCCACCTCTTCTTAATATCTTCTGCTTCTGTTAGGTCGATACCATTTCTGTTCTTTATCGAGCCCATCTTTGCATGAAATGTTCCCTTGGTATCTCTAATTTCCTTGAAGACATCTCTAGTCTTTTCCATTCTATTGTTTCCTCTATTTCTTTGCATTGATCTCTGAGGAAAGCTTTCTTATCTCTTCTTGTAAGTCTTTGGAACTCTGCATTCAAATGGGTATATCTTTCCTTTTCCCCTTTGCTTTTTGCTTCCCTTTTCACAATACAACAGTACTTACTTCAAGTGACTGTGTTAAAATAATACATGCAAGAGGCTTAAGAATTGCCTAGCACATAGTTTGTTGTTCAATCACTAAGTCATGCCTGACTCTTTGGACCCCTGTCCTTCACTATCTCCCAGAGTTTCCTCAAACTCATGTCCATTGAGTCAGTGACACCATCCAACTATCTCATCCTCTGTACATAGTAAAGTGAAAATGAAAGTCACTTAGTCATGTGTCCGACTCTTTGTGACCCCATGGATTTATAATAGGCCATGGAATTTTTCAGGCCAGAATGCTAGAGTGGGTAGCTGTTCACTTCTCCAGGGGATCTTCCCAACCCAGGGATCAAATCCAGGTCTCCCAAATTGCAGGCGGATTCTTTATCAGTTGAGTCAACAGGGAGGTCCATAAATCTCAGGCACTTTTATTATTATTGTTTGCATTTCAATTAATAGGCTTTTGGTTGGGCATATTAAATGTGTCTATTTGGATATAATTCTTGTGAATAAGATGATGAAATGTAGGTTGAATGTTATTGTTAGGATATTCATAGCAAATTTACTCATTAAATATTTTGCAGAACTATTATGTGCAATTGTGTTCAAAGTGTTTTCATTCATACATTACTGTCTCCTTGAAAAGCCATAGTGTGATACTGTTTAATGGTTTTGTCAAAAACATGAGAAGAAAGATAAATGAAAATCACATAAATCTTCAAAGGAATACCAATTCCACTGATAGCACACAGAGTTGAATCCAGTAAGATGAAAGTTTTGTTTTTTTAAGTTTCTTTCATCCAACAGCCACTTAGTGCTATAATACTCTCACCAGTACCCCAAATAAGAATCATTCTATCACATATTAAATGTTTATTTGAACAAAGGACTCATCATTATGTGACACAGACTGTTCAGTTGTTGAGCAGCTAGAACTGTAGTTTATATTGACTCAAATCAGCAACTCTGAAACTTCAATAACTGGCTCCTTTCCTCACTTAGAGCTACAGAAATCAATTTTGTTTCATCTTTTACATGGCAAGTTTTTGAATATTTGTAGACATTGATCCTGCCATCCTAGAATCATCTATTTTTCAAGCTAAAAATTCCTGCACTTATTTAGGAGAGTGATCTCCTATCACTCTCTTTATCCTCTGAACCAATTCCAGTTCAGTGATGCTCTACTTAAAGTGTAGGGCTTAGTATTTTTGTTACTGGAAAAGTACATCTTGCAACTTGCCACTTTTGCACGTATCAGAGACCTAATCTGGAGCAGTTGTTCTTCTAATGACCTCATGTACTTAACCCTTCTGGTATCTAATTAAAAATAAACATATATCAAGGTCCCTATGTTTCCCTGTGGAACTGCTCTAATTCATCTTTGTTCTCTGGCTACTACTTTACATAAAATAACCATGAGCAGTTAATTTTGGAAACACATATGATAGAAACTTTCAGTTCACTTTTTTTTCCCTTAATGTACTTTCAGTCATCAAACCTTCTGGCTATATTCAATGATAATTTTCTTACAGCTATTTATTCTTCCATCCCCAACCCTATGTGAAGTAAGGTGTCAGTCATTCAGTTGTGTCCAACTCTGTGCGACCCTATGGACCAGAGCACGCCAGGCTCCTCTGTCGGTGGAATTTTCCAGACAAGAATACTGCAGTGAGTAGCCATTCTCTTCTCCAGGGGATCTTTCTGACCCAGGGATCAAACCCTGTTCTGCATTTCAGGCAGATTCCTTACTGTCTGAACCACTAGGGAAACCCAACTCTATATAGGTGATACTAAAAACTAAACCTTAAAATGATATTACATGGCCTAGGCTAGCCTCATCAACTGGGAAAAATCTTGGCCTAGACTCTCTCAAAAATAGGAGAATCCAAGGGAGGCCACACCAGCATACCTGAGTCTGTTTCTTTGTGCCTTTATAGATCCTTTGGTTTTCAAGTTCTGACTCTTAGCACAGTATTTGTTCTGAATTCAGAGTTTTTTGTTCCTCTGGCCCACTAAGATAAATCTCAGCTGACTCCCATAAGACTTCCAAGCATTGGGGTTTCATCCTTAGATCTCTTCTCAATCTATATTTATTCCCTCCCTCAACTAATCTTGCAGCGTTAAATACCATACATATGCTGAAAAAACAAGATGTATGTCTCCTATTCAAGTCCCTCCCTAAAATACTGCCATCCATCGTGTCAGATTCATCCCAAGACTGGCTCCCTTTAAAGTCATAGGATGGCTCCTGGCACACATCAGGACTACATTTGTCCTGAGAATGATTGCATTGCTTTCCACAGTCAAAATTCTGCCAAAGGCTTTTCCTATTATAAATTTCTAGTATCGTGTAGTTTTCTCTTTTAATTTGTTAATATAGGGAATTACTTTTATACATTTTTCTCAAATGTCACTTTTTATTCCAATTTTTTTTTTGAGTATGCCACACAGCTTGCAGGATCTTAGTTTCCCAACCAGCGATTGAACCTGGGCCCTCAGCAGTGAAAGTGTGGAGTCCTAACCACTGATCTGGCAGGGAATTCCTTATATATTATTAAATATTAAACCTTGCATCTCTAATGTAAAACCAACCAATTGATTAAATTATTAATGTTTCATATAGGTTAACATGTATATAAAAACCCCACCCGTGCATGCATGCTCAGTTGTGTCTGACTCTTTGCAATCCCATAGACCGTAGCCTGCCAGGCTCCTCTGTCCATGGAATTCTCTTCCCAACCCAGGGATCAAACCCACAACTCTTACTTTTCCTAAATTGGCAGACAGATTCTTTACCTCTTGAGCAACCTGGGAAACTCCTTTCTTTTCATTAATGAAATGGAAATGTCACATAATGCTTTTACATTACATAAAATGACATTTACATAGTGTCTTTATCTGGTCTTAGTATCATGATTATGCTGTCTTCAAGAATAAGTTAAGAAGTACCCCTTTTTATTGCTTGAGAAAGTTTGATTAAAATTACAATGATCTCCCTGAAATTTAATCAAATTTTTCTGTAAATCAATCTGGACTAGATGTTTTCTTTGGAGAAGTATTTTAAAATACTGCTTTAATTTATTTCATGATTCTGGGACTATTCAAAATTGTACATTTCCTTGGGTCATTATTGGTAAGTATAAGTCAAACTGCTTAACTACTATGTTGATATCTTCTATATTCTTCTGAATATAGAAAGTGAAGAGGAACTTAAGAGCCTCTTGATGAGGGTGAAAGAGGAGAGTGAAAAAGCTGGATTAAAACTCAACATTCAAAAAATGAAGATCATGGCATCCAGTCCCATCACTTCACAGTATATAGAAGGGGAAAAAGTGGAAACAGTGATAGACTTTATTTTTTGGACTCTAGAATCACTGGGGATGGTGATTTCAGCCATGAAATTAAAAGATGCTTGCTCTTTAGAAGAGAAGGTATGACCAACCTAGACAGTATATTAAAAAGCAGAGATATCACTTTGCCAACAAAGGTCTATATAGTCAAAACTATGACCATAAGGAAGGCTGAGCACCGAAGAATTGATGCTTTCAAATTGTGGCACTGGAGAAGACTCTTGAGAGTCCCTTGGACTAAAAGGAGATCAAACTAGTCCATCTTAAAGGAAATCAACCCTGAATATTCATTGGAAGCACTGATGCTGAAGCTGAAGCTCCAATACTGACTCATTGGAAAAGACCCTGATGCTGAGAAAAACTGAGGGCAGGAGGATAAGAGGGCAGCAGAGGATTAGATGGTTACACAGCATCACTGACTCAATGGACATGAGTTTGTGCAAACTTGGGGAGATAGTGAAAGACAGGGAAGCCTGGCATGCTGCAGTCTATGGGGTTGCAAACAGTCAGACACACAACTTAACAACTGAGCAACAACAATATTCTTCTGAATTACTTTTGTCTCTTTGACCTAACACTATTTGAGAGAAAAGGGTTGAAATCTCCCTCTATGTGGTAGATTTATAAACTCATATTCCCTTGCTTATTCACCTCATCCCACCTTCCTTCTTTAGTCCATAAATACCCCCATCCCCTTACCTTCGAGAAGTTCCTTGACCAGGAATTAAATCCTGGCCTTGCAGTGAAAGCATCAAGTCCTAACCACTGGACTACCATGGAATTCCCTTCAGTTGATCTTCTTACTATATACAAATCTTTTAAAGATGCCAGTGCTGGGCAAGAATCTTGATGAACACCTTGGCTGTGGGTTCAGCCTTCATTAACAGGCTGAAGGAAGGGGATGCGTGTTTGATCCCTGGTCCAGGAGCTAACAGCCATGCGCTGTGGGGCAACTAAGCCCACGCCACAAATACTGGAACCACATACTCTAGATGCCATGCATTTCAACTAGACATGCTCCATAGCAAGAGAAGCCTGCTCACTGGAACTAGAGAAACCCCCATCGCCACAACTAAAGAAAAGCCTGCATGCCCAACAAAGACCCAGGACAGCCAAAAAAAAAAAAAAAAAAAACGTGTATTACTGAAAAAGTGTGAGTGAGGAAGGACTGGAAAAGTAATTGGGAGCTGGCTTATGGGAGAGTAAATCAAAGACTCTATCAGGTATTTCTGAGCAGCTTTTTACAATTATAAGAAACTAAGGTAAAGCAATGAGGCATTATAGTGAATGCGTTATGTGGAAAATGTGCAACAGTGCATGGTCTATACCCCTTAGCTGTACTGAGACCAGGCGGCTTGAGATATTGCTGTGAAGTATATCACAGAAATCTGCTGCATGCTCTAAAACACCAAAGAATGCTGTTACTTCGTGTCCTGAATGGTGGGGAAGAAGGATGTGTGTCCAACTTCTCCTGAGACAACACCCAAATCACAACTAGGTACTGAATGACCATCGACAGGAGGATGTTGGAACTCCTCAAAAAAAGATACCCCACATCCAAGGACAAAGAAGAACCTGCCAGGTGGGTGGCCCACAAACTACAGAACAATAATACCAAAGAAGTTCTCTCACTGTTGCGAAGGTTCTAAGCCCCACAACAGACTTCCTAAACTTTTGATCCGGCCAAGGGACTGGGAATTCCCAGGGAGTCTGAAGGACAATGGGATTTGATTATAGAACATCCACAGCACTGGGGGAAACAGACTCTTGAGGGCACAATAAAAACCTTGTGCCCACCAGGACCCAGGAGAAAGGAGCAGTGTACCCCAAAGAGACTAAACCAAACTGGCTATGAGTGTTGGAGTGTCTCCTGTGAAGGCCTGAGTTGGCAGTGGCCTGTCTCAGGGACAGAGCCAGAGACACTGGTAGCAGCAGTCCTGGGAGGTGCACATTGGCATAAGTCCTCTCGGAGGTCACCCTTCATTTCAGTTCAGTTCAGTCACTCAGTCGTGTCCGACTTTTTGCAACCTCATAGACTGCAGCACGTTAGGCCTCCCTGTCCATAACCAACTCCTGGAGTTTACTCAAACTCATCTCCATTGAGTCAGTGATGCCATCCAACCATCTCATCCTCTGTTGTCCCCTTCTCCTCCTGCCTTCAATCTTTCCTTGCATCAGGGTCTTTTCAAATGAGTCAGTTGTCTGCATCATGTGGCCAAAGTATTGGAGTTTCAGCTTCAACATCAGTCCTTCCAATGAATATTCAGGGCTGATCTCCTTTAAGGTGGACTGGTTGGATCTCCCTGCAGGCCAAGGGACTCTGAAGAGTCTTCTCCAACACCACAGTTCAAAAGCATCAATTCTTCAGTGCTCAGCTTTATAGTCCAACTCTCACATCCATACATGACTACTGGGAAAACCATAGCCTTAACCAGGCGGACCTTTGTTGGCAAAGTAATGTCTCTGCTTTTTAATATGCTGTCTAGGTTGCTCATAACTTTTCTTCCAAAGAGTAAATGCCTTTTTATTTCATGGATGCAGTCACCGTCTGCAGTGATTTGGGAGCTCCCCAAATAAAGTCTGCCACTGGTTTCACTGTTTCTCCATCTATTTGCCATGAAGTGATGGAACTGGATGCCATGATCTTAGTTTTCTGAATGTTGAGTTTTAAGCCAAATTTTTCACTCTCCTCTTTCACTTTCATCAAGAGGATCTTTAGTTCTTCTTCACTTTCTGCCATAAGGGTGGTGTCATCTGCATATCTAAGGTTATTGACATTTCTCCCGGCAATCTTGATTCCAGCTTGTGCTTCTTCCAGCCCAGCATTTCTCATGATGTACTTACTCAGCATATAAGTTAAATAAGCAGGGTGACAATATACAGCCTTGATGTACTCCTTTTCCTATTTGGAACCAGTCTGTTCCATGTCCAGTTCTAACTGTTGCTTCCTGACCTGCATACAGGATTCTCAAGAGGCGGGTCAGGTGGTCTGGTATTCCCATCTCTTTCAGAATTTTCCACAGTTTATTGTGATCCACACAGTCAAAGGCTTTGGCATAGTCAATAAAGCAGAAATAGATGTTTTTCTGGAACTCTCTTGCTTTTTCCATGATTCAATGGATGTTGGCAATTTGATCTCTGGTTCCTCTGCCTTTTCTAAAACCAGCTTGAACATCTGGAAGTTCATGATTCACGTATTGCTGAAGCCTGGCTTGGAGAATTTTGAGCATTACTTTACTAGCGTGGGAGATGAGTGCAATTATGTGGTAGTTTGAGCATTCTTTGGCATTGCCTTTCTTTGGGATTGGAATGAAAACTGACCTTTTCCAATGCTGCGGCCACTGCTGAGTTTTCCAAATTTGCTGACATATTGAGTGCAGCACTTTTTATGATTTGAAATAGCTCAACTGGAATTCCATCACCTCCACTAGCTTTATTCGTAGTGATGCTTCCTAAGGCCCACTTGACTTCACATTCCAGGATGTCTGGCTGTAGGTGAACGATTACACCATCGTGATTATCTTGTACAGTTCTCTTTATTCTTGCCACCTGTTCTTAGTATCTTCTGCTTCTGTTAGGTCCCTACCATTTCTGTCCTTTATTGAGCCCATCTTTGCATGAAATGTTCCCTTGGTATCTCTAATTTTCTTGAAGAGATCTCTAGTCTTTTCCATTCTGTTGTTTTCCTCTATTTCTTTGCACTCACTGAGGAAGGCTTTCTTATCTCTCCTTGATATTCACCCTTAAAGGTACCATAAAGCTTGTAGATTCTAGGACTGTGCTGCCTCAGGCCAAACAACTAACAGGGAGGGAACACAGCCCCAACCATCAGAGAAAACTGAATTAAAGATTTACTGAGCCTAGCCCTGCCCACCAGAGCAAGACCCAGTTTTCCCCACAGCCAGCTCCTCCCATCAGGAATCTTGCACAAGCTTCTTATCCTCATCCATCAGAGGGCAGACAGGAGAAGCAAGAACTACATTCCCACAGCCTCCAGAATGAAAATCACAACCACAGAAGGCTAATCTAAATGATCACGTGGATCACAGTCTTGTGTAACTCAATGAAGTGATGAGCCATGCCACACAGGGCCACCCAAGACTGATGGGTCGTGGTGGAGAGTTTTGACAAAATGTGGTCCACTGGAGAAGGCAATAGCAAACCACTTCAGTATTCTTCCTTAAGAACCCCAGGAACTTTCCCTGTATTCAGTCAATTTTTGCTTTGCAGTTTTGAGGTTATAAATATATTTAAAATGTAAATTAAACACAGCATTCAGTGGTGATTCTTTCTATATCTAATATTTTTGTGTAAAAGTCTATTTTATCCGATATTAATGTAGGCACACCATTTTCCTTTTCTTAATTTTTGCCTGCTATTTTTCCCATGCTTTTACTGATAAAAAGTCTTTTATTGGGCTAAATTTTAAACATTTGTTGCTATTACTGTAAGAACTACTTTTAACTATTTATATGTAACCTTCAAATTAGCAACTTTGGATCACTTACCCTTTAATTATAAATGGAAGTTAATTCAGAGAAATCCTAATTATGAATTTGACCCATGACACACACAGAGTCAAATACACACATTCATTTGGGAAGTTAGTCCATAATGATTTCTAATTGTTCAAGCTTGCTGCAGGTATAGTTCATGTCAATAATCTCTCTGCTACTACATATTCCTGTATTTAAATACTGGACTTGAAATAATCATAGTGGTTGTAAAGATTAAATAAATAGAACCTTGAGTTACTTTATTTCTATCATTTTGCTTGAACATGGATTAAAAAAAATTCAAAACAAACAGTATGAGCTGTGAGAACATTGGATTGATACGCTTACAATTGAAATAAAAAAAAAAACCTTTTTATTTTATTTTGGAGTACAGCCAATTAACAATGCTGTGATAGTTTCAGGTGAATAGCCAAGGGACTCATCCATACATACACATGTATTCAATACATCTGAAATTTAGCATTTTAAAATTAATTGTCATTTTGAAACTAAAGAAGAAATTGAAAAGAGAGTGATTTTTGCATATTGTTGCATGATATTAAAAATACTTTTTTCATACAAAGGATGAGAACACTAAAAAAACGATCTACTCCTGGTGATAAATACACTATGTATGCCATTGCCAGGCAATTGGCTCATTCTCTTTATAAGCTCTTAGAATTTTCTCCTCAAGGCATTCTGAAATTCCACTATCACTAGGTGTGGGTTTTTTCTTATTCTCCTTAAGGGCACTGCTAATAAGAAGTTGTTTATCTCTAATTCTGGAAAATTTATCTACATGATTTTTTTAAAAACTTACCTTTTCTGTATGTTAATTTTTTTCTCCTTTTCTGACACTCTTATTACCTACATATTAGCACCTCTATTTCTATTACACATACATATCCCTGAGGTTTCTTTTATATTTTCCTTTCCTATAGTGCTGCTATAAACATTGAGGTGTAGGTATCTTTTTGAATTACGGTTTTCTCCAAATATATGCCCAAGAGTGGGATTGCTGGATCATACTGTAGTTCTATTTTTATTGTTTTAAGGAACCTCCATACTGTTCTCTATAGTCACTGTGCCAATTTACATTCCTACCAATAGTTTAGAAAAGGTTTTCCTTTTTTTCATACCCTCTCCTGCATTTATTTCTAGACTTTTTGATGATGGCCTTTCTGACCAATGTGTAGTGACACCTCATTGTAGTTTTGATTTGCATTTCTGTAATGATTAGCAATGTTGAACATCTTTTCATGTGCTTTTTGGCCATCTGTATGTCTTCTTTGGAGAAGTGCCTGTTTAGATATTCTGCCTATTTTTGATTGGGTTGTTTTGTTTCGTTTGTTTGTTTTTTGATACTGAGCTGCATTCACTGTTTGTATATTTTGGAGATCAATCCCTTGTTTGTCACTTTATTTGCAAATATTTTTTCCCATTCTATGTATTGTTTTTTCATTTTGTTTATGGTTTCCTTTGCTGTACAAAAGCTTTTAACTGGGTCCCATTTGTTTATTCTTATTCTTATTTTCATTATTCTAAGAGGTGGATCCAAAATGATATTGCTGTGATTTATGTCAAAAAGTGTTCTGCCTATGTTTTCCTCTAGAAGTTTTATAGTGTGCAGTCTTACATTTAGGTCTTTAATCCATTTTGAGTTTATTTTTGAGTATGGTGTTACAGAATATTCTGATTTCATCCTGTTACATGTAACTGTCTTGTTTTCCCAGCACCACTTACTGAAGAGACTGTCTTTTCTTCATTGTGTATTCTTGCCTCCTTTGTTATAGATCAATTGACCATAGTTGAGTGGGTTTATTTCTGGGCATTCTATCCTGTTCCACTGATCTATATTTCTGTTTGGGGGCCAATACCAAATACCAATATTTTGATGATTGTAGCTTTGTAGTAGAGTCTGAAGCCAGGGAGCCTGATTCCTTTAACTCTGTTCCCCCACCTCAGGATTGCTTTGGCTATTCAGGGTCTCTTGTGTTTCAATACAAATAATTTTTTTTCTAGTTCTGTGAAAAATGCCATTGGTTATTTGATAGGGATTGCATTGAATCTGTAGATTCCCTTAGGTAGTATAGACATTTTCACAATATTATTCTTGCAATTGAAGAACATAATATATTTTTCCATCTGTGTGTGTCATCTTCAATTTCTTTCATCAATGTCTTACAGTTTTCAGAGTAAAAGACTTTTGTCCCTTAGGCAAGTTTATTCTTAAGTATTTCATTCTTTTTGATTCAGATTTTAATATTTCTTATAGAGCTGGTTTTGTGATGCTGAAGTCTTCTAGCTTTAGCTTGTCTGAAAACTCTTTATCTCTCCTCCATATCTGAATGCTAGCCTTGGTGGATAGAGTATTCTTGATCACGGCTTTTTTTCCCCCTTTCATCACTTTGAATATATAGTGCTACTTCCTTCTGATCTGCAGTTTTTCTGCTAAAAAGTCTATTCAGAGTCTTATATACATAAACAGTTGCTTTTCTCTTGCTGCTTTAATATTCCCATTTTAATTTTTGTCATTTTAATTACAACGTGTCTTTGTGTGGTCCTTGTTGGATTAATCTTGTTTGGGACTCTCTGTGCTTCCTGGACCTGGATGTGTGTTTTCTTTCCAAGATTAGTGAAATTTTCAGCTATTATTTTTTTAAATACGTTCTCTGCCCCTTTCTCTCTTACTTGTCCATTGAGATTCCTATAATGTGAATGTTAGTACATTTGGTGCTGTCCAAAAGGTCTATTAAACTGTACTTTTTTTTTTCTAAAAAAATCCTCAGTTTAAATTTTTTTTTTTTTCTTTTTCTGTTCAGCTTGGGTAATTCTCACAACTCCATCTTCTAGTCAAACAATTAGTTCCTGTGTATCACATAATCTACTATTGATTCCTCCTGGTATATATTTTTTTTATTTCAGTTATTATATTATTCAGCTCTGTTTAGTTCTTTTTTATATTTTGCAACTTTTTGTTAAAATTCTCACTCTGTTCATCAATTCTCCTCCCATGAGAATTCTTGTAATGATTACCTTGAACTCTTTATTGGGTGAATTTCTTATCTCCTTTCTTTATAGTTCTTTTACTGAGTGTTTATCTTGTTTCTTCATTTGGAACATAGTCCACTTTTTCCTCATTTTCTGTGTTTACTTCTATATATTAGATAGGCCAGTTACATTTTCCAGTCTTGAAGAGTGGCTTTATGTAGAAGACATTTTGTTGACTTGAGCAAGATGCTTCCTCCTGGTCACCAGTTATATGCTTTAGGAGTTCCCCCTATTTAGGCTGCATGCACCCTTCTGGTGGAGGAGCCAACTACTGTGGGCATGCTGGTAGGTGAGGCTGGCCCCTGGCAGTCGGCTGCCAGGACCTGGCTCATGCAGTGGCTGCCCCAGTGGTAGGCAGGTCCAGCAATGATCATGGTTGGTTGCAGGGCTTGCAGGTGCCTGGGGTTGATAGTGTCTCTTTGGTGGGCACAGCTAGGTTCTGGCTGGCTGGCTATGGGATGTTCAGGGACTTGGGCCAGTACTGGCCCACTGGTGGATGGGGCCTGTTCCCAGGGCATCTGGCTGTGTCACCTGGGTGCCTGGGTGTGGGGCTGGGAGGGTCCCAGGGCTGGTCTGCTGCACTGGTGAGTGAGGTCCTGTCCCTCCATGGTCTAGGAAGTCCCAAAACTTGTGCTGCCTGTTCATGGCCAGATAAGCTCTCAGCATTAATAGGCTAGAGAGGGAACTCCAAAATGGCAATTGCCAGTCCCAGGTCCTTGTGGTAGAATGAGCTCCCCCAAATGGCTCTCAACATTATGTGCCCCAGGGGAAGTTCTGGTTGCCTCCTGCCTCTCTAGGAAGCTCTCCAATATCAGTGAGTGGGTCTGATCCAGAGCATGTGAGCTTTTATACATACCTTTAAGAGTGACATACCCTTAAGACTTCCCTGGTGGCTCAGATGGTAAAGTGTCTGCCTACAATGTGGGAGACCTGGGTTCGATCCCTGGATTGGGAAGATCCCCTGGAGAAGGAAATAGCAACCCACTCCAGTATTTTTGCCTGGAAAATCCCATGGATGGAGGATCCTGGTGGGCTACAGTCTGTGGGGTTGCAAAGAGTTGGCCATGACTGAGCGACTTCACTTTCACTTTAAGAGTGAAGTCTTCTTTTCCTTTAGCCCTCCAGCTCTCTTATTTTCAAGCCTTGCTTGCTTTCAAACCCAGTTGTTTTGGGAGCTTGTTTTCCTGGTGCAGAACACCCAGACTAAGGAACCCAATGTGGGCCTTAGAATCCTTGCTCTTTGTGAAGAACTTTTGCAGTTATGATTATCCTCCCATCCTCCCATCTGTTGGTTGCCTACCATGGGAATGGGCCTTGACTATACTGCATCTCTCCTACCCATCTCATCATGGTTCCTTCTCTATATCTTTAGTTGTGAAACATCTTTTATGCTAGTGTTCAAGTCATCCTCATAGATAGCTACTCTGTAAATAGTTGTAATTTTGGTGTGCCCGTGTGAGGAGATGACCTCCTATTCCACCATCTTGACCATACCACCCCCATTTTGTTATTTTAGGAAATTCTTTCTGACATTTAGATCCTTCAAAGGTCCATAAAAATTTTAGTATCAGCTTATAAATATCTTCTAAAAACCTGTTGAGATATTGATCATCTTAAGCTGATCTGTGAGTTAATGAAAATTTGATACAACTTTGACACAACTGAGTCCTCCAATCTATGAATATGGTGGATCTGTCCATTTATTTAACTTTTTTTCTTTCAACAAAATTTGAACTGTTAAAGGTACAAGTTTTCACATATTTTGCTAAATGTAGCTTTAAGTAATTCATGTTTTAGATACTATTTTAAATGTAATTGTTTTTATGTCAATATTCAATTGTTATTTGCTTATTTACTTAAAAAATCAGTTTTTGTGTGTGATCTTGTATCTTGTGACCTTGTTCAACTGTGTATTTAATAGCATTTCTGAAGATTCACTAGGATTTTCCATTTATGCAAAATGTCACTTGTAAATAAAGATAATGTTTTTGTTTTCCTTTCCAATTTTCATGATTTTATTTCTTATACTGATCTCATTATAATGGTTAGGATCCCCAGTACAATGTTGAAAAGAAATGACAAGAGTAGGCATCCTTGCATTGTTCTCAATTTTAAGGGTAAAACATCAGGGCCTTTTTTGTAGATGCCCTTTGTCAGGTTACTCTTCTATTTCCTTTAGCTAAGACCTTGTTAAAAATCATCAATTAGCCTTGAATTTTTCAAATTTTTTTTCTGCATATAAAGATAATCATATGGTTTTTCTCCATTACTCTGTTCATATGGTGAATTATGACAATTTATTTTCAAATATTTAAAGTATTTCAAATAATGCAACCTTGCACTCACAGAATAAACCCCACTTGATTGTGATACATTTTTTAATACATATTGCTGGATCCCAGTTGCTAATGTTTTGTTGAGTAATTTTATATATTCGTTCATAAGAGAGGTTGCTCTGTAGCTTTCTATTCCTATATTATTTTAGTCTGGTTTTAATATCAGGGTTACGCTGGTCTAAAGATTGTTTTTAAAATGTTCTTTCTTCTAATTTGTGGAAGAGTTTGTGTAGGATTGATATTTTGTTGTCATTGTTGTTTAGTCGCTAAGTTGTGTCTGACTTTTTTGTGACCCCATGGGCTGTCCATGGGATTTTCCAGGCAAGAATACTGGAGTGAGTTGCCATTTCCTCCTTCAGAAGATCTTCCTGAACCAGGAATCAATACTTCTTCCTTAAATGTTTCATAGAATTTTTGTGTCCATCTGATCCTATAATGATTTAAATGATGAATTCAGTGTCTTTCTATAATATAAGCTTATTCCAATTTTCCTTTTTTTAGTAAATTTCAAAAATTTGATATTTATCAAGCAATTTTTCAATTTCATCTAGTTGTGAAATCTCTTGGTTTATGGCAATAGAGTCCTAATTTTATTCCACTGTAGTCAGAAAACATACTTTGTATGATTTCACTCCTTTTAAACTTATTGAGACTTGTTTTATGGCTATTTTGGTGGCTAATAGTCCATGTACAGTTGAAAAGAATTTGTGTTTTGCTGTTCTCTATAGATGCCAATTAAATCATGTTGGTTGATCTAGTTCTTCAAATGTTTTATACCCATATTGATGTTCTGTCTACTTGCTCTATCAGTTACAGAGAAAAACCTGTTGGAATATCCAACTATAATCATGTTTTGTCTATTTGCCTTGTATTTATGTCAGCTTTTGCTTACTGTGCATTCAGTCCCTGCTGTTATGTGCATACATATTTAGGATCGCTGTATCTTCCTAGAGAATGATCCTGTTTATCATTGTGAAATGTCTATCTTTATTCCTAACAATATTTCTTATTCTGAAATCTATTTTATATGATATTAATATAGCTACTCCATCTTTCTTTGGATTATTTTTGGATTATGTACAATTTACCACATATTTCCTTTTAACCTTTCTGTGTTTTTATAATAAAGTGAGTCTTTTATAGAAAACATATAACTGCATCTTGATTTTGGATCCAAGAGAGGAGAAAATATTTCTTTTCCTTTATAACATAAGGAACTCTTCTTTCAAAGTCAAAGTAAGTAAAGTCAAATCACTATGTTTTCCAAGATGAGTCAATGCCACCTGACTAAACAAGATTTTAAAAATCACAGTAAGAAATAAGAAAAAATTAAAAATACTTCTGGGCATTTTGACACTGAATGAATAATGCATGACTTTCAAGCAGCATATAATACAAATTAAAATTTTGAGTCAACATCTCAGGCACATTTTATAATGAGATTGCATTAGAGAATTAAGTATAGGTCTAAGTCACAGACACAATTGAAATACAGATATCTCTCAATGTTATGCCTTAGTATAAGGGAGCAAAGATATCGACAACCTGTAAAGAAGAAATCTAAAACTTTATTTATCAGTGGAATAGACTATAGCACATTAATATGTGCTTTTTTTCCCCAGCAGTTTAAAAATAGACCAGATAGGTAGTACACAACAATTAACAACACAATTACTATTTTAGCGGAAGGAAGACTGAAATATGTAATTAAATAAGTACTTGTAATTGACTTCCTCAGTGATCAATGCAAAGAAAGAGAAGAAAATAGTAGATTGGAAAAAACTAGAGATCTCTTCAAGAAAATCAGAGATACCAAGGGAACATTTCATGCTAAGATGGGCATAAAGGACAGAAATGGTAGGGACCTAACAAAAGCAGAAGATATTAAGAAGAGGTGGCAAGAATATACACTATAACTATAGATTAAAGTGTCTGTCTGGCATGCGAGAGACCCGGGTTCGATCCCTGGGTTGGGAAGATCCCCTGGAGAAGGAAATGGCAACCCACTCCAGTACTCTTGCCTGGAGAATCCCATGGAGGGAGGAGCCTGGTAGGCTACAGTCCATGGGGTCGCAAAGAATCGGACACGACTGAGCGACTTTACTTACTTTACTTATACCAAAAAAAGCTTAATTACCCAGATAACCACTATAGTGTGATCACTCACCTAGAGCCAGACATTTTGGAATGCGAAGTCAAGTGGGCCTTAGGAAGCATCACTATGAACAAAGCTAGTGGAGGTGGTGGGATTTGGGTTGACTTATTTCAAATCCTAAAAGATGATGCCGTGAAAGTGCTGCACTCAATACGCCAGCAAATTTGGAGAACTCAGCAGCAGCAACAGGACTGGAAAAGGTCAGTTTTCATTCCAATCCCAAAGAAAGGCAATGCCAAAGAACGTTCAAACTACCACACATTTGCATTCATCTCACACACTAGCAAAATAATGCTCAAAATTCTCCAAGCCAGACTTCAACAGTACATGAACTGTGAACTTTCAGATGTTCAAGCTGGATTTAGAAAATGCAGAGGAACCAGAGATCAAATTGCCAACATCCACTGGATCATCGAAAAAGCAAGAGAGTTCCAGAAAAACATCTGCTTTATTGACTACACCAAAGCCTTTGTCTGTGTAGATTACAACAAACTGTGGAAAATTCTTAAAGAGATGGGAATACCAGACCACCTTACCTGCCTCCTGAGAAATCTGTATTCAGGTCAAGAAGCAACAGTTAGAACTAGACATGGGACAACAGACTGGTTCCAAATCAGGAAAGGAGTATATCAAGGCTGTATATTGCTACCCTGCTTATTTAAATTATATGCAGAGTACATCATGCAAAATGCCAGGGTGGATGAAGCACAGGGTGGAATCAAGATTGCTGGGAGAAATATCAATAACCTCAGATATGCAGATGACACCACCCTTATGGCAGAAAGTGAAGAACTAAAGAGCCTCTTGATGAAAGTGCAATGGGAGAGTGAAAAAGTTGGCCTAAAACTCAACATTAAAAAAATGAAGATCATGGCCTCTGGTCCCAACAGTTCCTAGCAAATAGAACAATGGAAACAGTGACTGACTTTATTTTGGGTGGGCTCCAAAATCACTGCAGATGGTGACTGCAGCCACGATATTAAAAGATGCTTGCTCCTTGGAAGAAAACCTCTGACAAACCTAGACAACATATTAAAAAGAAGAGACATTAATTTGCCAACAAAGGTCTGTTTAGTCAAGGCTATGAGTTTCCCAGTAGTCATGTATGGATGTGAGAGTTGGACTATAAAGAAAGCTGAGCACTGAAGAATTGATGCTTTTGAACTGTGGTGTTGAAGAAGATTCTTGAGAGTCCCTTGGACTGCAAGGAGATCCAACCAGTCCATCCTAATGGAAATCAGTCCTGAATATTCATTGGAAGGACTGATGCTGAAGCCAAAACTCCAAAACTTTGGCCACCTGATGTGAAGAACTGACTCACTGGAAAAGACTTTGATGCTGGGAAAGATTGAGGGCAGGAGGAAAAGGGGACGGCAGAGGATGAGATGGTTGGATGGCATCACCGACTCGATGGACATGAGTTTGAGCAAGCTCTGGGAGTTGGTGATGGACAGGGAAGCCTGGCATGCTGCGGTCCATGGGGTCACAAAGAATCAGACATGACTGAATGACTCAACTGAACTTAATACAATCAGACTTTAGCCTAGTCAATGAAGCAGAAGTAGTACAGGTTCTAGAATTACTTTGCTTTCTCTATGATCCAATGACTGTTGGCAATTTGATCTGGTTCCTCTGACTCTTCAAATACAGCTTGTATATCTGGAAGGTCTCTGTTCACATATTGCTGAAGCTTAGTCTGAAGGATTTTGAGCATGATCTTGCTAGCATATGAAATAAACACAATTGTATGGTAGTTTGAACATTCTGTGGCATTACCCTACTCTGGGATTAGAATGGAAACTGATTTTTTCCAGTCCTGTGGCCTTGTGAGTTTTGCAAATTTGTTGACATATTGGGTGCAACTCTTTAACAACACCATCTTTTAAGATTTTAAATATCTCTGTTGGAATTCCATTACCTCCAGTAGCTTTGTTCACAGTAATGCTTCCTTAAGCCCACTTGACTTCACACTCCAGGATACATGGCTCTAGGTGAGTGACCACACCATCGTGACTATCTGGGTCATTAAACCTTTCTTATATAGTTCTTCTGTGTATTCTTGCCAACTTATCTTAATCTCTTTTGCTTCTGTTAGGTCCTTACCATTCTGTCCTTTATCATGCTCATGTTTGCATGAAATGTTCCCTTGATATCTCCAGTTTTCTTGAAAAAATCTCTAATCTTTCCCATTCTATTGTTTCTCTGTATTTCTTTGCATCCTTCATTTAAGAATGATTTCTGTTTTTATGTTTATGGTAGATTTAATTAAAAATATTTTCCAAAATCTTTTTAGAAACTTGAAATATTTTCTCTCTTTATATATATATATACACTTTTATATATATATATAAATATATATAAGTATAGTTGACTTACAATGTTTCAGGTGCACAGCAAGGTGATTCAGTTATTCAAAAGCACATATATTATTTTTAGAAGTATTTTCCATCCTAAGTTATTGCAATATATTGACTATAGTTCTATAAGCTACACAGTAAACCTTTGTTGTTTGTTGCATATCTATTTTTTAATTAAAAATCTAGCATCTTATTCATAGTGAGTCAAACAAGTAGACTCAAAATGTCATATTTTTTTAGTTAGGCAAAAATTCATATGTTTTCTAAAATATATATGTTATATATACTTATGTATATATGTATATAAAAGCTTTTCTACTACACTTGATGAAGGCTTGAAAAAGAACATCAAAGAAAGAAAAGATGGAGAAATTGGATAATATAAACTAAATGAAATGGGAGCACTGAATATGAAATTTAAAAAGTGAAACCAAGTAGATAAAAGTAAAAGATCCTCATATAGTCTAGTTGCTTTTAAACATGACTGCTGATTAGAAACATATCTGGACCTCTGGAGAAAGTAATACCTGAGCATTTATATTTTTCAAAAAATTTCAAGATAATTCTGATATGCATCTCTATTTTAAAAAGTCATTACAAGTTTTTCTGTTAGATCTTACTTTTGGTGATATACAGTTCTATTATGTTTCTGTTGATCAATCGTAATAAAATGGTATTAAGCTAGTGGAGGTGATGGAATTCCAGTTGAGCTGTTTCAAATCCTGAAAGATGATGCTGTGAAAGTGTTGCACTCAATAGGCCAGCAAATTTGGAAAACTCAGCAGTGGCCACAGCACTGGAAAAGGTCAGTTTTCATTCCAATCCCTAAGAAAGGAAATGCAAAAGAATGCTCAAACTACTGCACAATTGCACTCATCTCACATGCTAGTAAAGTAATGATCAAAATTCTCCAAGCCAGGCTTCAGCAATATGTGAACCGTTAACTCCCTGACATTCAAGCTGGTTTTAGAAAAGGCAGAGGAACCAGAGATCAAATTGCCAACATCTGCTGGATCATGGAAAAAGCAAGAGAGTTCCAGAAAAACATCTATTTCTGCTTTATTGACTATGCCAAAGCCTTTGACTGTGTGGATCACAATAAACTGTGGAAAATCTGAAAGAGATGGGAATACCAGACCACCTGACCTGCCTCTTGAGAAACGTGTATGCAGGTCAGAAAGCAACAGTTAGAACTGGACATGGAACAACAGACTGGTTCCAAATAGGAAAAGGAGTACGTCAAGGCTGTATATTGTCACCCTGCTTATTTAACTTATATGCTGAGTAAGTACATCATGAGAAACGCTGGGCTGGATGAAGCACAAGCTGGAATAAGATTGCCAGGAGAAATATCAATAACCTTAGATATGCAGATGACACCACCCTTATGGCAGAAAGTGAAGAAGAACTAAAGATCCTCTTGATGAAAGTGAAAGAGGAGAGTGAAAAAGTTGGCTTAAAGCTCAACATTCAGAAAACAAAGATCATGGCATCCGGTCCCATCACTTCATGGGAAATAGTTGGGGAAACAGTAGAAACAGTGTTAGACTTTCTCTTTTTGGGCTCCAGTATCACTGCAGATGGTGACTGCAGCCATGAAATTAAAAGATGCTTACTCCTTGGAAGAAAAGTTATGACCAACCTAGATAGTATATCAAAAGCAGAGACATTACTTTGCTGACTAAGTTCCGTCTAGTAGGCTATGGTTTTTCCTGTGGTCATGTATGGATGTGAGAGTTGGACTGTGAAGAAAGCTGAGCGCTGAAGAATTGATGCTTTTGAACTGTGGTGTTGGGGAAGACTCTTGAGAATCCCTTGGACTGCAAGGAGTTCCAACCAGTCCATTCTGAAGGAGATCAACCCTGGGATTTCTTTGGAAGGAATGATGCTAAAGCTGAAACTCCAGTACTTTGGCCACCTCATGGGAAGAGTTGACTCATTGGAAAAGACCCTGATGCTGGGAGGGATTGGGGGCAGGAGGAGAAGGGGACAACAGAGGATGAGATGGCATCACGAACTCGATGGACGTGAGTCTGAGTGAACTCCGGGAGGTGGTAATGAACAGAGAGGCCTGGCATGCTGTGATTCATGGGGTCGCAAAGAGTCGGACACGACTGACTGAGCGACTGAACTGAACTGAACTGAACTGAAGTGAGTAATAATTACATAATCACAATAGTAAAAGATGTTTACTAGTTTTCACCATCAAGAGCCAGACAAAAAGTAAAAGGTAATTAAAATTTCTATCCATAATGGGAACATGATTAACTTAACAAAATAAGATAAGTACATATAATTTGGGTTAGGGGGTGTCAAGCAGAGTGTTTTGGTAAGTGAAAGTGCATACATGCACATGTTTTCATCCACCCAGTCAGTCTCTGTCTTTTGGTTGGTGCATTGAATCCACTTACATTTAAGGTAGTTATCTATATGTACCCTGGTGGCTCAGATGAAAAGGAATCTGCCTACAATGCAGGAGCCACAGGAGACACGGGTTTGATCCCTGGGTAGGGAAGATCCCCTGGAGGAGGGCATGGCAACACTCCAGTATTCTTGCCTGAAGAATCCCATGGACAGAGGGGCCTGGAAGGCTACAGTCTATGGGGTCTTATAGAGTTCAACAAGGCTGAGCAACCAATACCCACACACATGATTCTTTTATGGAAAAGGAAATGACAGCCCACTGCAATATTCTTGCTGGGAAAATCCCACGGACAGAGAAGCCTGGCGGTCTATAGTCCACGGGGTCGCAAAGAATCAGAAACATCTGAGCACATGCACACACACATGATCCTATTACTATTTTCTTAATTGTTTTAGGTATATTTCCTGCAGGTCTTTTCCTTCTCTTGTGTTTCCTGCTTAGAGAAGTTCCTTTTTCATCTGTTGTAAAGCTGGTTTGGTGGTGCTGAATTCTCTTAACTTTTGTTTTTATGGAAAGCTTCTGATTTCTCCATCAAATCTGAAGAAGAGTCTTGCTGGGTAGAGTGTTCTGGTTGTAGGTTCTTCCCCTTCATCACTTTAAATATATCATGCCATTCTCTTCTGGCTTGTAGAGTTCCTGTTAAGAAATCAGCTGATAGCCTGATGGGAGTCCCCTTGTACATTATTTGTCATTTTTCCCTTGTTGCTGTTAATATTTTATGTATGTCTTTATTTTCTGTAAGTTTGACTACTAGGTGTCTCGATTTGTTCCTCCTTGGGTATATCCTGCTTGGGACTTTCTGTGATTCCTGGACTTGGTTGGCTATTTCCTTTCCCATGTATGGGAAGTTTTCAGCTATTATTTCTTCAAATATTTTCTCAGGTCCTTTCTTTTTCCCTTCTCCTCTGGAACCCCTATAATGCGAATGTTAGTGTGTTTAATGTTGCCCCAGAAGTCTCTTAGGCTGTCTTAATTTCTTGTCATTCTTGTCTATATTTTGTTTCATGGCAGTGATTTCTGCCATTCTGTCTTTCAGGTCTTTTATCTGTCCTTTTGCCTCAGTTATTCTGCTATTGTTTCTTTCTAGTGTATTATTCATCTCTGTTCCTTAGTTCTTCTAGGTCTTTCATAAACATTTCTTATGTCTTCCCGATCTTTGCCTCCATTCTTTTTCCAAGATCCTGGATCATCTTCAGTATCATTATTCTGATTTTTTTTCTGGAAGGTTACCTATCTCCACTTCATTTACTTGTTTTTCTGGAGTTTTATCTTGTCCCTTCATCTGGGATTTAACTTTCAGCTTTTTTATCACAATTGGCTTTCTGTCATATGGTTTTTGTTTTAGCCACTGTGAGACTGTGCTTCTTCTGTCTGCCATCTGAAGGATGAAGCTAAGAGGCTTGTGTAAACTTCTTGATGGGAGGGACTGGCAATGGGAAAAACTGGGTCTTACTCTGGTGGATGGGGCCTTGCTCAGTAAAGCTTTAATCCAGTTATCTGCTAATGGGTGGGATTTCACTCCCTCCCTGGTAGTTGTTTTGCCTGAGACGACCCAGCCCTGGGGTCTATGAGCTCTATGGTAGGGTTAATGGTGAATTCCAAGAGGGTTTACACCAAGGGGGAACTTCCAGTGTCCCTGTCCCTGTGGTGAGCTCCTCCTGACCCATGCCTCCACAGGAAGCCCACCAGCACTAGCAGGTAATTTTGGTTCAGTTTCCTGTGGGGTCACTGCTCTTCTCCTCTGGGTCTTAGTGCATGCAAAATTTGGTTTGTGCCCTCCAAGACTGGAGTCTTTGTTTCCCTTAGTCTTCTGGAAGGCCTATAACCAAATCCCACTGGCCTTCAAAGCCATATTCCCTGGGGATTCCCAGTCCCCTTGTTGGATCCCCAGGCTGAGAAACCTGACATGGGGTTCAGAACCTACACAGTAGTGTGAGAACTTCTTTGGTATTATTGTTCTCCAGTCTGTGGGTCACCCTGGCAGGTATGGGATTTGATTTTTATCATGATTGTGCCCCTCTAACCATCTTGCTGAGGCTTCATCTCTGTCTTTGGATTTGGGCTATCTTTTTTTGGTGGGTTCTAGCATCCTTCTCCCCAGGTAGCTCAACTCGTAGAGAATCTGCCTGCAATGGAGACTTTGTTCGAACCTTGGGTCAGGAAGATTCTCTGGGGAAGGGCATGGCAACCCACTCCAGTATTCTTGCCTGGAGAAATCCATGGACAGAGGAGCCTGGCAGGCTATAGTTCATGGGGTCACAAAGAGTGGGACATGACTGAGCGACTAACACACAAAACATCCTCCTGTTGATGGTTGTTCAACAGTTAGTTGCAAGTTTGGTGCTCTCACAGGAGATGAGTGCACATCCTTCTACTCTGCCATCTTGAACCAGAAGCTTAGTAACTTCTAAGAAGGCTTTCTTATCTCTCCTTGCTATTATCTGGAATTCTGCATTCAGTCGGGTATGTCTTTCTCTTTCTCTCTTGCTTTTTGCCTCTCTTCTTTTCTCAGCTATTTGGAAAGCCTCCTCAGACAATCACTTGGCCTTCTTGCATTTCTTTTTCTTTGGGATTGTTTTGGTCACTGCCTCCTGTACAATGTTATGAACCTCCATCCTTAGTTATTCAGGTACTTTGTCTATCAAGTCTAGTCCCTTGTATCTATTCATCACCTCCATTGTATAATCATAAGGGACTTGATAAAGGTTGTGCTGGAATGGCCTAATGATTTCCCTGTATTCCTCAATTTAAGCTTGAATTTTGCAATAAGGAGACCATGATCTGAGCCACAGTAAGCTCCAGATCTTTTTTTTTTTTTTCCCTTTGCTAACTGTACAGAACTTCTCAATCTTCTGCTGCAAAGAACATAATCAATCTAATTTCAGTGTTGACCATCTGGTGATGTCCATGTGTAGACTTGTCTCTTGGGTTGTTGGAAAAGGGTGTTTGCTATGATCAACATGTTCTCTTGACAAAACTCTATTAGCCTTTGCCCTGCTTCATTTTGAACTCCAGGGCCAAACTTGCCTGTTATTCTGGGTATCTCTTGACTTCCTACTTTTTCATTCCAACCCCCTATGATGAACAGGACATCTTTTTTAGTGTTTGTTCTAGAAGGCATTGTGTTTCTTCACAGAACCAGCTTCAGCTTCTTTGGCATCAGTGGTTGGGGTGTAGACTTGGAATACTGTGGTGTTGAATGGCTTGTCTTGGAAACAAATCAAGATCATTCTGTTCTTTTTGAGATTGCACCCAGGTACTGCATTTCAGATTCTTTTGTTGACTCTGAGGACCACTCTATTTCTTCCAAGGGATCCTTGACCACAGTAGTAGATATGATGATCATCTGAATGAAATCTGGACATTCTTGTCCATTTTAGTTCACTGATTCCTAAAATATTGATGTTCACTCCAATTTACCTTGATTCATGGACCTAACATTCCGGATTCCTGTGCAATATTGTTCTTTACAGCATCAGCTTTACTTTCGCCCACCAGACACATCCACAACTGAGCATCCTTTCAGCTTTGACCCAGCCGCTTCTTTCTTTCTGGAGCTATTAGTAATTGCCCTCTGCTTTTCCCCAGTAGCATATTGGACATCTTCTGACCTAAGGGACTCACCTTCTGGCATCATATATTTTTGCCTTTTCATACTCTTTATGGAGTTCTCAAGGCAAGAATACAGGAGTGGTTTGCCATTTCCTCCTCCAGTGGGCCACAATTTGTCTGAACTCTTCACTATAAGCTGTCTTGGGTGGCCCTGCAAGGCGAATCATAGCTTCATTGACTACAAACATTTCAATTTAAGCTTCTGGTGTCTATGCGCAGCTAGCGGTAATGAAATGTTCACATTCTCACAAGCCATTTACTTCCTAACTGCAGGAGTATAGATCTTTTGTATCCTTAAGTAGGTTTATTTCTAGATATTTTATTCTTTTTGATGCTTTTGTAAATGGGATTGGTTCCTTAATTTCTCTTTCTGATCTTTCATTGTAAGTGCTGTTGTTGTTCAGTCGCTAAGTCAGTCTGAATCTTTGCCTCCCCATAGACTGGAGCACAACTGTGGGGTCTAACTCATGCCCATTGAGTCAATGATGCCATCCAACCATCTTATCCTCTGTTGCCCCCTTCTCCTCCTGCCCTCAATCTTTCCCAGTATCAGGGTCTTTCCCAATGAGTCAGTGTCTTTTTTTTGTTCCAGCATTTTTGGTTGATGGCTCTCTAGCAGTTGGTTATGACTTTGGTGCTCCATCAAGAAGAGGGTGAGCATCTTTCTACTCTGCCATCTTGAGACCAATCCCTGCTTCACATATTTCTAACCTGCTTGGTATGTGTTGCTCCACAGATGCATCTTAAGACACAAAGCCTCTTAACCCAGCAGCAGTCTCTGTTTAGCATAATTTTCAGACCTTGCTTTTGTAGTCTTCTCTCAGCCAAAAACATTCTCTCTCTTATCTTCATTTCAGTAACATTTGTCTTACATATTTAGGTGCCCCAGGGTTAGATGCTTATATATTTACAAAATCTATATCTTCTTGATGAATTTACCCATTTATAATTAACCTACTTCCAATCTTCTGGCAGTTTTTGACTTAAAGTCTATTTTTTTTGGATATACATGTATCCATTCTCCCCCAAACTCCCCTCCCATCCAGGCTACCACATAACATTAAGAAAAGCCATTCAGGCACTCAGAGTCTTTTGATTGGAGAAATTTAATCCATTTAGAGTTAATTATAGATAGGTAAGGGCTTTCTGGGTTTCCCAGGTGGTGCTGGTGGTAAAGAACCCACCTGTCAATGCAGGAGATGTAAGAGACTCAGGTTTGATCTCTAGGTTGGGAAGATCCCCTGGAGGAAGACATGGCAACCCACTCCAGTATTCTTGTCTGGAGAATCCCATGGACAGAGGAGCCTGGTGGGCTACAGTTCATACTATCACAAAGAGTAGGACATGACTGAAGTGACTCAGGATGCACACATGCATACACAGGGACTTACTATTGCCATTTTGTTCATTGTTTTGTGATGATTTTAAAGTTCCTTTGTTTCTTTCTTACTGTCTTCCTCTGTGATTTGATGACTTTTTACAGTGCAGTGCTTTGATTCCTTTCTCTTTATCTTTTGTGACTCTGCTAGAGGTTTTTTTTTTCCCTTTGAGTTACTATTGTTGTTATTTTAGTTGCTAAGTTGTTCTCTTTTGTGAGACCATGGACTGTAGCCCACCAGACTCTTCTGTCCATGGGATTTTCTAGGCAAGGATGCTAGAGTGGGCTGACATTTTCTTCTCCAGGGGATCTTTCCAATCCATGAATCAAACCCACATCTCCTGCATTTCAGGCAGATCTTTACAACTGAGCCACCCACTATTAGGGTTATATAAAACAATTTATAAAAATTATAAAAGTCTAATTTAAGCTGATAGCAATTTAATTTCAATTGCATACAAGTTGTATACTTTTACTCCTCAGCCCATATTTTGTGTATTGATAACACAATTTACATCATTTTTATAATGTGTATCTGTTATCAAATATTGTAGCTGTAATTATTTTTAACACTTTTAACTTTTATGCTAGAGTTAAAAGCCATCATGGGTTCGCTAAAAGTCAGACACAACTGAGCGACTTCACTTTCACTTTTCACTTTCATGCATTGGAGAAGGAAATGGCAACCCACTCCAATGTTCTTGCCTGGAGAATCCCAAGGACAGCAGAGCCTGGTGGGCTGCCGTCTATGGGGTCGCACAGAGTCGGACACGACTGAAGCGACTTAGCAGCAGCAGCAGCTGCGGTATTAGAGTATTCTGAATTTAACTATACTTACCTTTACCATTCAGCTTTATACTTTCATATGTATTAATGGAGAAGGCAATGGCACCCCACTCCAGTACTCTTGCCTGGAGAATCCCGTGGATGGAGGAGCCTGGTGGGCTGCAGTCCATGGGGTTGCTAACAGTCGGGCACGGCTGAGTGACTTCACTTTCACTTTTCACTTTCCTACAATGGAGAAGGAGATGGCAATTCACTCCAGTGTTCTTGCCTGGAGAATCCCAGGGACTGGGGAGCCTGGTGGGCTGCCGTCCATAGGGTCACACAGAGTCGGACACGACTGAAGCTACTTAGCAACAGTAGCAGCAATGCTATTAATGAGCATTTTCTAATTTCAACTTGAAGAATTCCCTTTAGCATTTCTTGTAAGGCAGGTCTAGTGGTGATAAACTCCCTCAGTGTTTGTTTGCCCATGAAAGACTTTATCTCTCCATCTCTGGAGGACATCTTTGCCAGGTATACAATTCTTGGTTTGCAGGTTTTCTTTTTTCTTTCAGGACTTTGAATATATATCATCTCACTCTCTCCTAGTCTATAAGGTTTCTGCTAAGAAATCCACTGATAGCCTTATGAGATTTCTTTTGTATATTATGAGTTGTTTTCTCTTGCTGCTTTCAAAATTCTGTCTTTGACTCTTGAGAATTTGATTATAATATGTTTGCTGTTGTTGTTCAGTGGCTAAGCCATGTCCAACTCTTTGAGACCTCATGGGCTGTAGCACACCAGGCTTCCCTGTCCTTCACTATCCTCTGGAGTTTGGTCACATTCATGTCCACCCAGTTGGTGATGCTATCTATCCATCTCATCCTTCTCCTTTTGCCCTCAATCTTTTCCGGCATCAGGGTCTTTTCCAATGAGTTGGCCCTTCGCATCAGGTGGCTGAAGTATTGGCCAAAGTACAGTACGTTTAGGTTTAATCTTCTTTTGGTTGATCCTGTTTGATGATCCGAGTTTCCTAGATCTGGATATTGTGATTTGGAAGTTTCAGCTATTATACTTTTAAATAAAACATCTGTCCCCTTTTCTCTTTCTTGTTCAGGGAGTCCTATGTGTTTATTAGTTTGTTTGATGAGGCCTCATGAATTACATGATGAGGCTTCCCTGATGGCTCAGTTGATAAGGAATCTGCCTGTAATGCAGGAGACCCTGGTTTGATTCCTGGGTTAGGAAGATCTGCTGGAGAAGGGATAGGCTACCCACTCCAGTATCTTGGGGTTCCCTTGTGGCTCAGCTGGTAAAGAATCCACCTGCAATGTGGGAGACCTGGGTTCAATCCCTGAATTGGGAAGATTCCCTGGAGAAGGGAAAGGCTACCCACTCCAGTATTCTGGCCTAGAGAATTCTATGAATTGTATAGTCCATGGGGTCACAAAGAGTCGGACATGACTGAATGACTTTCACTTCACTTCACTTCTTCACTCTTTTTTATTCTTTTTTCCTCTTGACTGGATAATTTCAAATGGTCTGTTTTTGAGTTCACAGATTCTTTCTTCCATTTGATCAAACCTACTGTTGAAGCTCTCTATTGTATGTTTCATTTCATTCATCATATTCTTCAGCCCCAGAATTTCTGTTTTGTTCTCTTTTTATGATTTTTTTCCTTCTTTGTTGAAGTTCTCATTTTGTTTTTATGGTTTTTCCTACTTTGTTGAATTGTCTATGTTCTTTTATAGCTTTCTAAGCTTCCTTAAAACAATTATTTTGAATTATTTGTCAGGAAATTTGTATATCTACATTTCTTTAGGGCAGATTACTGGGAAATTATTGCATTCTTTTGGTGGTGTTATTTCTTTGATTTTATTTTTTAGTCCCTTGAATACTTGCATTGCCTTCTTTGTATTTGAAGAAACTATCACCTCTTCTGGTCTTTACTAACTGACTGCAGGAGAAAAGGATCTTCACCAGTCAGCCTCACTAGGGAATCTGGGGGCCTCTCAGATCTTTCATATGGATGTGTCTACTCTGTTCCTCTAGTTCCTTCTTGAGGGTAGGGGAGTTTTAGTCTCAATCCTGCAAAGACAGGCCAATTACTGAGGGTCTCCCATTTGTTTCCCCTAGAGTAGTGCCCTGAAGCATTCAAGATTATATACCTTCTCTCAAACCAGTAGAGTTGAGCCAGCTAAATGTATGTACTTGTGCATGGTCTGCAGAAGCTCACATGTACCTTTTATGGGGCAGGCACAGGGCACTAACTCCAGGGGGGTGAGGGATGCATGGAGTTCTGGAGGCACCTATGGACCAGTTGGTGGAGCCTGCAGGTAATGTATCCTACTAGGTTAGTGTATAGGCCCCTTGGTGGAGTCCATGAAGTGGCTAGTAGACTCCATGACTTTTTGTTGAATTCTATAAATCAATTTTTCTGAGTCCCCATTCCTTTTCCCCACTCCTTGCTGCCTCCTGACTACTCACTCTGCCAAAATCTTAAATGTTATGGGTGGAGTGAAAATAAAGTGGGCCTTTGGAGCAGCTAGAGAAGCCAGATACTCACTTCCCCCGCCATGAGAAAACTCTCAGGCCAAGGGGATCTCTCTTGGCACTGAGCTGTGTTCCCTTTGGGGAAGTTTTACACAGATAAAGTAACACTGTTCTTATTCTCATCAATGACTTTATTCTTGGATTTTTGCTCCAATGAGGTTCTGAAACCTCTCTATGGACTTCTGCATGCCCACAAAGGTATTCTTGTCATGGGTGATTGTCAAAAATCTGTGTTTCTGTTGGAGGGAGGAGAGCTAAAACCCCTATTTCAGTGTCTTGCTGACATTATCTTCTTGAGCTAGGCTTTTAAACCTGGTTTGTATCAACCAAATGTCATTTTCTTTGCACTCTGTAATACCATCTTCTTTGTTAATTATATTCATGTAGAATATGTGTATGAACATTAAACACATCTTTTCATTTTATTATACCAGATCAGGAGCTTTCAACACAAATGACCCTTCCTTCTTTGAAGTTCTTTCCTACCTCGGCTTCAATCAAACTTTATTTTCCTGGTTTCCCTCCTATCAATGTGGTTATTTCCCAGTCTCTTTTAGTAGGTCCCTCTCTTATACCTGGTCCTTTAATGCTGGAGTACTGAGAACTCTTCTGGACACTTTGCTTTTCAGTTCTACACACATGTCCTAAGAAATGTCATCCACTCTTTACTTTAATTACCACCTGATATGCTGATGACTTCCCCCTTTGAATCTCCAGCATACACCATTTTCTAAGCTCAATAATATACCTAATTGCATACTCTACATCTGCATATTTCAAGTTCAATATGTTCAAAATTGAACTTTTTTTCCCTTAAAGGTGCTCATCTTCTGGGGTTTCCAAACTCAATAAATGGTAATGGTGCTGTGAGCACACTTAGTAGCGTCTGACTCTTGTAGCTCCATGAACTATAGCCCACCAGGCTTCTCTGTCCATAAGATTTTTCAGGCAAAAATACTGGATTGGGTTGCCATTTCATCCTCCAGGGGATCTTCCAGACCCAGGGAAGGAACCTGCATTTGTCAGTGTTTCTTGCATTGCATGTGGATTCTTTACCTGCTAAGCCATCAGGAAAGCTTCATAACCATTCAACTGCTTAAGCCATAAGCTTATGAATCAATCTTATTTTCTCCTTTTTCTTCATCCCATATGTGTGTATTTGTGTTATTCACTCAGTCGTGTCTGACTCTTTGTGACACCATGGACCATAGGCCCATCATACTCCTCTCTCCATGGAATTCTGCAGGCAAGAACGCTGGAGTGGGTAGCAATTCCCTATCCCAAGGGATCTTCCTGACCCAGGGATGGACCCTGGGTCTCCTACATTGTGGGAAGATTCTTTACCATCTGAACCACAAGAGAAGCCCATCTCATACATCTGCCTGCAGTGTGAGTGACCTGGGTTCTATCCCTGGTTTGACAAGATCCCCCAAAGAAGGGAATGGCTATCCCATATATACAATGGATCAAAAAAAGTCCTGTCAATTTTACTTTCTTAAAGAAACTCTCCAATTTATTAACTTTCCTAGGTCTCCCAAACCATACCTGCTAACCACGAAGTTATTAATAATGCTTAATTGTACTGCTCCAATACTTTCTTAACTAGTTTTAAAATAAAACCTTTTGTCACCATCCAAAATTTTCTCTACATAATAAAGAGTAAAAAAATTTAATTCAAATTTGATTATGTCATTAACTTGATTTTCATTGTTCTTTGCAGTCCCCCTAATTACTGTATCAAATTTCTTAACATTGTCATGTCACTGCCTAGTTCTCTCCTATCTCATGTCTTACATTCTCCCCTCACTTTATTCCAGGTATACTGGCCTTCTTTCATTTCCTTGAACATACCAAGCTTTCTCCTGCTCAGACATTTGCCCATGTTTGACTAACTAATCAATTCTCTTCACATAGTTTACTGCAGCTCATTCTTTAGATATTTTAACTATAACTTTTGACTCTGGTCCCTTGAAGACTACATCATGTCCTCATCATATACTTCTATAGCATTCAGTGCTCTCACTACTTAGTTCAGTTCAGTTCAGTCTCTCAGTCATGTCTGACTCTTTTCTAAATCCAGCTTGAACATTCATAAATTCATGGTTTACATCCTGTTGAAGCCTGGCTTGGAGAATTTTTTTGCTACTAGTAGTAGCATTACTTTACTAGCGTGTGAGATGAGTGCAATTGTGCGGTAGTCTGAACTTTCTTTGGCATTGCCTTCCTTTGGGATTGGAATGAAAACTGACCATTTCCAGTCCTGTGACCACTGCTGAGTTTTCCAAATTTGCTGGCATATTGAGCGCAGCACTTTCACAGCATCATCTTTTAGGATTGGAAGTAGCTCAACTGGAATTCCATCACATCCACTAGCTTTGTTTGTAGTGATGCTTCCTAAGGCCCACTTGACTTCACATTCCAGGATGTCTGGCTCTAGGTGAGTGAACATACCATAGTGGTTATCTGGGTCATTAAGATCCTTTTTTTAGAGTTCTTCTGTGTATTTTTGCCACTTCTTCTTTGTATCTTCTGCTTCTGTTAGGTACATACCAGTTCTGTCCTTTATTGTGCCCATCTTTGTATGAAATAGTCCCTTGGTATCTCTAATTTTCTTGAAGAGATCTCTAGTCTTTCCCATTCTATTGTTTTCCTCTATTTCTTTGCATTGATCACTTAAGAAGGCTTTCTTAGCTCTCCTTGCTATTCTTTGGAACTCTGCATTCAGATGCTTATATCTTTCCTTTTCTTTTTTGCCTTTAGCTTCTCTTCTTTTGTCAGCTATTTGTAAGGTCTCCTCAGACAAACACTTTGCCTTTTTGCATTTCTTTTTCTTGGGGATGATCTTGATCACTGCCTGTACAATGTTGCAAACCCGTATCCATAGTTTTTCAGGCACCTTATCTATCAGATCTAATCCCTTGAATCTTTCTGTCACTTCCACTGTATAATCGTAATGGATTTGATTTAGGTCATACCTGAATAGTCTAGTGGTTTTCCCTGCTTTCTTCAATTTAAGTCTGAATTTGGCAATAAAGAGTTCATGATCTGAGCTGTAGTCAGCTCCCAGTCTTGTTTTTGCTGACTGTATGGAGCTTCTACATCTTTGGCTGCAAAGAATATAACCGATCTGATTTTGTGATTGACCATCTGGTGATGTCAAATACATCAGAAATATAAAGGTCCACATGTAGTCTTCTCTTGTGTTGTCGGAAGAAGGTGTTTGCTATGACCAGTGCATTCTCTTCGCAAAACTCTGTTACCTTTGCCCTGTTTCATTTTGTACTCCACGGCCAAACTTACCTGTTACTCCAGGTATCTCTTGACTTCCTACTTTTGCATTCCAGTCCCCTATGATGAAAATAACATCTTTTCTCTTTTTTTGGTGTTAGTTCTAGAAGGTCTTGTAAGTCTTCATAGAAATGTTCAACTTCAGCTTCTTCAGCATTACTGGTTGGGACATAGACTTGGATTACTGTGATATCGAATGGTTTGCCATAGAAACAAACAAATCATTCTGTTGTTTTTGAGATTACACCCAAGTACTACATTTTGGACTCTTTTGTTGACTATGAGGTCTACTCCATTTCTTCTAAGGTATTCTTGCCCACAGTAGTAGATATAAAGGTCATCTGAATTAAATTCGCCCACTCCAGTCCATTTTACTTCGCTGATTCCTAAAATGTAGATGTTCACTCCTGTCATCTCCTGTTTGACCACTTCCAATTTACCTTGATTCATGGACCTATCATTTAAGTTTCCTATGCAATACTGGATAACAACAAATTGCAAAATTCTTTAAAAAGGTGGGAGTGCCACCACCTTATCTGTCTCCGGAAAATCCTTTATGCAAATCAAGAAGCAACAGTTAGAGCTGGAATAGAACAATGGACTGGTTCAAAATTGGGAAAGGAGTACGTTAAAGTGGTGTATTGTCACCCTGCTTATTTAACTTTTGTGCAGAGTACATCATGAGAAATGCCAAGCTGGATGTATCACAAATTGAAATCAAGATTGTTGGGGAAAATATCAACAACCTCAGACATGCAGATGATACCACTCTAACGGCAGAAAGGGAAGAGGAACTAAAGAGCCTCTTGATGAGGGTAAAAGTGGAGAGTAAAAAAGCTGGTTTAAAACTCAACAATTAAAAAACAAGATCATGGCAGATGGTTCCATCAGTTCAAGGCAACTAGAAGAGAAAAAAAATGGAAGCAGTGACAGATTTTGTTTTCTTGGACTCTAAAATCACTGGGAACATGAAATAAAAAGACATTGTTAGTCTCTTGGTCACGTCTGACTCTTCATGATCCCCATGGACAGTAGCCTACCAGGCTCCTCTGTGCTTGAAATTCTCCAGGCAAGAATGCTGGAGTCAGTAGCCATTCCCTTCTCCAGGAGATCTTCCTGACCCAGGGATCAAACCCAGGTCTCCTGCATTACAGGCAGATTCTTTACCATCTGAGCCACCAGGGAAGCTATGACAAATCGAGACAGTGTATTAAAAAGCAGAGGCATCATTTTGCAGACAAAGGTCCATATAGTCAAAACAATGGTTTTTCCAGTAGTCATGTGCAGATGTGTAGGTTGGACCAATAAAGAAGGTTGGAGGCCAAAGTATAAATGCTTTCAAACTGTGGTACTGGAATAGACTTTTGAGAGTCCCTTGAACTGCAAGGAGATCAAACCAGTCACTCCTAAAGGAAATCAACCCTGAATATTCACTGGAAGGAGTTTTGCTGAAGCTCCAATACTTTGTCCACTAGATGGGAAGAGCTGATTCACTGGAAAAGACCCTCATGCCTTGAAAGATTGAAGGCAAAAGGAGAAGGGAGCAAGAGAGGATGAAATAGTCGGATGGCATGACCAATTCAATAGACATGAATTAGAGCAAACTCTGAGAGATAGTGAAGGACAGAGGAGCCTGGTGTGCCGTGGTCCGTGGGGTCGGCAATAGTGGGACATGACTAAACAACAACAACAACATAGTGCCTACCAGCACTATGACTGTGTGTAGCCATTCGACTGAAAAATAATAAATCATCAAAAGTTGGATGCTGCAAATGCTTGGTACATTATGAGAAGCACTGTTCTATTGCAGGTGGAAAGAAATGGCATGTCCTTGGTGTGATGAGAAATTTCACTGCTATGTGGGATAGACAGTTCAGTTCAGTTCAGTTCAGTCACTCAGTCATGTCCGACTCTTCACAATCCCATGAACCACAGCATACCAGGCCTCACTGTCCATCACCAACTCCCAGAGTCCACACAAACCCATGTCCATTGTGTCGGTGATGCCATCCAACCATCTCATCCTCTGTCGTCCCCTTCTGCTCCTGCCCTCAATCTTTCCCAGCATCGGGGTCTTTTCAAATGAGTCAGCTCTCCACATCAGGTGGTCAAAGTATTGGAGTTTCAGCTTCAACATCAGTCCCTCCAACCAACACTCAGGACTGACCTTCTTTAGGATGGACTGGTTGTATCTCCTTGCAGACCAAGGGACTCTCAAGAGTCTTCTCCAACACCACAGTTCAAAAGCATCAATTGTTAGGTGCTTAGCTTTCTTTATAGTCCAACTCTCCCATGCATACATGACTACTGGGAAAACCATAGCCTTGACTAGATGGACCTTTGTTGGCAAATTAATGTCTCTGCTTTTTAATATGCTGTTTAGGTTGGTCATAACTTTCCTTCCAAGGAGCAAGGGTGTTTTAATTTCATGGCTGAAATCACCATCTGCAGTGATTTTGCAGCCCGCAAAAATAAAGTCTGACACTGTTTCCACTGTTTCCCCATCTATTTCCCATGAAGTGATGGGACCAGATGCCATGATCTTCGTTTTCTGAATGTTGAGCTTTAAGCCAACTTTTTCACTCTCCTCTTTCACTTTCATCAAGAGGATCTTTAGTTCCTCTTCACTTTGTGCCATAAGGGTGGTTTCATCTACATATCTGAGGTTATTGATATTTCTCCCTGCAATCTTATTCCAGCTTGTGCTTCCTCCAGCCCAGCATTTCCCATAATGTACTCTGCATACAAGTTAAATAAGCAGGGTGATAATATACAGCCTTGACGTACTCCTTTTCTTAGTTGGAACCAGTCTGTTGTTCCATGTTCAGTTCTAACTGTTGCTTCCTGACCTGCATACAGATTTCTCAAGAGGCAGGTCAGGTGGTCTGGTATTCCCATCTCTTTCAGAATTTTCCACAGTTTATTGTGATCCACACAGTCAAAGGCTTTGGCATAGTCAATAAAGCAGAAATAGATGTTTTTCTGGAACTCTCTTGCTTTTTTGATGATCCAGCAGATGTTGGCAATTTGATCTCTGGTTCCTCTGCCTTTTCTAAAACCAGCTTGAATGTCTAGAAGTTCACGGTTCACTTATTGCTGAAGCCTGGCTTGGAGAATTTTGATCATTACTTTACTAGTGTGTGAGATGAGTGCAATTGTACGGTAGTTTGAACTTTCTTTGGCATTGCCTTTCTTTGGGATTGGAATGAAAACTGACCGTTTCCAATGCTGTGGCCACTGCTGAGTTTTCCAGATTTGCTGGCATATTCAGTGCAGCACTTTCACAGCATCATCTTTTAAGATTGGAAATAGCTCAACTGGAATTCCATTACCTCCTCTAGCTCTGTTCATAGTGATTCTTCCTAAGGCTCACCTGATTTCACATTTCAGGATGTCCTGCTCTAGGTGAGTGTGAGTAATCACACCTTCATGATTATCTGGGTCGTGAAGATCTTTTTTGTACAGTTCTTCCGTGTATTCTTGCCACCTCTTCTTAATATTTTCTGCTTCTGTTAGGTCCATACCATTTCTGTCCTTTATTGAGCCCATCTTTGCATGAAATGCTCCCTTGGTATCTCTAATTTTCTTGAAGACGTTTTTCCCATTCTATTATTTTCCTCTATTTCTTTGCATTGATCGCTGAAGAAGGCTTTCTTATCTCTCCTTGCTATTCTTTAAAACTCTGCATTCAAATGGGTATATCTTTCCTTTTCTCCTTTGCTTTTCTCTTCTCTTCTTTCCACAACTATTTGCAAGGCCTCCTCAGACAGCCATTTTGCCTTTTTTTTGCAAATGGAATAGACAGCTTAGAAGTGATTCAGAGATGCTTTGCCAAAGCTGATGTTGGAATCATTGATGGCTCAGACCAGCAGAGCAGGATATGTGGCAACATTAACTGGAATGAGCTGCAAAGAGAAACTGTTCCATAGTAAAAGGCAATGATTTTGTAGATATTGATAATGTGTTCACTCCCTCTAGTGACTGTGAATTTTGAAGGAGAACAGGTGTTCTCGAGGTAATTTTATTATGAGCACAAATAGGAAGAAAATGTGCCCAAGTTCAAATATCCAGGAGAAAAGAAGCATAAACAGCACTGATGATCAGTGATATATTGCAATAATGTGAATGATTTTGATGTTGCCAAAGCAAAAGTCACTGAATTCGTTTGTGAACTACAAAATAATACATCATGATCAAATCCTGATAAGCAGAATGTAAATCCAAGATCTCTCAGATATGAGTAGAGTTCTGTGTGATATATGTATCTTATTTTAGCCCACCAGACATTTCTCGAGCCTATAGTGTAAGAAAGCTAGTTCATAATCCAGGCTCCATCTCTTCTTGGCTTCGTAATTTTTGTCGTCCGTACTGTTGGGAGATTACATTAGGTTATATAAATCATCAGTTCTATATAGGCTTGTTAACAACAGGAACTGAAATGGAAATTGAAACCTTTATTACAGAATTTCAAACTATCTAAAATCATGTATTATAAAAAGAGATTCCACTCTTCAATAACTTGGAGAAATGGTAACAGAACTTCTAAATTAGAAAATTATAAAATTATAAAGCCACCTATTTAAATGGTTCTGCATGCACTCTAGTGTGGATATCCAGAAGCACTTCAAAAAAAGAATCATTTCCAACTTTCTCTGACCCCATGGACTGCAGCCCACCAGGCTTCCCTGTCCTTCACTATCTCCCAGAGTCTGTTCAAACTCATGTCCATTGTGTTGGTGATGTCATCCAACGATCACATCCTCTGTCGTCCCCTTCTCTTCCTGCCCTTAATGTTTCCCAACATCAGGGTTTTCTTTACAATGAGTCAGATCTTCCTATTAGTTGGTCAAAGTATTGGAGCTTCAGCATCAGTCCTTCCAGTGAATAGTCAGGACTGATTCCCTTTAGGATTGACTGGTTTGATCTCCTTTTAGTCCAAGGCACTCTCAAGAGTCTTCTCCAAAACCATAGTTCAAAAGCATCAATTCTTCGGCACTCAGCCTTCTTCATGTTCCAACTCTCACATCCGTACAGACTACTGGAAAAACCATAGCTTTGACTATATGGACCTTTGTTGGCAAAGTGATGTCTCTGCTTTTTAAATACACTGTCTATGTTTGTCATAGCTTTTCTTCCAAGGAGCAAGTGTCTCTTAATTTCCTGGCTGTAGTCACCATCCACAGTAATTTTGGAGCCCAAGAAAATAATATTTGCCCCTGTTGGTTGGAGAATGTCTATTTAACAACACCTTTGAGAATTTTGACTGGAAAGGGGAGGTTAAGTCTGTGTGTGGTGAGAGGCTTGGGGCGGTTTCTCTCATCTTGTATGTCTGCAGCCATGAAATTAGAAGACAATTGCTTCTTGGCCGGAAAGCTATGACAAATCTAGACAATATGTTAAAAAGCAAAGACATCACTTTGCCAACAGAAGTCTGTATTGTCTGGCTATAATCTTTCCTGTAGTCATGTACAGATGTGAGAGCTGGACAATAAAGAAGGCAGAATATGGAAGAATTAATGCCTTTAAACTATGGTGCTTCAAAAGACTCTACACAGTCCCTTGGAAAGTAAGGAGATCAAACCAGTCAATCTTAAAGGAAATCAATCCTGAATTGATTTGGAAGGACTGTTTGGAAGGACTGATGCTGAAGCTGAAGCTCTAATGCTTTGGCCACCTGATGGAAACACCTGATTGGAAAAGACCCCGATGCTGGGCAAGATTGAAGGCAGAAAAAGAAGTCGACAGAGGATGAGATGGTTGGATGGCATCACCGACTCAATGGATATGAGTTTGAGCAAGCTCCGGGAAATGATGAGGGCCTGGTAACCCTGTCGTGCAGCAGTCCATAGGCTTGCAATGAGTTGGACACGACTTGGCAACTGAACAACAAAGAGCAAGAAAGCAGAGAGCCGTTGAGATGTGACACAGGCGAGTTTCTTAGTGGAGTTCGAGTTTATTAGTGGAGCTCAAGTTGGTAAGAAGGAATAGGGATGTAAAAGGGATGAGGGAGTTTACAGCCAATGAGAGTAGTTGATTATTATTATTACTACTACTACTCTACAACTATCATTGAAAGAAATGGGAGAAAGGATTGCTCAGCGACCCAAACCGGTTAAAAAATGTCGTGGTGAAAGTAGAGAGAATTCCTGTCAGATGAATTCTTTCTTGTCTATGAAGTAACAGGTGATGCTACCTGCTGCGACTAAGCAGGGAGACGGTTGGTAAAGCTCAGCTCTTCATTGATCCTACCAACTCAATGCTAGGCTTTTGGTGGCCCTACATGCTCTCGTTTTCTCTAAGGAATAGCGCTTGATGTGGTTGATGATGAGAACTGTTGATTGAGCAGGCGCGACAGCGTCGGCGATAGGACAGCCGAAACTACCACTCCCAGGATGCAGTGCGGCTCCTGGGAAGTACGAGGACTGGGAACGCCACCGGCCCCGCCCCGCCTCTCGCTCCCATTGGGTGAGCGTTCACATTCCCAGGGGGCCGCGCGCGGGCGGGGCGCTTTTTTGCGGAAGCCGGTGGCGTCCGGTCCAGCCTCCTCTGGGACCCCGCAGCCTGCGACCCGGTGCTAATCCGAGCGGCTCTGTCCTGACGCGGCGAGTTCTCGCACGGTGCCCGGACAGGTAAAAGCAGCGGGGAGAACGGGGTGGAAGGCGGAGAGACGACGGCACGGGGACCGCAGAGGTGCTCACGGGAAGGTGGAATTAGGAGGCAGTGGAAGGGTGACTAGGGCTTCTCTGGTGTCGACAGTTCGAATGGTCGGACAGGTCCACTTTGGATTAAGTGCGTTTTATACACCTAAAAAGGCCTCGAGCGAAAGAGTCCGAATGCGTCACAAGTTGTTACAGAAGAGAAAAAAAATGTTAAATTTTCCCTCACTTTGTATTCCACAAGACCCCTTTGTAGGTTTCGAATCTCTTGAGATTTCTTGAATCTTCTAAAAACTCTACGCCCTAGTTTCGATGACGTCACTTTCTGCCTTACCTTCTACTTCTGGGTTTGTAACCCTCTGCGAGCCCTTCCTCCAAGGCCTAGTGTTGTCGTTTCTTCTTCCTCAGTTCAAATAGGAACTCTCTCTCTCTCTGCCCAGACTTATTTCCTCAGCGTCAGACCTGTATGGTGATGTTCTTGTTGTTACTATTGGCTGATATTTAACGAACTGAACGCGTACTAGACTCTTGAGGAAATGCTTTACACCTCCCTCCTCCTCCATAACCCTCACAAACAGTTATCTTTATGTTTTATGAATTGCTTCCAGCTACCTGTAACTCCATGGTCTCATCCTCGATCCCAGAGGATACTGTTATGTTTTGGACATTCTTTCACTTTGAATAGCTGTGACTGAAAGCAGAGCCACTCATATGTTTTACAAACATTTATTGAACAGCTAATATGAGCTAGACGCTCTTCTAACTGCAGGGAATATAGCTGGTAATAAGATAGATCGCTACTCTCAGTAGCTTACATATATGTGAGTGTGTGTGGAAGGGGCAAACAGAAAGAATCAAGATGATGTTATATGGTGGTGGTGGTGAATGCAAAACAGAACAGGTATTTTTTACTTGACAGGGTAATCTCCTGTCTTGAGAAAGTGACAAGGATTAGGTTGGGTCTCAGAGCATCACCCTAAAAGAATATTTGCAATACCAACAAGAATATTCTTGATCTGGGGCCAGATTTCAGGATTTTCATAAACATATCTTCTTTTTCTCCCATATAAATGATTGTTCTTCATTCTTCTGTCTCTTCCAAGGTTATTGCATCAGAATTGGTGGTTTTCTGTCATTTGCTTATTTCCTCTCTGAGAAGAGTTGAGGATTGCATTACTCTCAGCTCAACTCATTTATCTTACTTAGGGAGATAGCTTGGTAATCAAAATATTGTTCTTGCAAGCTCCTACTGGATATAAAGTTATCTACCATTTATGTGTGTGTATGAAAGTCACTCAGATGTGTCCAACTCTTTGTGACCCCATGGAGCCCACCAGGCTCCTCTGTCCATGGAATTCTCCAGGCAAGAATACTGGAGTAGTTAGCCATTCCCTTCTCCAGGGAATCTTCCCCTCCCAGGGATTGAACCTGGGTCTTCAGCATTGCAGGCAGATTCTTTACCATCTGAGCCACCAGGGAAGCCCCCATAAAACCAAAAGATGCTCAGTGTTGATTAATTTATTAAATATTTGAGGGCTTATTATATGTAAGGCTCTGTGCTGGGTTTTGAGAGCCTAGTGAGGATAAAATAGACACTTTGACCTCTCTTCCAAGATGAAATAATTGTATACTGAGGAAATTCCCAATATACAGTCTGACACCTGCATTTTTTAAAATTTTTTCATTGTCCAAGATGAGATAATCACAAGGAATCTTCTGAACAGTTGTGTACATTCTTAGATTATTCACTCTTAAACTTTATTGCATTTATTTGTTTCTGTCTTCCATATTGTACTCTGGCTCCCTTGAGTATAGCTATCCTTTCTCACTGGTCTTCATGCCTCCAGTGTCTGCTATACTGAATGCTTAGAACATGTGTTGAACTGAAATTGAAAGACTACTTGAGCAAATACAAAGTACTTAATTTATGTGAGGCCTTGTTTTTACATATGGCCATTATCCTTATCCCTAAATCGTCTCATTTGCCAAATGCCGACTGTTCCATCTCATCCAGCTAGTTCGTGAACCTTCTCTAGCTTGTTCTCACTTCTGTGCCTTCTCTTGTTCCATGCAGTGTGCTCAGCTGCTTCAGTCGTGTCCCACTCTTCATGACCCCATGGACTAGCCCACCAGGCTCCTCTGTTCATGGGATTCTCCAGGCAAGAATACTGGGGTGGGTGACCGTACCCTCTTCCAGGTGATCTTCCCCACCTAGGGATAGAATCCGGGCCTCTTGTGTCTCATGTATTGGCAGGCAGGTTCTTTACCACTAGTGCCACCTTCCTGAGCACCTTCCATCTCCACCTGCATTTAATTTAATGGGCCAGTTTAATAGTATGGCCCATGATACAAGGGTGGAAAATTTAATTTTCTTAACATATATTCTGTGAAACATCCTGCTAATAAACTGTTGTAAGGATTAAACATAATACATCTCCTTGCAGTAATACAATTAATGATATGGAATGCTTTAGCATTGGCCATTACCATGCACTATGTGGCAAGTTAATTTTTCCATTTCTTTGTTCTGTTTAAATAGTTGCACTACCTTTATTCATATAGTACATTGTAGTATTACTTGGTTTCCACTTGATACAAACACCTTTCAGTATTATTTTCTGTTTAGCTTGAGATAATTTATGTGTTAACGTTATTTTTCCACACCGTCATTTTCAGACTATCAGATAAAAAAAAGTCTCAGCTCTTGTAAATCATTACTGCAAGAGATAAATTTTGTCTCTATAACAGATTTAAAAACACAGCAGGAATACAAGAGTGCTTGAGTCATGATTGTCATGATTTTAGGATGTGCCAACCTAACAGCAGCCAGACATGCTTCCAGTACATTAAAAATTAAGCACTATTATTTTAGGGAATATCTTGGCACCTATGCCTTTGTAATTCAAGTGCAACACTGAATTGTGTGCCATCACTCATTTAATGGGTATATGTGTAGATAATCCAGGATACTTTATATATTTTTAATGTTATCAAAATAAAAATACAGAATTAAAAAAATTGTCCAAACGCATTGACTTGAGTGTGAGAAACACCATCTCATCCTTTTTCAATACTCAGTTCTCTGAAAGCATCTTCAACTTCCATTTGAAGATGCCTCCACTGAGGAGGAGCATATATATTGTTGCTGTGCTGTTTTGTTAGCAGTTCTTTTTAAATGCAAGCAGCCTCTTACTTACAAATGGATATAACCCAAAAATTCCTTTGTAAGATTTTTGAAACTCTGGATGCATTTTTTTTCTATAAATAAGGGTATTCATGACATTTTGGTTGTTAGGTCAACCAGTTGCATCTTATATAGCCTTTCATTTAACGGACTAAAAGACCCTCACCACAATTTCTAATAATTCCTCTATAAGAAAAAACTGCATTCAGAATTCTCACTCGGATTCCCCAATAGTATATCTTTTTTTGAGGGGGGGGAATCCCCAGAAGCTGAAACAAAAATGTTCTTTCCTTGGAACTTTCTAGGCAGAAGAAACAGGTCTTTTTAATTGGAGGTTGCCCTTCTGGTCCATTGTTCTAAGGACATGCCTCTAATATCATTAAGGAAAGGGATTAGATAGAGGTTTTTGAGAGGTCAGGGAGGCAAGTTGGGGTGATAATGAATATGTAGAAGGAGGAGACTAGGAGTGATTTGAGAGGAACAGTGAGTTTCCAAGATGGGAATTTGTTGTGTCCTCAAAAAACATGTGTTGAATCCTGACCCCTGCTACCTGTGAATGGGACCTTATTTGGAAATAGGGTCTTTGCATATATAATTAAGATGTAAGTTAAAATGAGATCATACTGGAGTAGGTGTCCTTATGAGAAGAGACACAGAGACTCTCATGTGAAGACATGGACGCACCAAAGAACACCACGGATTGCTGGCAAACCACCAGAAACTAGGAAGAGACAGGGAAGGATTCCCTGCTACAGATTTTAGAGGGAACATGGACCTGCCAACATCTTGATTTGGGGCTTCTGGCCTCCAGAACTATGAGACAATAAATTTCTGTTGTTTTCAACTTTGCATCTTTTGGTGTTTTGTCAGAGCAGCCACAGGAAACTCATTCAGGATTCTTAGCAGAAATGTAGTGGAATAGGGTTAATGGCTGTGGGACAAAGCAAGGAGTGAGTAAGAGAACAGGGAAGAACTGTGGTAAGACGACTTTCCTTTATATTTCGTTATCTTTTTTTCCTCTTCTCTCTATGGCTTAGAATTTAATTCTTTTTCTTCTTGACCATGATCTTATATAGCACTTTATCATTTATTGGGCATTCACATACTCCTCATTATTAGCAGAAACATATTTTCTGACTTCATATGCAATATTGTTTGTACCATAGTTATTTCCATTATTCCAGTATTCCTTTAGACATTACAGATTCTGTTGCAAGAGCATTGTAGTGGGGGTATGTGAGACTTGATTATAGGTGTGAGTTTTAGCAATATAGGAGCAAATAAGAAATGCTTGTTAGTGACATCTGAGAGGAGAATAAAGTTTCTGTGGCTTTATACCCAGTATGTAATAGTCAGCCATTTTTAAAATTGAGGACTTTTTAAATTGACTAAAACACTGTATGCATAGCTTCCATAGCTATCCTTATATCCACTGTTCTTAGTTATATTCCAAATAATGTCATCCCCCTTCTAGGTGATTTGTATGCTTGTGCGTAGTTGCTCAGTCATGTCTCTTTTGTGACCCCATGGACTGTAGCCTGCCAGGTTCCTCTGTCAGTGGAATTTCCCAGGCAAGGATACTGCAGTGAGTTGCCATGTCTTCCTTCAGGGGATCTTTCTGACCCAGGGATTGAACCCTTATCTCCTGTGTCTCCTGCATTACAGATGGATTCTCTACCCGCAGAGCCATTGGATTACACTTTATATAAACTTGAAGATTGCTGTCACATTCCATCTAAGTCCTTTTCATGTTTAATATTTCTAGTCCTCTAGCCATTTTTTGGGTGATGACAGTCTCCAAGTCTCTCACCATACTTTGCACTTCTGTCTAGTCTTAATACACTGTCCCAGAATTTAACTCAGTATTATGCATGCGTTCTAACCAACACAGGGTATAATGGCAAGAGTACTTAAAGAAATCAAGACACCCTGTTACTTAATGTAATTTTAAGATTTCATAAGCATAAGCATTTTAAGCAATTACCATTCATAAACAATTTATGGTCCACTAAGACCCTAGATATTTTTGTATTGTTGCTAAAGTCAGTTTTCTTCTTTAAGGCTGCTACATTTTCATCTCTTTGTCTCAGGGACCATATGATTTGTCGTCACTGTTTCTCTTGTGTTTTTGTTCCATTCCACAGCATGTCTCTCTGACCCTTACCAATGGCCTCCTTCCTTGTAAAAATTCAGTGACTATTTTAAAGTCCTAATGTTATCAGTGAACGGAGCTGGGAGGTGACACTTGTTCCTTCTTGAAGTTTTGTTTTGTTCCCCCCCCTCGACCTTTGGCTTCAAGATCACCACACTTTCCTGGCTTTCCTCTTACTTTCCTGGTTGGTCCTCCTCTGTCTTCTTTGTGGGTCTCTATTCATCTACCTTTGCCTCAACTATTTGGTATACCTTGGGTTTTGTCTTTGGTTTGTCCCTCAGCTGTAGTTATGCCTTTCGTTTTTTTCTGTATGCAATGTGTCTTCAGCAAAAAATGCATGTTTATTATTGCAGGTCTAGATGAGCTTATCTAGGGTTAAGAGAGTGCAGAACCAGTCCCCATGGAAAGTCAGCATTTAGAGGTCAGCTAGCAGAGGAGGATTCAGCAGGGAGACAGAAGGAGCAGCCAGACTTGTAGGAGTGTTTTCAGAAGGAGGGTTATTTAGCTGTGTTGAGTATTCTTGAGAGATCAATTGAGGTGAGACTAGAGAAGTGAATACACAATTTTGCTATGTAGAGGCTGTTGGTGCTCTTCACAGGCATGGTTTTCTGGAGTGTTGAGAGCAAAAGCCAGATTATAGGAAGCTGAAGAACTACAAGGAGATAGAGATGCAGTGATAGTGTGTAAATGATTTTAAGAAATGGACCAGTACCTGGAGCATGTTAGAGGGTCAGATCAAGCTTTTTTTAAAAAAAATTATTTTAATTGGAGGCTAATTCTTTACAATACTGTAGTAGTTTTTGCTATACATTGACATGAATCAGCCATGGGTATACATGTGTTCCCATCCTGAACCCCCATCCCACCTCCCTCCCTGTTTCATCCCTTAGGGTCATCCCAGTGCGCTGGCCCTGAGCTCCCTGTCTCATGCATCGAACCTGGACTGGAAATCTATTTCACATATGATAGCATATATGTTTCAGTGTTATTCTCTTAAATTTTCCCACCCTCTTCTCCCATAGAGTCCAAAAGTCTGTTCTTTACATCTGTGTCTCTTTTGCTGTCTCTCATATAGGGTCATCATTACCATATTTCTAAATTCCACATATATGCGTTAATATACTGTATTGGTGTTTTTCTTTCTGACTTATTTCACTCTCTATAATAGGCTCCAGTTTCATCCACCTCATTAGAACTGATTCAAATGCATTCTTTTTAATAGCTGAGTAATAGTATACCGGAGCTTTCTTATCCATTCATCTGCTGATGGACATCTAGGTTGCCTCCAAGTCCTAGATATTGTAAACAGTGCTGCAGTGAACATTGGGGTACACGTGTCTCTTTCAATTTTGGTTTCCTCGGTGTGTATGCTCAGCAGTGGGATTGCTGGGTCGTATGGCGATTCTATTTCCAGTTTTTTAAGGAATCTCCACACTCTTTTCCATAGTGGCTGTACTAGTTTGCATTCCCACCAACAGTGTAAGAGTGTCCTCTTTTCTCCGCACCCTCTCCAGCATTCATTGTTTGTAGACTTTTTGATAGCAGCCATTCTGACTGGTGTGAGATGGTACCTCATTTTGATTTTACATTTCTGGTTTTGATGTGCATTTCTCTGATAATGAGTGATGTTGAGCATCTTTTCATGTGTTAGTCTTATTTGGAGAAATTTCTGTTTGGTTTTATATTTTTCTGGAATTGAGCTGCAGGAGCTGCTTGTATGTTTTTGAGATTAATTCTTTGTCAGTTGCTTTGTTTGCTATTATTTTCTCCCTTTCTGAAGGCTGTCTTTCACCTTGCTTATAGTTTGCTTCTTTGTGTAAAACTGTTAAGTTTAATTAGGTCCCATTTGTTTATTTTTGCTTTTATTTCCAATATTCTGGGAGGTGGGTCATAGAGGATCCTGCTGTGATTTATGTTGGAGAGTGTTTTGCCTGTGTTTTCCTCTAGGAGATTTATAGTTTCTAGTCTTACATTGAGATCTTTAATCCATTTTGAGTTTATTTTTGTGTATGGTGTTAGAAAGTGTTTCAACTATTATCTCCTCAAGTATTTTCTCATGGCCTTTCTTTTTGTCTTCTTCTGGGACTCCTATGATTTGAACGTTGGGACATTTAACATTGTCCCAGAGGTCTCTGAGGTTGTCCTCATTTCTTTTAATTCTTTTTCCTTTTTTCCTCTATGCTTCATTTAATTCCACCATTCTGTCTTCCACCTCACTTATTCTATCCTCTGCCTCAGTTATTTACTGTTGGTTCCCTCCAGATGCTTTTGACCTCTGTTATTGCATTATTCATTATTGATTGACTCTTTTTTTTATTTCTGTTAGATCCTTGTTAAACATTTCTTGCATCTTCTCAATCCCTGTCTCTAGTTTGTTTATCTGTAACTCCATTTTGTTTTGAAGATTTTGGATCACCTTTACTTTAATTATCCTGAATTCTTTTTCGGGTAGACTCCCTATCTCTTCCTCTTTTGTTTGGTTTGCTGGGCATTTATAATGTTCATTTACCTGCTGACTATTTCTCTGCCTTTTCATTTTGTTTATTGCTGTGTTTGGGAGTGGCCTTTCTGTAGGCTGGAAGTTTGTGGTTCCTCTTTATTGTGGAGGTTCCTCCCTGTGGATGGGGTTGGACTAGCGGCTTGTCAAGGTTTCCTGGTTAGGGAAGCCTGCATCCGTGTTCTGGTGGGTGGAGCTGGATCTCTTCTCTCTGGAGTGCAATGAAGTGTCCAGTAGTGATTTTTGGGATGTCTGTGGGTTTAGTGTGACTTTTGGCCATCTGTATATTAATGCTCAGGGCTGTGTTCCTGCGTTGCTGGAGAATTAGCTTGGTATGTCTTGCTCTGGAACTTGTTGGCTCTTGGGTGGAGCTTGGTTTCAGTGTAGGTAAGGAGGCTTTTGGATGAGCTCTTGTTGATTAATGTTCCGTGGAGTCAGGAGTTCCCTGGTGTTCTCAAGTTTTGGATTTAAGCCTCCTGCCCCTGGCTTTCAGTCTTAGTCTTACAGTAGCCTCAAGAATTCTCCATCTATACAGCATTGATGATAAAACATCTAGATTAATGGTGAAAAGCTTCTCGACAGTGGGGGACACCCAGAGAGGTTCACAGAGTTGCATGGAGAAGAGAAGAGGGATGAGGGAGACAGAAGTGACCAGGAGGAGAAGGGAGGGAGTCAAAAGGGGAGAGAGCCATCTAGCCAGTAATCAATTCCCTATGTGCTCACCACAGCCTGGAATGCCCAAAGAGATTCACAAAGTTGGGTAGAGAAGAGAAGGGGGAGGGAGGAGATAGAGGTGACCTGTGGGAAAAAAAGGAGAGTCAAAAGGGGAGAGAGGAATCAAGCCAGTAATCACACCCCTAAGTAAAAATGGGTACTGAAGATTAGATTCTTAAAGGTGCAAAATTGATAACAAATACCAAAAAGCAAAGATTAAAAATTTAGAGTAGAGGTTAGACTCTCAATAATACAATATTAAGAATACAAAACAAAATCACAAAAATTATGAAAAATATATGTGAAATTTGCTTTAAAAATAGTCTTGTTTTGCAAGGTGATAGATTATAAAAATGAAAAGGGAGTAATAAAGAATTTAAAAATAAAACAAATTTTAAAAAAGTTAAAAAATGTTATAGTAAAATATATCTAGGAATTTGTCTGGAGCTGCTGAGGGCAGTGTGGGGTCAGTTCAGTTTCAGATAGTCCTTGTTCCAGCTTATACTTCTTCTCAAGGTCTGTAGGCCCCTTCCAGTGCTTAGTCAATGCTAACTAAAGGTTTTAATCTGTTGCACCTGTCACTTTTAGAGTGGCTCCTTGTTCTTTCTTTATTTTGGCTTCAAGTCTCTTCAGTGTAATTTCTGCCGACAGAAGCAGGTGAAGGTGGTCACGTCTTTAGGCTCACTTGTTCAGTTGTGTTGTGGGGAGGGAGGAACACGGCAAACAAATATCACTGCCATGTTTGGGGAGTGCTCGCAGTGTATAGACCACATGGGGTTTGCCTCAGCTCACGATGGCCTGTGCTTTCCCAGTCTATACTGCTCAGGCTCCAGGTTGCTCTGCAGGGGAACTGTCCAAAGTGGGCCCTGCGTTTTTGTGAACTTCCCAGGTCTAAGCTGCTCAGGTTCAGGTTCTCGGGTACTCCACAAAGGCACAGACTTGGTTGGGCGTGCGTTTTGTGCCCTTCCCAGGTCCGAGCAGCTCAGGTGACCAGGTTTTTAGTGAGCGCACTGTCCCATGTGGGCTGTTCATCTTAATCTCCTCCCTGGTCCTGGCACCTTGGTTTCCCAGGTGCACTGCAAGAGCACCGTTGCAGTTGTGCCATATGTCTCCTCTGACTGGGACCCTCCTGGCAGATGTCAACCATCCAGGATCCCAGGAAGACGTGGTTAGCATCTGGGAGCCTGCTCACAGTTTGGTGGAGGATGCTGTCTCTGGGACTGAGATGGCCCCTCGCCTTTGGGCTATGGCTGTTGCACGCCTGCCTCTCTGCCTCCAGTGGGTGAGGGGCCAGTCTGCAGCCAGCCAGCACTCCTTTGGTGATCATTCAGTCCTTTGTTCTGTGAGCTGCCCAGGCTGTGCCTCAGGTTAGAGCTTTTTGTGGGAAAGTTCTCTCTCTCTCTTTTTTGCTCTCTTTCTGGCTACCCCATGGTTTGGCTTGCTGTCTCACCGTAGCTCCCTCAGATTGCCCTCAGGGCATTCAGGCCCGGTCCTTACCCTAAGCAGTGCAGCCTGCGCCTCCCTGTTCAGCACCTGCTTGCTGCTGGCAGACGCGAGCATCTGGGCTACTTCTTCCACTGGCAGTTGCAGTTAGGCTTGTATTCTGTGAGTTTTCTTTTTCTTTCTCCCGGTTATGTTGCCCTCTGAGATTCCAAACTCCCCACAGACCTGCCATTGAGAGGGTTTCCTGGTGTTTGGAAACTTCTCCTCCTTCACGACTCCCTCCCCGGGATGAGTCTCTGTCCCAGACTCTTGTCTCTCTTTTTGTCTATTATATTTTGTTCTACCTCCTTTCGAAGAGAATGGGCTGCCTTTCTAGGTGCTTGGTGTCCTCTGCCAGCGTTCAGAAGTTGTTTTGTGGAAGTTGCTCAGCATTCAAATGATCTTTTGATGAATTTGTGGGGGAGAAAGTGGTCTCCCCATCCTATTCCTCCGCCAGTTGAGGCTTTTAGAATCAAGGGATATAATGTATGAGAGAGTCATTTGGAAATTAAGACATGCTACTACTTATGTGTTTGGAGAAATCCAGAAAGAAGATGGCTGAGAACACAACCCTTGAAACACTTTCATCTAGAGAGTGAAATGCAGAGACCTCAAGAGGAGTTCAGCTCAAAAGACAGATGAGCACTTCTGTATACTATCCTTCTTACCAAGGACATTCCAAGAGGGAATCCCTCACCTCAATATAATTGCTGCATTTCACAAAATGTGGTCCTGTGAATCACCTGCATCCAGACTGGGTTGGCTTAAATGTATATTTCAGGACCCTACCTCAGGCCTACTTGAACAGAATTTCAGGAGATTGTACCAGGGATTTGAATTTTTAATAAGGGATTCTCACTCTGCCACCCAGGATGACTCTGGCTTATTGGATGAAATGGAGCATGTTAACAAATAACATTAGGTTGAAGAATTAGCTGAAGAATAGGAAGACATTTGTTCATCCCTTTTATAAGTTTATGGCATTAAATAAGAGAAACCTGACTGTTCTGTGGGGAAAGATAGTATAAATTCATAAATATGAGGAAAATACACACAAACCTCTTTTTATTGAAGTATGCCTTATTGTGCTTCATGGATTTTGCTTTTTTTTTTTTTTAACAAATCAAAGGTTTGTAGCTACCCTGCATTGAACAGGTCTATCAGCATCACTTTTCCAGTAATATTTTGTACATTTCATGTCTCTGTGTAACATTTTAATAATTCTTGCAATATTTCAAACTTTTTCATTTTATTTGTTATGGTGATCTGTGATCAGTCATCTCGGATGTTACGATTATGACTTGCTGAAGGCTCACATGATGGTTAGCATTTTTTAGCAATTAAGTATTTTTTATTTAAGACATGAATATTATTTTTTAAGATATAATGCTATTGCACACTTAGTAGACTATAGCGTATTATAAACATATTTTCTGTACACATTGGGAAAGCAAAAAGTTCATGTTACTTGTTTTATTGTTATATTTGCTTTATTGTAGTAGTCTAGAACTGAACCTACAGTATCTCCCAGGTATTACTATAGTCTTAAACTCATGCTGTACTGTTTTTGAAATATTTTGTTTATAAAAGATCTTACAATAATTTATAGAACCATTCCTCTCTTGTGGAAGATTTGGGTTGTTTTCACTTTGTTCCTGTGATGGTTAATGCCTTCATAGTAGAGGCAGTATACAGTGTAGAGATAAAATTGTGGATACTAGAATCATACTTCCTCAGTTTAAATCACAACTTTTGCCACTGTAATTTTAGTTCTGTAATTCTGGATAAATTATGTAAGTCATCTATCCTTAAGTTTCCTCATTTTACCGTAAGTGTCATAGTAGTGTATTAATTTAATTGATGTAAGGATTAAATGAGTTAATAAATGTAAAGTGTTTAAAATTGTGCCTGGCATATAGTAAGTACTTAATACATATGGGCTATTATTATTGATAATACATATATTTGTAAATCTAGAATCTAACTTTTATTGAACTATTTCCCTAGGATAAATTTTCAAGATGAGATCACTTCATTAAAGAATGAAGACTCTTTCTGTCCCTTTGCCATCTATGGTCATTGCTTTTCAGAGGGTGATAATCAATTTGTGCTGTATAATTTGCAAATGCAACCTATCTATCAATGTAATTGTGTGTGTATGTATGTATCATATGCATTGCATTGTATACACACACATATACATAAAAGTATATATATATATGTATCCATTTGATTTGTCTGTGTATTTGAATGCACATCAGTATGTTTTAGGCTTGTACGAGACTGTGACCTTGTTAAGTCTGTTCTGTTTACTCTTACAGTGCCTTGGTCAATATTGTCATGGATGGATGGATGGATGTTGGTAAATGATAGATAGTAAGTTACTTTTGAAAGGTTATATCAAAGAAATATTCTAAATCTTATGTTTCTTTTTTTTTCTTTTTGATAGATTGAAGCCATGGCCATTCTTTTTGCTGTTGTTGCCAGGGGAACCACTATCCTTGCCAAACATGCTTGGTGTGGAGGCAACTTCCTGGAGGTGACAGAGCAGATTCTGGCTAAGATACCTTCTGAAAATAACAAACTAACGTACTCACATGGCAAGTGAGTTCTGCTTTGTGTGGGTAGCGGGTAAAAGAAATGAATTATATTATTATACTCAGAACAGTAGAAAACTAGAAAAGCAAGCTTCTCAGTAGATAATTTTAATAAGCTGACAGAACAATAATCTTTACCAGCTTAGAAAATGTCTGGTTCTATTAATTTTAAATTTAGCTAAAAATTATTTTATTCTGTCACCTAAGTGTTACTTGTATTTTAAAGAACAGTATGCAAATGTTAGGTATAAAAGTGACTCTGCTATAGAGCTCTAGGATATGTGAAACTTGATATAGTTATGGTAAATAATAATTATTTGTTCATTCTTTCTGTAAATATTTACTGAGCACTTAACTGTCACCAGACACTTTGGTGGTGCTGGAGATACATGAAATTACTCAGTATTTGTCCTCGTTGTTTAATGGAGGTTATAGTTTAATGAAGGAGATGGTCAAATTCATAGATAATCACAGTAGAGAGTAGAAAGTAGTGGGTAGGGGGTGGTATTGCAGGTAGAAGGAACAGCTGGTAGAGAAGTATGGAGACATGAGCTCATAATGCATATTTAGTGAACTTTGGGTGATTCTCTGTGACTGGTGCACAACGTCATGAAAATAAAGCTAGAGAGATTGATAGAAGAGAAGTCCTATAGGGCCTCATAGGCCATGTTAAGGGGTTGTACATTACGCAGTGGGCAATGGGAAGGCATTGAACGTTTCCAGCTGGGGTGTGACATGGTAAGGTTTTGCTTTAGAAAGATCACTGTTGTGGCTGATTGGAGAATGAATTGAAGGGGGCATAGGTGGGAAATCTTAGTAATCATAAATATTGCCTCAGCCTTCCTCCTTAATACTTAAAAATCTTTTGCTACCTAACTCATCCTAATTTCCTTAGACCCTATCTCAGTAGGAGGTCCTTGTTGGTTTCCAGAACTAACTCCTTATATCATTTAGGATTTAGTGTAAGCTACTGCAACAGAGAGACCCTAAAAGACAGTGTTAATTTATGAGATAGCCCAGAGGTGAAGACTTCGGGACTGTTGGAGTGGCTCTGCCAGTTTCAGTTAGTGCCTTCAAATTCTGGCCAAGGCAGCTTCTTCAGCTCTGGTATTTTTTAAGGCACATTCCAGAAGTGGCTGATAGTATTGTTCACTACATCATTATGCAGCTAACCTAGCTGGAAATGGAGACTAAAATTTGTCATTTCTAGCTATGTAGCCATGTGCTCAGCTAAAACTCCATTACTCTGGAAGAAATTCTAGGGTATCAGGAGATAGCTCACAATCTTCTAGTTTACTGTTCTGGGCCTCCAAAATATTTGGATGTGCTCTTCTTCCCAAAAAACACACTTCCTCTCTGCAGGAAGTGGCCCCAAAGATTTATCTGATCGCTTTGTTCAGCTCCAGGTCCAGACAGTCTGGGTGATACAGTCCTCTCCGTCATACCCAGAGATGACTCCTGTGGCCTATTGACATGCAGATGTCACTGCTTCCCAGCAGTATTCAGATAACTACCACACAGTAATTTCAGAGACTCCTGTTCTGACCCAGGAGTGGTTCTGCTTTGCATGAAGAATTTCTTCATCTTTTCTGCCTTTGTTCTCCCAGAGGCTCCTCCTGGTACATTATCCTCTGTGGCCACGTCCAAAATGGGTATTAGTGAGTTTGTCATCTTTGGGAACTGCACAGGTTCCGTAGTCTACTACTCTTTGGTGTAGTTTAGGGTCTGAGAAATTACCTAGGGGTTAAATGACCCCAGTTGCTCGTGAGTATGGCTTTAGGGTTTCTTAAAAAATTTGCTGGGCTTAACGATCGTGTTTCTAGTCAGTTCCCAGGAAAATGCTCAGGGAAAGCATGTGTCATCTTTTTAGAGGCAAGAGTGGGAAACAGGATATGTACCTTCCACTCACATTTTATCAGGCAGAACTTATCACATAGCCATATCTAACTCTAAGGGAAGTTGGCTATGTAATTCAATGAAAATGTGGTTATACTGCAAGAAAGCAATGTTACTTATCTGCTGTGTCTTTCTACCTGCATCCTTACCCAGTCCTACCTGGTCTCATTTGGAGTAAGTATCCGTCACTGAGTTGTTTCTTTCTTTTTAAGCTTCTACCTTGGTTTCTTTCCTATAATCATGTTCCATTATCCCAATCAAACATATCTTTTATTTCAGTCAGTTCACTTCACTCAGTCATTTCCGACTCTTTGTGACCCCATGGACTGCAGCACGCCAGGCTTCCCTGTCCATCACCAACTCCTGGAGCTTACTCAAACTCATGTCCATTGAGTTGGTGATGCCATCCAACCATCATCCTCTGTCATTCCCTTCTCCTCCTGCCTTCAATCTTTCCCAACATCAGGGTCTTTTCCAGTGTTATCACTGTATACCAAAAGAAAAAGTTCCATTTTACTGTATGAAAATAATTTTTTCCTGAAATCTGACCTTCTTCTTGCTATTTCTTTCATTAATAGCATCACCAGTCATTCAGCTGGCTAAGCTTAAAACTTCAGAATCACATTTGACTTCTTCACCAAATCTTTGCCATTCTGCTACAAGAGGTATTTTAGTCTCCTCTCTCCACATTCATCATAGTGTTTGCTCAGACACTCATTGTTTCTCATTCCTAATGACCTCCTCCTAACTGGTTTTTCGGCTTCCTTGGTGGCTCAGTCAGTAAGGAATCCATCTACAATGCAGATCACCTGCAGCACGGGAGACACAGGTTTGATCCCTGGGTCAGGAAGGTCTCCTGGAGAAGGAAATGACAACCCACTCCAGCATTCTTGCCTGGAGAATTCCATGGACAGAGGAGCCTGGTGGGCTACAGTCCATGGTGTTGCAAACAGTTGGACATGACTGAGCGACTAAACCACAACTGGTCTTTCTGCTTCTAGTTGATCCCTCGTTAAATCTGTGTTTAACATTCCTAAGATTATACTTTCTTGCTTAAAACCCAAACTAAGCCTTCATTATTTTGTCTATTTCTGACTTTTCCATCTTTGTCTCTATAGATATCTTTGTCAGTCCCAGACCAATCTACGTTATTTTAAGCTTTGGTATATATATTTTTTTGATCTTGCATCTTGGAATGTCCTTCCCCTCCTAGGTCCCCTGGTACATTTTTGCTCTTTTTACATGTCCCAAATGAAATACTTTCTAATTTTCACTTTAATCCTTCTAAAAGGGCGATTCTAATAATGTCCCTTCCTTCACCAGGTGCTCAGGGTAAAGTTTCTTAACTCAGCTTGAAAAATTCTTCAAGATTTGCCTCTTCTGGCCCCATCTCTCATTACTTGAGCCCTCAGTTTTGTTCTTCAGCCATACTTAGCTATGTGCATATCAATTCTGGGTTCGTTCTCTCTTTTTAGCCTCTGCAATAGCTGTTACTTTTTCAAAATTTGAGTTTGTCTTCCTGAGCTTATGTTTCCTCTTCTAGAAACCCCTGAAAACTCCAAGACTGTGCCAGGTGCCCCCTTTTTATGTGTCTCCATAGTATCTTGTCAGAGAAGGCAATGGCACCGCATTCTAGTACTCTTGCCTAGAAAATCCCATGGATGGAGGAGCCTGGAAGACTGCAGTCCATGGGGTTGCTGAGGGTAGGACACGACTGAGCGACTTCACTTTCACTTTTCACCTTCATGCATTGGAGAAGGAAATGGCAACCCACTCCGGTGTTCTTGCCTGGAGAATCCCAGGGACAGGGGAGCCTGGTAGGCTGCCATCTGTGGGGTTGCACAGACTCGGACATGACTGAAGTGACTTAGCAGCAGCATAGTATCCTGTATTTATTCATTATAGCACTTCTGACACTGTGTTATAATTGCAATCTTCCTTTTTTGTCTCTGTCCCCTGACTATAGGCTCCTTGATGGCAGCAACCATACCTCATTACCTCCTATGGTCTTTGTGCCAAGGTACTCCCAAGTGTGGTTTTGTTGTTGTTGTCCAGTCACCAAGTTGTGTCTGACTCTTTGTGACCCAATGGACTGCAGCATGCCAGGTTCCCTGTCCCTCATCATCTCCTGGAGTTGGCCCAAGTTCACATCCATTGAATCAGTGATGTCATCCAACCATCTCACTCTCTGTCGACCTCTTCTTCTGCCTTCAATCTTTCCTAGCATCAGTTTTTTTCCAAGGAGTCAGCTGTTTGCATCAGGTGGCCAAAGTATTGGAGCTTCATCTTTAGCATCAGTACTTTCAATGAGTATTCAGGATTGATTTCCTTTAAGATTGACTGGTTTGATCTCCTTGCTGTCCAAGGAACTCTCAAGAATCTTCTCCAGCACCACGATTCGAAAGCATTAATTCTAAGTGTGGTTTCAGTTCAGTCCAGTCACTCAGTCGTGTCTGACTCTTTGCAACCCAATGTACTGCAGCACACCAGGCTTCTGTGTTTTATTACCAACTCCTGGGGCCTGCTCAAACTCATGTACATTGAGTTGGTGGTGCCATCCAACCATCTCATCCTATATTGTCCCCTTCTCCTCCTGCCTTCAATCTTTCCCAGCATCAGGGTCTTTTCCAATGAGTCAGTTCTTTGCATCAGGTGGCCAAAGTATCGGAGTTTCAGCTTCAGCATCCGTCCTTCCAAAGAACTTCCAAAGTCCTTGAGAACCCCATGAAAAGTATGAAAAGGCAAAAAGTGTGGTTTAGTAGAAACAAATTTTGTGGGGGGAATGATGACTTCTATTTTTGTACCTGCTGTGTTTGTCTATGGTATGTCTAGTTAGATATGTCTAGCCAACAGTAGCATATTCAGGCCTTGAGCCTAGGAGATAGGTCAGATTTAGATTTGGAAATCAGTGTAATTGTATTAGCTGAAAACAGGTATCAGCAGCAAAACATGAAAGTGGGTGCCACCCTCCAAGGAATCTTTGTGAGAAAAGCAGGGGGCTGAGGATGCTGGAAAGCATCAACAGAGAGGGAAAGAGATTACCATATAAACCAGGCAAGCCTGGTGTCAAAATATCTAGTGAAGAGAGAGCAGTTTCTAGAGGAAGGAAGTGGTCAGCAGTATCAAATGTGTCAGAGAGAGCCACTGGATGTGGAGTGTGGAAATGATTGGTGGAGTTGATGTGAACAGTTTCAGAGTGGTGGAGGAAGACATTTGAGTTCCAACACCTCCTTATAATTCATATCAAACCTCTATGTGAACATTAATGATACAATTCAGCAGCTACTCTTGTGTATCTACTTGCCCAGAGTAGAAATCTGGGAAGCAAAATCAAATTATCTCTCTGCCTCAACCCCAATAGCCAGTCCTCAAGTTCTTTTATCTGTTCCTTCTTCGTTGTCCATAGTACTTTAGTTTGTTTCCTTCAGTGTTCTACTTAGTAGTCTCCTGCCTGCTCCTCCTTTTGATTAATTCTCACACTCTAGCCAAAGCATCCTTTTCTGTGGCAGTTCTGATCACACTCCCCTTTCTAAGACCGTTTGATGCTTGATCATTGATCTTAGGATTATATAGATATAGTGAGACTTGAAAACCTTCTACAAGATTTGAAAGTATTTGCTTACTTACAGCCTCCTTTGTGGAAGCCATTTATTTTTGTTCTGTACATTCTATACTTTAGCCATGTTAATTAATTTTACTTTCAAACCCAGTATGTGCTGTTTTATCTCGAAGCCCTTAAGCCTGTTGGTCTTCACTTGTTCTTCTTGCCATCTCTTACTTGGTCTTCAGGTTCAGCTCAGACATGTGCTCCGGGATGTCCTCCAGTTACCCTTTGCCAAACTCCTCTATATAGATATAGGTGTCTCTTCTATATCCCTATAGCACCATGTACTGCCTTTAACTCTTCCCCTCCCCTCTAACTCTTTATCATCCTCCTTACTATGCAGTTCCACAGTTGCCTACACTTTCATTCTCTGAAGGCATGGACTGATGATTTTGCTTATTTGTATCCTCAGCGCCTAACCCAGTAACTGGCTCCGAGTCGATGCCAAATATATGTCATTGTTGAGTATCTGGTAGAAAAAAATGTTTGCTCTGTGTGGCCCATTTGGGTGTTTATCTTAATTATGTGTCCTTCAGATGTCATCTCTTGTTCAAACCTTAAGAATCTGAGACTTCGCTAGCAATCCAGTGGTTAGGATTCAGTGCTTTCCCTGCTGGGGCCTGGGTTCAGTCCCTGGTCAGGGAACTAAGATCCAGCATGTCGTGCAGCAGAGCAAAAACAGTCCAAGTATGCTTTCTTAGATATTATTTTTAAGAATAATGTGCATGATGTTGCACTATTTAGGTAGGATAAAGACCTTGTTTTAATTTCTTTTTTATTTCTATCAAGTTTGACTTGAGAGAAATAGGTATATAGGCGAGAGGGAAAATAGACAGTATTTGTAAATAATATGGTCATGTTGGCAGTTCTAAAATTTCTTATACGTAGATAGAAGATAGAAGTGAAAGAGATATTGCTCATAACCACAGTAAGTTTTATATCTTTTATTCTACAGTTATCTGTTTCATTACATCTGCCAAGACAGGATTGTATATCTTTGTATCACTGATGATGTAAGTAATTTGAGGACATGTTGCTCTTTAACTGTGTGTAACATTAGTAGAGTTAGTTCTTAATTATCTGTATCTGTGGTGGGTAAAGTTGACGCAAATATAACTTTCTATAGCTCAAAATTGTTTTTTATGCTTTGCATTTGTCATATAAAGCAGCAAATCACAGAAAAAGTTGATATCTGGGTATATGCAAATCAGTTTGGTTTTGTAGAGTTTTAGATGAACCATTTATTATAACTTCTATACTTAATTTATTGTTTTAGTGAGAATTGGTGTTCATTATTATGATTCTTCAGTATCAGACCCTCAAAATTTATCTGAAATAGTAAATAGATGATTTCACTCCTTTAATCAGTAGTTAGTGAATTTTTTAATGTATGTGGACTTTGGGAAAACAAAATCACAACACATTATAATCAACTTTGTAAACCCATAGTTTACATTGGTAGGTTGTTTTTGAGCATTTGTAGTTTGATGCAAAATGCTCAATACCTTAACAGTGCCATCAAGGTCCTCTCTCCTCTCTGCAATCCTAGTGTCAACTTCTTCTTGGACACATTTCCCTTATGGTTTCAAAGAGCTATGTGCTTATTTATTTGTGTCCAAAAAAGAGGGGCTATGTCTTCTCAAGTCTCTTCCTGCAGGAATGAGGAAACTCCCCAGAGGCACACCTTTCCCTTCTCCCACTTTCAAAGTGGACTTTTTATGCCTTATGGCTAGGACTAGGTTATGTACTTATTTTTAAATTGATCACAGACAAGAGCCATGGAATTGGCATGATTGCCATAGGTAGTGGTTCTTAACGTTTATTGTATCACAGACCTCTTTGCTGCTCATGGATCACTCCCAGAATTTTTTAAATGCATGATTTTATTAGGTTGCTGCAAAAGTAATAGCAGTTTTGGACCCTGAATTTTAAATCTAGGCTCAAATACATCTTTATTAATCAAAATGAGAACCATTACAATCAATACATTTTTGCCAATGAGAAATAAGCTTGATTATTCCTGTAGCAAAAAAAAATCTGTGCTTTAGGATTTGATGAACTCTTGGAAAGCTTTTTCTGTGTGCTGCTGGTCATGGAAGCATTTTCCCTGCAAAAAGTTGTTGAGATGCTTGAAGAAGTGGTAGTCAGTTTGCAAGAGGTCAAGTGAATGGCAGATGAGGCAAAACTTCATAGCCCAATTCATTCAACTTTTGAAGCTTTGGTTATGTGACAAGTGGCCGGGCATTGTTGCAGAGAAGAACTGGGCCCTTTTTGTTGACTGATGCAAGCTGCAGTCATTGCAGTTTTTGGTGCATCTCCTTAATTTGCTGAGCACACTTCTCAGATGTTAATGGTTTTGCCAAGATTCAGAAAGCTGTAGTGGATCAGATGGGCAGTAGACAACCAAACAGTGACTAATACCTTTTTTTTTTTTTTTCTTGGTGCAAGTTTGGCATGGGGAGGTGCTTTGGAGCTTCATCTCAGTTCAACCACTGAGCTGGTTGTTGTGGAAAATCCAATTTTTGTCGCACATCACAATCCAACCAAGAAGTGGTTTGTTGTTGTTGTGTAGAATAAGAGAAGATAACACTTCAAAGTTATTATCTTTTTTTGATTTGTGGTCAGCTCAGGAGGAAAAGAGCTTGTCTGTGGAGGCCTTACAAATAACTGAGAAAAAGGCGAAAGGCAAAGGAGAAAAGGAATGATATACCCATCTGAATGGAGAGTTCCAAAGAATAGCAACGAGAGATAAGAAAGATTTCTAAGTGAACAATGCAAAGAAATAGAAGGAAACAATACAATAGGAAAGATTGGATATTTCTTCAAGAAAATTAGATACCAAGGGAACATTTCACACAAAGATGAGCACAATAAGGACAGTAACAGTATGCACCTAACAGAAGTAGAAGATACTAAGAAGAGGTGGCAAGAGTACACAGAAGAACTATACAAAAAGATCTTCATGACGCAGATAACCGCACTGGTTTGATCACTCACCTAGAGCCATACATCTTAGAGGGCAAAGTCAAGTGGGCCTTAGGAAACATCACTATGAACAAAGAGTGCAGGTGATGGAATTCCAGCTGAGCTATTTCAAATCCTGAAAGATGATGCTGTTAAAATGCTGCATTCAATATGCCAGCAAATTTAAAAAATTCAGCAGTGGCCACAGGACTGGAAAAGATCAGTTTTCATTCCAGTGCCAAAGAAGGGCAATGCGAAAGAATGTTCAGACTACTGCCCAATTGCACTCATTTCACATGCTAGCAAAGTAATGCTCAAAATTCTCCAAGCCAGACTTCTATAGTACATGAACTGTGAACTTCCAGATGTTCAAGATGGAGTTTAAAAAGGCAGAGGAACCAGAGAGATCAAATTGCTGACATCTGTTGGATCATAGAAAAAGCAAGAGAATTAAAAAAAAAATCAACTTCTGCTTCATGGACTACACTAAAACGTTTGACTCTGTGAATCACAACAAACTGGAAAATTCTTAAAGAGATGGGACTACTAAACCACCTTAATTGCCTCCTGCAGAACCTGTATGCAGGTCAAGAAGCAACACTTAGAACAGGACATGGAACAATAGACTGGTTTCAAATTGGGAAAGGAGTATGTCAAGGCTGTATATTGTCACCCTGTTTATTTAATTACATGCAGTGTACATCGTGCAAAATGCCGGACTAGATGAAGAACAAGCTGGAATCAAGATTGCTGGGATAAATATCAATAACCTCAGATATGCAGATGACACCACCCTTATGGCAGAAAGCAAAGAACTAAAGAACTTCTTGATGAAGATGAAAGAAGAGAGTGAAAAACCTGACTTAAAACTCAACATTCAAAAAATGAAGATCATGGCATCTGTTCCATTACGTCATGGCAAATAGATGGGGAAACAATGCAAAGAGTGACAGACTGTATTTTCTTGGGCTCCAAAATTGCTGCAGATGGTGACTGCAGCCATAAAATTAAAAGGTGCTTGCTCCTTGGAAGAGAAAATATAACCAACCTAGACATTAAAAAGCAGAGACATTACTTTGCCAACAAAGGTCCATATAGTCAAAGCTATGGTTTTTCCAGTAGTCATGTATGGATGTGAGAGTTGGACTGTGAAGAAAGCTGAGCACCGAAGAATTGATGGTTTTGAACTGTGGTGTTGGAGAAGACTCTTGACAGTCCCTTGGACTGCAAGGAGATCAAACCAGTTAATCCTAAAGGAAATCATCCCTGACTATTCTTTGGAAGGACTGATGATGAAGCTCCAATAGTTTGGCCACCTAATGCAAAGAGCCAACTCATTAGAAAAGACTCTGATGCTGGAAAGTACTGAAGGCAGGAGGAGAAGGGGACGACAGAGGACAAGATGGTTGTATGGCATCACTGAGTCAATGGACATGATTTTGAGCAAGCTCTGGTAGATGGTGAAGGACAGGGAAGCCTGGCATGCTGCAGTCCATGGGGTTGCAGATAGTTGGACACAACTGAGTGACTCAACAACAACAGTAGGCAACCACTTATCAAACTTTTTCACCTTACCAATTTCCCTCAATTGCCAAATGACCGTAGAATGATCAACATTGAGTTCTTGGGTAACTTCTCATGTAGTTGTAAGAGGATCAGCTTTGATGATGCTCTCAGTTAGTTATTGTCAACTTCTGATGGCCAGCCACCGTGGTTCTTATTGTCAAGACTTGATTTCTTTGAAAAGTTTCTTGAACCACCGCTGCACCGTACATTTGTTAGCAGTTCGTGGGCCAAACACATTGTTGATGTTGTGAGTTGTCTCTGCAGCTATGACCTATATTGAACTCAAATAAGAAAATCACTCAGATTTGCTTTTTGCCTAATATCATTTCCATAGTCTAAAATACATATAGTTAGCAAGTAATAATTAGCAAAAATCATAAAACAAGAAATGCTCATTAAAATGATATGTAACATAACCACATGTATTTAAAAATGTATTTCAGTATCAAATGGCAAAGTTCAACAATGCAAAATCAAAATTACTTTTGCACCAACCTAGTAATACCAGTTATGTTGAAATTCAGTATTCAGGGCTTCCCTGGTGGCTCAGGTGATAAAGAATCTTCCTGCAATGCAGGAGACCTGGGTTTGATTCCTGAGTTGAGAAGATCCCCTGGAGAAGGGAACAGCTACCCACTCCAGTATTCTGGCCTGGAGAATTTCATGGACAGAGGAGCCTGGCAGGCTATAGTCCGTGGGGTCACAGAGTCAGACACAACTGAGTGACTTTCACAGTATTCAAAGTAGTTTAAATATTGATTTAGTAATATATGCTTCTTTATGAATTCACTAATAACAAGATATAGTCATAGGTTTAATAAACATAGTTTTGATGTGGTGACAAGTATTAATGATATTTTGAGAGATGTCTGTAACTGATGATATATGCAAAAAAGACTTCTCTTGGTGACAGAGTCCCAGATACTGTTTAATACTACTCTATTTTGTTACTACATTCACAGTTGAAATTTGAGTTAAAGTTTGGTGAAAATAATAGTGAGATATTTTTTTAATCCAAATACATTGGCCCCTTGAATTTGGACCGTTGACCCAACTTTAAGAATTCTTGGCTTAGACTACTCATCTTAGGTGAATTGGAGATGTGTGGCAACCACAGTGATTATCACAATGACTTATATTCCCTGGTTTCACAGTATTTTCTAAAATTATTTTAAAAATCCAGTTATATCTGAAATGACTGATGTGAAAGTGCTGAGAGTAGGTGAGAAATAGCACTAAATTTGGGTTGGTCAGAGTTGAGTCTTACATTTCTTAAGCTATAATTGTACTTTTGTGTATAGGTTATACACATACACACAGTTTTTGACTGGAACTAGACAAGAGTACATTCCTTGATCTTTTCAAATATACCTCCACTACTGAAAAAAGTTAATTAAAAGTTTATGTCAATAGTGTTATCTTTGTGTGTGAAAGACTGTACTATTACAATGGATTTCTCAAGCATCTTCTTGGGCTGGGCTTTCTAATAGATCCTGTGAAAGATATGGTTGGAGTAAAACCCAATTCCTGCTCTTAAGACGCTAGCGTAGGTATTGTTATCTTAGTTGGCAGTAATCTAACATTTGGATTCGACTCAGCTCTTTCATTTACTAGTTTTGCTTTTGGCAAGTTAGTTTCTTTTTAGAGCCTTTGTTTCTTTATCTGTAAAATGAGGTCAGTTCCTCTTTGTAGAATCATTGCTCAGTAAATATTATCTGTTCTTTTGGTTGTTTTTAATCATCCATATAATTTTTGTTTAGTGTTAACTCTGTATTCATCTCCTCAGGATTTTGAGCGTTCGCGAGCCTTTAATTTTCTGAATGAGATAAAGAAGAGGTTCCAGACTACATATGGTTCAAGAGCACAAACAGCACTCCCATATGCCATGAATAGTGAGTTCTCAAGTGTCTTGGCTGCACAGCTGGTAAGATCTTTCTCAGGATATAGTATTTGATTCATATCTTCTTTATTACTTTAAAGAGCCATGGATATAGGGGACCCTGACCTGCAGTGTATTTTTCTGACTGTTATTATATGCCCAGATAGTAAAACTTCCCAGATTAAAAAAAATATACAAATGGGCCATTTTAGGATGGAAAGTGATACTCTCTATAAATGGTGGTCAGAGTATCTCATGATTGGGAAGGAGATTAAAGATATCTACTTCAACTGCCCATTTAATGTATCAATCCACTCAACATGCCAAATGGTGTCTTAACCTGTAGATTAACCTCTACCCTCCCACAAGGTAAATTTAATTTTTGGGTAGTTCAGTTAGTCATTTGAAAATCTGTTTATCTGTATGAATACTTAATTCTCAGTTCAGTGAATTTATACATATATATACATATTATACATATACATACATTTATATTTACATATACATATTTATATACTTTTTACAGATAGAAAACATCTCATGACTCTAAAGGGGTCCTCATGTTCCTATGCAGTCAGGTCCTTCCCTGAGGCAACCGCTGCTCTATTTTTGTCACCATAAATTAGTTTTCTCTTTTCTAGAATTTCTTATAAATGGAATCATACATTATATACTCTTTTGTATCTTCCTTGTTTTGCTCAGTGTAAGGTTTTTGATATTGATCCATATTGTATAAATCAGTAGTTTCCTTTTTATCTGAGTAGTATTGTATGCATATAACACAATTTGTTTATCCATTCACCTGTTGCTGGATATTTGAGTTACTTCCAGTTTTCAGCTATCACCAACAAAACTATTATGAATATCCATGTACAAGTCTTTGCATAGACATGTGTTTTTATTTTTCTTTGGTAAATACCTAGGGGTGGAATTGCTGGGTCATATGGTGAATGATGTTTAATTTTATAATGAATCATGAAACTTTTTTCCAAAGTGGTTGTACCATTTATAGTCCCACTAGCACTTCCAGTGTTTCTGCATACTTGCCAACACTTCTTATGGTCTGTCTTTTTAATGTAATTCATCCTTGTGGATGTGTAATGATATCTCATTGTGGTCTTATTTTGCATTAAAGAATGCTTACTTTTTATCCATCAAACCGTATGAGTACAAAGACATAAGTTTTATCTATGATAGTGTTGTGAATGAGAAAAAAGGACTCACTGTCATTGAATAATTTCCTCTTTATTTCTCCTGTAAGTGTTGTTTTTAATACCTTTTTGAGGATTATACTTCTAAATATGTATCCTGTCAGGATGAAGTTCATTTAAATAGTTATGAGTCTTTATTATTCAGTTGGTTTGTTTCATACTTCCACTAGGGAATACTTATATACATACATCTAAGTAAAACACAATCAGCAAAATATATACCAATGCCCATTTGAAAATAAATAGGTTCAGGTTGATGGCCAAGATGGTGAAGTAGGAAACCCTGAGCTCACCTCCTTCCATGGACACACCAAAATTACAACTGTTTACAGAGCAGCTATTGATGAGAAAGATCAGAAGACTAGCAGAAAGAATATTATACTATTGAAGATATAGAGAAGGAACCATAAGAAGACAGAGGGGCAGACACACAGTATAATCAAGATCCATACCTTGGAGTGGGTGGCCCACAAGTAGAATGATAATTACAATTGCAGAGATTCTCTCCAAGCAGCTAGGGGCTCAAGCTCCACATGAGGCTCCCCAGCCCTGGAGTCCTCCATTGGGAAGAAGAGCCCCCAGAATATCTGGCTTTGAAGACCAGCAGGGCTTAATTACAAGAGTGCTGAAAGACTGTGAGAAATAGAGACTCTACTCTTAAACAGTGTGTATAAAATCCACATGCTCAGGAAATGAGGGCAGAAGCAGTAATTTGAAAGGAGCCCGGATCAGATCCACCTGCTGATCTTGGAGAGTCTCATGGAAAGGTGGAAGGCCACTGGAGCTCACCCTCGGGACATAGACATTGGTGGTAGGCATTTTTGGGACCTCATTCTACCATTCTTTACCAATGGAGCCCGTAAGCACAATTTAGCATATTAATGCCAGAACGTGGCCCTACCCACCAGCCTATCTGCACCAATGCTGAGACATCTGAAGCCAAACAACTAGCCAAACAGGGAATCAGCCCCACTTACTGCAGGCTGGTTGCTTTAAGAACCCCTGAACCTACAGGGGGCTCAGGACATGGCCCTGCACACCAGTGTGTGTGCACTAGCCCTGGGAACCCCGACTTAGGCCCTGCAGCCAGAGATCCTGAAACCTGGATCTGCCCACCAGTGAGCCAGCACTGTCCCCAGGGCCAAGATCACCTACTGGTGAGCAGGCGCCACCCTAGGACCCCCTGGACCCCAGCCTCGCTCATCAGCAGGCTGGCGCATCAACTCTGGAACCTCCAGAAACCTTCAGCCAGAGATCCCATGGCCCAGCTCCACAAACCAGTAGGTCTCACCAGCCAGTGGACAAACAGCAGTCCCAGGACCCACTGGGTGCTTGCCCTGCCCAGCAGCAGACCAACATCAGCTTGGGACCCTCCAAGGCCCTTCAGCCAGAGATCCCAGGACCCCCTGGGTCTCTGCAGCCAGCTGGCTTGTGACCTGGCCCTGCCCATCAGTGGCTGACAGCCTCTGTGCAAGGTAAGGTCTGGGAACCAACCAGACTGGGGGCCAGCCATCCCTACCACATTGTCCACAACAGAAGGACCCACACAGCCTGTGTAGGTACTGTCCCTACAGCATATGGCTCTGGTGACCAGAGGGAAGTACACTGCTAGGATTCATAGGATGTTTCCTAGAAAAGGCCACATCTTCAAGGTCAGGAAATGTAATCAACTTACCAAATACATAGAAATTAAAAAGGAAATAAGGCAAAATGAGACAGAGGAACATGTTGCAAATGAAAGAACAAGAGAAAAGCCCATAAGAAGAGCTAAGTGAAGTGGATGTAAGCGACCTACCCAATAAAAAACTCAAGGTAGTGATTGTAAAATGATCAAAGAACCCAATAAATGATTGGATTAACAGAGTGAGAAATTAGAATTTCTTAACAAAGAGTTAGAATATGTAAAGAATGACCAAGCAAAGATGAAGAATACAATAACTGAAATAAATACACTAGAGGGAATCAACAGTGAATTGTATGATACAGAGGAACAGATCAGTGAGCTGTAAGACAGAGTAGTGGAAATCACTGAAGCTCAACAGAAAAAAAGAATAAATATAAGAAATAAGTACTGTTTAAGAAACCTCTGAAACAGCATCAGATGTACTAACATTTGCATGATAGGGCTCCCAGAAGAAGGAGAAAAGGAGGCAGAGAACATATTTGAAAGCAAATTAACTGAAGACTTCCTTAACTTGGGGAAAGAAACAGATATCCAGGTTCAGCAAGCACAGAGAGTTCCCACAGGATCCACCCAAAGAGGACCACACTAAGACATTGTAATTAAAATGGCAAAAATTAAAGATAAAGAGAGAATATTAAAAGCAGCTAGGGAAAAGCAAAATGTTGCACACAAGGAAATTCCCATTTCAAGTGGTAAAAGGGAAAAACCGACAACCAAGAATCCTAAACAAGGCTTTCACTCAGATTTGATAGAGAAATAGAAAGTTTTACAGATAAACAAAAGCTAAAAGAGTTCATCACCACCAGGTTTGCTTTAAAGGAAATGTTTAAGGGGCTTCTCCAAGCCGAAAAAAAGGTTGTAAGAAGAAATATGAAAATTATGAAAGGTGAAATCTCATTGGTAAAGGCAAATACACAGTAAGGGTACTAAACCAATCACATATAAAGCTATGAGGAGGATTACAAAAGGAGTAAAATCACCCATAACCACAATAAGGGATTTCAAAACAGAGGTATAAAATATGTCAAAACAGTAACTGTGGGAGGGGGCATAAAAATGTAGGGTTATTAAAATGCATTTCTACTTAAGAGATGAGCAACTTAAAATAATCATGTAGATATATACAGATTGTTACATACAAACCTTATGATAATCGTAAACCAGGAAACCTACACTAGATGCACACAAAGGGAAAGGAATCCAAATATAACACAAAAGATACTAATCAAATCATAAGGGATGAAAGCAAAAGAACAAAAGAGAAGTACAAAAACAACTGAAAATTAACAAAATGGCAGTAAGTACATACCTATCAATAATTAAATGGAAATGGACTAAATGCTTCAGTCAAAAGACACAGAGTGGCTGAACGGATAACAAAACAAAACCCATATATACATACTGCCTACAGGGGACTCAGTATGGCTCTAAAGACAAAAATAGAAAGTGAAGGGATGGGAAAGGTTATTCCATGCAAATAGAAATGAAAGGGAAGCTGGGATAGCAATACTTATATCAGAGAAAATAGACTTTAAAACAAAAACTGTAAGAGACAAAGACATTACTTAATGATAAAGGAATTAATCCGAGAAGATACAACAATTTTAAATGTATATGCACCCAGCATAGGAGCACCTAAATATATAAGACAAATATTAATAGACATGAAGCAAGAAATTGATAGTAACACAATAATAGTAGGAGAGTTTAACACCACACTTAACCTCAATGGACAGATCATCCAGACAGAAAATCAGGGAGGAAACACTGGTCTTAAACAACACATTACACCTAATTGGGCTTAATTGACATATATAGAACATTCTGTCCAAAAACAGCAGAATACACATTCTTTCCAAGTGCACACAGCACATTCTCCAGGACAGATCACATGCTGGGCATAAAACAAGCCTCAGTAAATTTAAGAAAAATTGAATTCATGTCAAGCGTTTTTTCTAACCACAATGTTATGAGGCTAGAAATCAACTATAAGAAAAAAAAATCCAAAAACACAAACACTTGAAGGCTAAACAATATACTACTAAACAATGGATTACTGAAGAAACCAAAGAGGAAATAAAAAAAATACTTGGAGAAAAAGAATACTTGAAGACAATTGAAAATGAAAACACAGTGATTCAAACTCTATGGGATCCAGCAAGAGCAGTTCTAAGAGGAATGTTTATAGTAATAGAATTTTACCTCAGGAAACAAGAAAAATATCAAACAAACATTATACCCAAAGGACCCAGGAAAAGAAAAAACAAAACCCAAAATTAGTAGAAAGAAAGAAATCATAAAAATGAGAGCAAAAATAAGTGAATCAGAGATAAGGAAATAATAGAAAAGATCAATGAAACTAAGAGCTAGTTCTTTGATAAGATAAACAAAGCTAATCACTTTTATCCAGACTGATCAAGAAAAAAAATCGGGCTCAGATCAATAAAATAAGAAAAAAGGAAAAATTAAACAGATAACATTGAAATGCAAAGTTCATAATAGACTACTATGAACAACTATATGCCAGTAAAATGGACAAACTAAGAGAAACAGGGAAATTCCTAGAAATGCACAGTCTCCCAAGACTGAACCAAGAAGAAATAGAAAACATGAACAGAACAATTACCACTAATGATATGGAAAATTGAAGTTTTAAAACTTCCAACAAACAAAAGTCTAGGACCAGATGGCTTCACAGGTCAATTCTACCAAACATTTAGAAAACTCTTTCAAAAATTGCAGCAAAAGGAACACATCTAAACTCATTCTGTAGGTCAATATCACCCTGACACAAAAAGCAAAGATATCACAAATGAAGAAAATTACAGACCATTATAGCTAATGAACATAGATTTAGAAATCACAATTTAACAAACTGAACTCAACAATACATTGAAAGGATTATACACATGATCAAGTGGGATTTATTTCAAAGATGCAAGGATGGTTCAGTATCTGGAAATCAATGTGATACACCATGATAACAAATTGAAGAATAAAAATCATATGATTATCTCAATAGGTACAGAAAAAGCTTTTAACAGTATTCAACATCCATTTATGATAAAACCTCTCAACAAAATGGGAACATACCCCATCATAATAAAGGGTATGTATGACAGGCCTACAGCTAACATCATACTAAGTAGTGAAAAACAAAGCATTCCCTCTAAAATTCGGAATAAGACAAGGATGCCACTCTTGCCACTTTTATTCAACATAGTGTTAGAACCCCTAGCTACAGTAATCAGATACGAAAAAGAAATGCAAGGAATCCAAATTCAAAAAGAAGAAGCAAAATTGTCTCTCTTTGTAGATAACTATCTTACTATCTATAGAAAATCCTAACGATACTTCCAAAAAAGCAATTGTTAGAAATAATACAGTACAATTGCAGGATACAAAATTATACAGAAACCTATCACCTTTCTATATACTAACAACAGACTATCAGGAAAACAAATTACAAAAACAATCCCACTTAACCATCAGATCAAAAAGAATAAAAAAGAATGCATTTAACTAAAGAGATAAAAGACCTGTACTCTGAAAACTAAGAACCTAATGAAAGATATTGAAGATATTGAAGAAGTTGGAAAGATATACTGTGCTCATGGATTTGAAGAATTTATATTGTTAAAAATGATTATACTAAAAATAAAGACTATGCTATGCATTCTATGGAGGCAATGCCATCCCTATCAAAATACCAACAATGATGGTTTTTTTTTTATGGGACTAGAACAAATAATTCTAAAATTTGTGTGGAGACATAAAAGATGGCAGAATGGCCAGAACTATCTTGACAAAGAAGAACAAAACCTGATGTATTACGCTACCTCATTTCAAGCTATACTACAAAGCTGCAATAGTCAAAACAGTATAGTACTGTCAAAAAAAAAAAAACAGACACATAGATCTGTGGACTGGAATGCATGCATGCTTAGCCTTGTACAGCTCTTTGTGACCCCATGGGCTGTACCAATCTCCTTTGTCCATGGGATTTTCCAGGCAGGAATGCTGGAATGGGTTGCTGTTTCCTCGTCTGGGGGATCTTCTCAACCCAGGGATCGAACCTGTGTCTCTTGTATCTCCTGCATTGGCAGGTGGATTCTTTACCACTGAGCCACCTGGGAAGCCCATGGAACAGAATAGAGAGCCCAGAAATAAACCCATGCTTATATGGTCAATTAATCTATGACAAAGGAGGCAAGAATATACAGTGGGAAAAAAAGCTGTCTTTTTCCCTTTCCACTAAATGGTGTTGGGAAATCTGGACAGCTACATGCAAAAGAATCAAACTGGATTACTTTCTTACACCGTGGACACAAGTATAAGACCTGAAACCATAAAACTTCTAGAAGAAAACATAGTATGCTCTTTAACATTGGTATTGATAGTTTTTTTGGATATGTCTCTGGCAAGGGAAACAAAAATAAACAAATGGGAGTACATCAAACTGAAAAGCTATTGCTCAGTGAAGGAAATTACCAATAAAATGAAAAGGCTGCTTACTGAAAGGGAGAAGATATTTGCAAACAATATATCTGATAAGGGGATAATACCTACAATGAGCAAAGAACTGATAAAACTTGGACATCTAAAAAGCCACAATGGAGTATTACTCAGCCATTAAAAATAATACATTTAAATCAGTTATAATGAGGCGGATGAAACTGGAGCCTATTATACAGAGTGAAGTAAGCCAGAAAGAAAAACACCAATACAGTATACTAACATATATGGAATTTAGAAAGATAGTAATGATAACCCTGTATGTGAGACAGCAAAAGAGACACAGATGTATAGAACAGTCTTTTGGACTGTGGGAGAGGGCAAGGGTGGGATGATTTGGAGAATGGCATTGAAACATATATAATATCATATGTGAAATGAATCGCCAGACCAGGCTCAATGCATGATACAGGATGCTTGGGGCTGGTGCACTGGGATGACACAGAGGGATGGTACGGGGAGGGAGGTGGGAGGGGGGGTTCAAGATGGGGAACACATGTACACCCGTGGTGGATTCATGTTGATGTATGGCAAAACCAATACAATATTATAAAGTAATAAGCCTCCAACTAAAATAAATAAATTTATATTAAAAAACCAACTATAAAGTGGACCCAAGAACTGAATAGCTGTCTTTCCAAAGAAGACAGACAGATGGCCAACAGACACTTAAAAAAAGATACACAGTATCACTATTTGTCCAGGAAATGCAAGTCAAAACCACAGTGAGAGATACTACCTCACACTTGTCAGAATGGCTGTTGTCCAAAAGGCAAGGAATTAACAAGTGTTGTTGAGGATGTAGAGAAAAAGGAACCCTCCTGCACTGTTGATGGGAGTGTAAATTGGTGCGGCCACTATGGAAAACAATATGGAGATTCCTCCAAAAATTAAAAATAGAACTATCGTATTAGCAGCAATTCTACTCCTGGGTATTTATCTGAAGAAAACAGAAACACTAATTAGAAAAGGCACATGCACCCCTATGTTCATTGAAGCATTATTTACAACAGCTAAGATATAGAAACAACCTAAATGTGCATCAATGGATAAATGGATAAAGAAGATGTGATATGTATATATATATATATATATACACACACACACACACATGAGTATTACTCAACCATAAAAATGAAGGAAATCTTGTCACTTGCAGCAACATTGATGGATCTAGAGGATGTCTTGCTAAGTGGAAAAAAAAAGACAGATATTGTATCATTTCACTTATATGTAGAATCAAAAAAAGAAACATAATAAAGCACTAACAGAGATACAGATACAGAGAAGAAATATATGATTGCCAGAGGGAAAATGTTGGGGGTAGGACAGAAATAGGTGAAGGAGACCGAGTTACAAAATTCAAGTTGCAATGTAAGAGTTGCAGGTATGAAATATGCCATACTGTGAATATATAGTTGTAACTATATAATGTCTTTGGATTTTAACATATGATAACTAAGCTTATTGCTTGTGATCATTTAGAAATGTATAGAAATACTGAGTTCCAAAGAATAGCAAGGAAAGGTAAGAAAGGCTTCTTAAGTGAACAATGCAAAGAAATAGAAGAAAACAATAGAACAGGAAAGACTAGAGATCTCTTTGAGAAAATTAGAGCCACCAAGGGAACATTTCATGCAAAGATGGGCACAATAAAGGACAAATGATATGGATCTAACAGAAGCAGAGGATATTAAGAAGAGGTGGCAAGAATACACAGAAGAACTGTACAAAAAAGGTCTTAATGACCTGGATAGCCATGATGTTGTGATCACTGACCTAGAGCCAGACATCCTGTAATGTGAAGTCAAGTGGGCCTTAGGAAGCATCACTATGAACAAAGCTAGTGGAGGTGGTGGAATTCCAGCTGAGCTATTTCAAATTCTAAAAGATGATGCTGTTAAAGTGCTGCAGTCAGTATACCAGCACATTTGGAAAATTCAGCAGTGGCCATAGGACTGGAAAAGGTCAGTTTTCATTCCAATCCCAAAGAAGGGCAATGCCAAAGAATGTTCAAACTGTCGCACAGTTGCACTCATTTCACATGCTAGCAAGGTAATGCTCAAAACCCTTCAAACTAGGCTTCAACAATACATGAACCAAGAGCTTCCATATGTACAAGCTGAATTTAGAAAATACAGAGGAACCAGAAATCAAATTGCCAACATCTGTTGTATCATAGAACAAACAAGAGAATTTCAGAAAAAATTCTGCATCATTGACTGTGCTAAATCACTAAGCGTGGGCGGCTGCGAGAGCTGGCTCACTAAACGTGGGTGGCTGCAAGAGCCGGCTCACTAAGCGCTGGAATGCAAAAGTAGGAAGTCAAGAAACACCTGGAGTAACAGGAAAATTTGGCCTTGGAATGCGGAATGAAGCAGGGCAAAGACTAATAGAGTTTTGCCAAGAAAATGCACTGGTCATAGCAAACACCCTCTTCCAACAACACAAGAGAAGACTCTACACATGGACATCACCAGATGGTCAACACTGAAATCAGATTGATTATATTCTGTGCAGCCAAAGGTGGAGAAGCTCTATACAGTCAACAAGAACAAGACTAGGAGCTGACTGTGGCTCAGATCATGAACTCCTTATTACCAAATTCAGACTTAAATTGAAGAAAGTAGGGAAAACCGCTAGACCATTCAGGTATGACCTAAATCAAATCCCTTATGATTCTACAGTGGAAGTGAGAAATAGATTTAAGGGTCTAGATCTGATAGATAAGAGTGCCTGATGAACTATGGAATGAAGTTTGTGACATTGTATAGGAGACAGGGATCAAGACCATCCCCATGGAAAACAAATGCAAAAAAGCAAAATGGCTGTCTGGGGAGGCCTTACAAATAGCTGTGAAGAGAAGAGAGGTGAAAAGCAAAGGAGAAAAGGAAAGATATAGGCATCTAAATGCAGAGTTCCAAAGAATAGCAAGAAGAGATAAGAAAGCCTTCTTCAGTGATCAGTGCAAAGAAATAGAGGAAAACAGTAGACTGGGAAAGACTAGAGATCTCTTCAAGAAAATTAGAGATACCAAGGGAACATTTCATGCAAAAATGGGCTCGATAAAGGACAGAAATGGTATGGACCTAGCAGAAGCAGAAGATATTAAGAAGAGGTGGCAAGAATACACGGAAGAACTGTACAAAAAAGACCTTCACGACCCAGATAGTCATGATGATGTGATCACTAACCTAGAACCAGACATCTTGGAATGTGAAGTCAAGTGGGCCTTAGAAAGCATCACTACGAACAAAGCTAGTGGAGGTGAGGGAATTCCAGTTGAGCTGTTTCAAATCCTGAAAGATGATGCTGTGAAAGTGCTGCACTCAATGTGCCAGCAAATTTGGAAAACTCAGCAGTGGCCACAGCACTGGAAAAGGTCAGTTTTCATTCCAATTCCAAAGAAAGGCAATGCCAAAGAATGTTCAAACTACCACACAATTGCACTCATCTCACATGCTAGTAAGGTAATGCTCAAAATTCTCCAAGCCAGGCTTCAGCAATAAGTGAACCGTGAACTCCCTGATGTTCAAGTTGGTTTTAGAAAAGGCAGAGGAACCAGAGATCAAATTGCCAACATCCGCTGGATCATGGAAAAAGCAAGAGAGTTCCAGAAAAACATCTATTTCTGCCTTATTGACTATGCCAAAGCCTTTGACTGTGTGGATCACAATAAACTGTGGAAAATTCTGAAAGAGATGGAAATACCAGGCCACCTGACCTGCCTCTTGAGAAACCTGTATGCAGGTCAGGAAGCAACAGTTAGAACTGGACATGGAACAACAGACTGGTTCCAAATAGGAACAGGACTACGTCAAGGCCGTATATTGTCACCCTGCTTATTTAACTTATATGCAGAGTACATCATGAGAAACGCTGGACTGGAAGAAACACAAGGTGGAATCAAGATTGCTGGGAGAAATATCAATAACCTCAGATATGCAGATGACACCACCCTTATGGCAGAAAGTGAAGAGGAACTAAAAAGCCTCTTGATGAAAGTGAAAGAGGAGAGCGAAAAAGTTGGCCTAAAGCTCAACATTCAGAAAACGAAGATCATGGCATCTGGTCCCATCACTTCATGGGAAATAGATGGGGAAACAGTGGAAACAGTGTCAGACTTTATTTTGGGGGGCTCCAAAATCACTGCAGATGGTGACTGCAGCCATGAAATTAAAAGACGCTTACTCCTTGGAAGAAAAGTTATGACCAGCCTAGATAGCATATTCAAAAGCACAGACATTACTTTGCCGATTAAGGTCCGTCTAGTCAATGCTATGGTTTTTCCTGTGGTCATATTGGACTTTGAAGAAGGCTGAGCGCCAAAGAATTGATGCTTTTGAACTGTGGTGTTGGAGAAGACTCTTGAGAGTCCCTTGGACTGCAAGGAGATCCAACCAGTCCATTCTGAAGGAGATCAACCCTGGGATTTCTTTGGAAGGAATGATGCTAGAGCTGAAACTCCAGTACTTTGGCCACCTCACGTGAAGAGTTGACTCTTTGGAAAAGACTCTGATGCTGGGAGGGATTGGGGGCAGGAGAAGAAGGGGTCGACAGAGGATGAGATGGCTGGATGGCATCATGGACTCGATGGACGTGAGTCTGAGTGAACTCCAGGAGATGGTGATGAACAGGGAGGCCTGGTGTGCTGCGATTCATGGGGTCACAGAGTCGGACACGACTGAGCGACTGAATTGAACTGACTGTGCTAAAAGTCTTTGTCTGTGTGGATCACAAGAAACTGGAAAATTCTTAAAGAGATGGGAATACCAAACCACCTTACCTGTCTCCTAAGAAACCTGTATGCAGGTCAGGAAGCAACAGTTAGAACCAGACATGGAGCAATGAACTGGTTCCAACCTGGGAAAAGAGTATGTCAAGGCTGTATATTGTCACTCTGCTTATTTTACTTACATGAAGACTGCATCATGTGAAATGCCAGGCTAGATGAATCACAAGATGGAATCAAGGTTGCTGGGAGAAATATCAAAAAACTCGGAAATTGCAGATGATACCACCCTAATGGCAGAAAGCGAAGAACTAAAGAGCCTCTTGATGAAAGTGAAAGAGGAGAGTGAAAAAGCTGGCTTAAAACTCAGCATTCAGAAAACAAAGATCATGATATTTAGCCCCATCATTTCATGCAAAATAGATGGGGAGAAGTGGAATGAGTAACACGTTTTATTTTCATGGGCTCCAAAATCACTACAGACAGTGACTCCAGCCGTGAAATTAAAAGATGCTTGCTCTATGAAAGAAAAGCTATGACAAACCTAAACAGTGTATTAAAAAGCAGAGATACCACTTTTCCAACACAATCCATCTAGTCAAAGCTGTGGTTTTTCTAGTAGTCATGTACAGATGTTAGAGTTGGACCAGAAAGAAGATTGGGGCTTCCCTGGTGGCTCAGACAGGAAACAATCTGCCTGCAATGCGAGAGATCTGGGTTCAATCCCTGGGTTGGGAAGAGCCCCTGAAGGAAGGCATGGCAACCCACTCCAGTATTCTTGGCTGGAGAGTCACTATGGACAGAGGATTCTGGCAGGCTGTAGTCCATGGGGTCTCAAAGAGTCAGACGTGACTGAGCTACTAAGTACAGTATAAAGACAGTTGAGTGCCGAAGATCTGATGCTTTCAAACTGTGGTGCTGAGAAGACTCTTGAGAGTCCCTTGGACAGCAAGGAGATCAAATCAGTCAGTCCTAAAGGATATCAACCCTGAATGTTCATTGGAAGGACTGATGCTGAAGCTGAAGCTCTAGTACTTTGGATACCTGATGCAAGCAGCCAACTCACTGGAAGACCCTGATGCTGCGTTAGACTGAAGGCAAAAGGAGAAGGGGCGACAGAGGATGAGATGGTTGGATAGCAACACCTACTCAATGGACATGAGTTTGAGGAAACTCTTGGAGATAGTGAAGGACAGGGCAACCTGGCATGCTGCAGTCTATGGGATCTCAAAGAGTCACACATGACTTAGTGACTGAACAGCAATGTGTTGTGCAACAGAAACTAACAAACTCTCATAACAAACTCATAATGTCAAAACAGACTCATAGAAAAAGAGATCAGAGAGCTGGGGTTGTGGGGAGGGATGATTGGATGAAAGTGGTCACAAAAGTACAAACTTACAGTTATAAGATAAATACTAGGGATATAGTGGACAACATGATAAATATAATTAACAGTGCTTTATGTTATATATGAACATCATTGAGAGTAAATCCTAAGAGTTCACATCATAAGGGGAAAAAAGGTATTTAGTTCCGCTGGCAGCAAAACTTTCAATTTAGCCAGTTTGTCTTTAGCTCCAGATATGTGTGTGAACCTCTAAACAAATCTGTGACAGGATCTTGTCTATAAATGGAAAGAATAATAATGCTATCTTCATAGAGTTTTTGCATGGTTTAAATAATATCCCATATTTGAAGCACTTAGCGCAGTGAAGTGACTGGAATATTGTGTATTATGAAGTCTACAATTATTTGCTATAGATAATAACTTCAAAATATATACTCTCATTTATACTCTTACATTTTTAGATCCTATAATAAGCCAGTGAAAATAGCATGCATACTCTGATCCCAATAGATTCAAAAATAGATGCCCAGAAGCTAGGCCAGTCCCTACCTCATCACACCCAAGAAATAGGAAAAGATTAAGAGTACCTTTTCCCTAACCTGTTACCTCTGCCTCAGCTACAGTCTTCTCCTTTCTTCCTTGTCTGAACATAGATTATATAACACCCTACTTCTGCCCAGGAATCTCAGATGTGTATTTGATATCCTTAGCTTTATTTCATTTGAAATAAGGTGATCTTTTTATACTATAACACTTATATTTCATATGGTAGCAAATTTTATGCTTTTGTATATTTTTTCCCTAGGTCTGGTAACAATTTTTGAATGAAGTGACATCTCTTTTGTGCTTGTGTTGTAGCTTTTATGTGTCATTCCTCTTCTGTTTGTTTTCGTATTGTGAATAATGTCTGGGTATCATATGTTAAATCATATTTTTTTTATAGAAGCATCACTCTGAGAATAAGGGCCTAGATAAAGTGATGGAGACTCAAGCCCAAGTGGATGAACTTAAAGGAATCATGGTCAGAAATATAGGTATGTTTCATGACATACTCTGCATGTATGTGGGCAAAAATGATATTAGATTACTTGATTGGGGTCAAATCATTCTAGAGAAACTGAAATAGCACTTCTTTATTCTTAATATTGGAAGCTAATTGTCAGCTGAGTTGTGGATATTTCTTACCTCTAATACTGCCTGCTGTATGAATGGTTTCTTTTAGCATTTATGACTTTCTTCATTCTAAATTGGTTAGTTTAGGGACTTCCCTGGAGGTCCAGTGGTTAAGACTTCTTCCAATGCAATGGATGAGGGTTCAATCCCTGTTTGGAGAGCTGAGATCCCACATGGCTTGAGACCAAAAAACCAAAGCACAAACCAGAATCAGTGTTGTAACAAATTCTGTAAAGATGTTTTTAAAAAATAAAAACATTAGTTTACTTAGCAAAACTTATGTCTAAGACCCTTAAATAGTTCAGCAGTTTAGAATAATTCAATTTGGGCTAGAAATACCCAGATAGTTATTATCAATATAGATACTTAGAGTATAACTCTTTGACCTCCTTATAAAGTTTGTAGCTCTTGACTGAAAGAAATAATTGGATCAAAAAGCTGTTGTATTCTTCAAGAAAATGAACTGTGACATAAATTCCATTGGCCTGTGTTTTGTCAAGAACCTATATAGCACATTAAAATAATCCAAGAAAATACATCAAGTTTATTTTTTTGATTGATTATAATGATGGTATTTAGATTTAGGATGATGTTAATTTTTTACTAGCTCCAGTTTTCACATTGTAGTTCTTAGGCTAGCAGCATCAGCATCCTCTGGGTTCATTTCAGTTCAGTCACTCAGTCATGTCTGACTCTTTGCGAACCCATGGACTGCAGCAAGCCAGGTTTCCCTGTCCGTTACCAACTCCCGGAGCTTACTCAAACTCATGTCCATCGAGTTGGTGATGCCATCCAACCATCTTATCCTCTGTCATCTCCTTCTGCTCACTCTTTCAATCTTTCCCAGCATCAGGGTCTTTTCCATTGATTCAGTTCTTTGCATCATGTGGCCAAAGTATTGGAGTTTCAGCTTCAGCATCAGTCCTTCCAATGAATATTCAGGACTGATTTCCATTAGGATGGACTGGTTGGATCTCCTTGCAGTCCCAGGGACTCTCAAGAATCTTCTCCAACACCACAGTTCAAAAGCATCAATTCTTCAGTGCTCTGCCTTCTTTATGGTCCAACTCTCACATCCATACATGACTACTGGAAAAACCATAATTTTGACTAGACGGACCTTTGTTAGCTTCATGTACCAGGTTTTTCAGCTGGAAACTGGCTTTAAGAAGCATTTCACCTGACTTCTCCAGGACCAAGCTGTTTCCTTAGAATTGATTGTGATTAACCTGCAAGCAGTTTGAATTGAGCTGTTTGAATAGTAAAATGTTTGAGCTGTTTAAAATCATTTTTTAAACTCTAGGGAAAAACCTCTAAGAATTGAAATCCCAGTTATCTAAATATTTTGAGGGTGCTCCCCCCAACAGGTTTCCAGCTGATGTGTCTTCTAACTATATGGACTGACTTGCCCAAAGGCAATTTAGAATACCAATGGCCAATGGGGAACTTTTGAAATTCTCAAACTTAATTTCCTTAAAGCCAGATTTAATTACAAAAGCTCAAAAATTTCCAGACGTGAGTGGAATGCTTATTTCATTTGGTATTTTGGGGCTTCCCAAGATTATCAGGAGTCTCCCTAAAATTGTCTCTCTAGAATAAAATTTTTAAATGAACTGAGGCGAACAGTGAAAGATAAAATGGCTCCCAAAGCTTCAGGCTCTTCCTTGGCTTTTTTTTTTGTTTCAGGCTCTGCCTCCAGTGCCATCTCGTCTCTCTCCCTCTGCTCTTCGTGGCTGGACTCTACAACTGGCCACCATCTTCCCACTTCCTTTCTGTTAGGGGAAACACACTGACTGAAACTGCCCACCCTGGCCAGGCACTGAACAGTGTATTTGGAAACTTAGTTGATCAGTAGCAGACACTCTTATGTAGCACTGATTTAGAAGTTTCTGTTATAGTAAGTACTGTTATAAATATTTTTATGCCTATTATTTTTTTCTTCGGCTTATCAGGTGGCACAGGGGTAAAGAATCTGCCCATAAATGCAGTAGGTTCAGGAGACAGGGGTTCAATCCCTGGGTTGGGAAGATCCCCTGGAGGAGGAATGGGAACCCACTTCAGTATTCTTGCCTGGCAAGTCCCATAGACAGAGGAGCCTGATAGGCTACAGTCCATGAGGTTGCAAAGAGTCTGACACAACAACTGAGCATCATGCTTATTTTTCTTGTTTTGTTGAGATTAATTCCCAGAATTGGGATTAATAATCAAAAGGCAGAAACATTTTTACATTTCTTAATATGTATGTCTCTTGGTTATTTGAAGGGATTTTCTTTCTTTGATGTTAATTTTGATTGTATGTCTAGATGCAGACTAGAGAACCTAGTGAAAAACTACTAATATTTTTCTCTCTTTTTGGTCACCAAATATATTTATTTTGCTTGAAAGTGGAAGCAGCCACCTGCTGAAATATTATTTATTGCAGATGTGTAATGTTTCCAGAAAATGAACCTTTTTAATCAACTCCTTTTAAATGGCTTATTTTTAGAATTATAGAAATAACAAATTTAAAATGTAGGAAAAACATATCTAATCTTCTCCCTTTGCTTTTTAGCAGCTTTATTGAAATGCAATTCACATACCATACAATTCATCCTTTTAAACTGTACAATCCAACTGTTTTTACTATATCCACAGAGCTGTGTGACAATCATCACAATCAGTTTTAGAACATTTTCATTATCCCCAAAAGAAATCCTGTACCCATTTACAGTCACTCCTCTTTTCTCTTCAACCTCCAGACCTAAGCAGCAATTAATCTCCTTTCTGTGTACATGTATTTGCCTGTTCTTGACATTTCATATAAATGGAGTTATATAAAACATGGCTTTAGTGATTTTGAAGTATATAATACAATATTATTGACGATGATTAGTATACTGTACACTAGATGTCCAGAACTTATTTTCTAGTTGTAAATTTATACCCTTTCACAGCATCGCTCCAATTCCTTTCCCCTCCCGTCTTGGTACTAACCATTCTGGTTCAGCAAGGTTTACATTTTTAGATTCCACATATGATTAACATCATACAATATTTGTCTTTCTTTGACTAACTTAACTCACTAAGCATGGTGCCCTCAAGATTCATCCCTGTTGCAAATGACAGGACTTCCATCTTTCTCATGGCACAGTAATATTCCACTGTATATATGCACCATGCCTTCTTTATCTATTCATCCATTGATGGGCACTTAGTTCATTTACATATCTAGACTGTTGTGAATAATGCTGCACTAAACATGGGAGTATAGATATCCTTTCAGTATCCTGCTTTCATTTCCTTTAGATAGATACCCAGAAATGCAGTTACTAGATATATGTGTTAGTTATAGTTTTAATTTTTTAAGGAAACTCCATGCTGTTTTTCTTAGTGATTGAACCAATTTACATTCCCGCCAGCAGTGCATAAGTCTTCCCTTTAATCCATATGCTCATCAATACTTATGTCTTATCTTGATGTTAGCTATTCTGATTGGTATAACGTTGATATCTCATTGTGGCTTTTATTTGCATGTTCTTGTTGATTTGTGATGTTGAGCATTTTTAATGTACCTGCTGTCCATTTGTATATCTTCTTTGGAAAAATTCTATTCAGTCCCTCTGCCTATTTTTAAATCAGATTTTTTTTTTTTGTTGAGTTGTATTAATTCCTTATACATTTTGGATGATAAACCCTTATCCAGTAAATGGTTTGTAAATGTTTTCTCCCATTCTATAGGTTACCTTTTCATTTTGTTGATTGTTACTTTTCCTGTCCAGAAGCTTTTTAGTTTGATGTAGTCCAACTTACAGATTTTGCTTTCATTGCTTGTGCTTTTGATATCCTAAGTATCATTGCAAAGACCAGTGTCAAGAACTTTCTTCCTATATTTTCTTCTAGGTGTGTATTGGCTTCAGGTCTTACGTTTAAGTCTTTTATCCATTTTATATTAATTTTTGAGTGATGTATATTGGGGTCCAGTTTCCAGTTTCTACATGTGGTTATCCATGGGGTTTTCTGAACACCATTTTTTGAAGAGGTTATCCTTTCTCTCATTGAGTATTCTTGATTCTCTTGTCAAATCTTAGTTTACCACATGCATGGGGGTTTGTTTCTGGTCTTTCAGTTTTGTTCCTTTGGTCCACATATCTATTTTTGCCAGGAATACTGTTTTAATTACTATAGCTTTATTAGTATAGCTTGAAATCAGGAAGTGTAATGCCTCTGTCCTTGTTCTTTCTCAGGATTTCTTTGGCTATTTGGGATCTTTTTTAGTTTTGTACACATTTTAGGATTTTTTTTTCTATTTCTGTCAAAAATGCCATTAGAATTTTGATGGAGATTGCATTGAATCTGTAGGTGACTTTGGCTAATATGAACATTTTAGCTATTAATTTTTCTGATCCATGGACGTAGGATATATTTCCATTTGTTTGTATCTTCTTTAATTTCTTTCATCAAAGTCTTGGAGCACATGGATCTTTACTTCCTTTTTTTTTTCAATATTTGTTTAAACTGGATATTTCTTTTTTTTCAGTTTTATTTATTTACTTTACAATATTGTATTGATTTTGCCATACATTGACATGGATCCGCCATGGGTGTACATGTGTTCCCCAACCTGAACCCCCTCCCACCTCCCACCCCATCTCATCCCTCTGGGTCATCCTAGTGCACCAGCCCCGAGCACCCTGTATCATGCATCGAACCTGGACTGGTGATTCGTTTTACATATGGTAATTTACATGTTTCAATGCCATTCTCCCATAACATCCTGCCTTTGCCCTCTCCCAGAGTCCAAAAGACTGTTCTATACATCTGTGTTTCTTTTGCTGTCTTGCATACAGGGTTTTTGCTACCACATTTCTAAATTCCATATATATGTATTAGTATACTGTATTGGTGTTTTTCTTTCTGGCTTACTTCACTCTGTATAATAGGCTCCAGTTTCATGCACCTCATTAGAACTGATTCAAATGTATTCTTTTTAATGGCTGAGTAATACTCCATTGTGTATATGTACCACAGCTTTCTGATCCATTCATCTGCTGATGGACATCTAGGTTGTTTCCATGTCCTGGCTACTATAAACAGTGCTGCGATAAACATTGGGGTACACGTGTCTCTTTCAATTCTGGTTTCCTCAGTGTATAGGCCCAGCAGTGGGATTGCTGGGTCATATGACAGTTCTATTTCCAGTTTTTTTTTAAGGAATCTCCACACTGTTCTCCATAGTGGCTGTACTAGTTTGTATTCCCAACAACAGTATAAGAGGGTTCCCTTCTCTCCACACCCTCTCCAGCATTTATTGCTTGCAGACTTTTGGATAGCAGCCATTCTGACTGGCGTGAAATGCTATCTCATTGTGGTTTTGATTTGCATTTCTCTGATAATGAGTGATGTTGAACATCTTTTCATATGTTTGGTAACTATCTGTATGTCTTCTTTGGAGAAATGTCAGTTTAGTTCTTTAGACCACTTTTTATTGGGTCGTTTATTTTTCTGGAATTAAGCTGCAGGAGTTGCTTGTATATTTTTGAGATTAATTCTTTGTCAGTTGCTTCGTTTGCTATTATGTTCTCCCATTCTGAAGTCTGTCTTTTCAGCTTGCTTATAGTTTCCTTTGTTGTGCAAAAGCTTTTAATTTTAATTAGGTCCCACTTGTTTATTTTTGCTTTTATTTCCAATGTTCTTGGAGGTGGGTCACGGAAGATCCTGCTTTGACTTATATCGGAGAGTGTTTTGCCTATGTTTTCCTCTAGGAGTTTTATAGTTTCTGGTCTTACGTTTAGATCTTTAATACACTCTGACTTTATTTTTGTGTATGATGTTAGAAAGTGTTCTAGTTTCAGTCTTTTACAAGTTGTTGACCTGTTTCCCCAGCACCACTTAAGAGATTGTCTTTTCTCCATTGTATATTCTTGTCTCCTTTGTCAAAGATAAGGTGTCCATAGGCACATGGATTTATCTCTGGGCTTTCTATTTTATTCCAGTGATCTATATTTCTGTCTTTGTGCCAGTACCATACTGTCTTGATGACTGTGGCTTTGTAGTAGAGCCTAAAGTAAGGCAGGTTGATTCCTCCAGTTCCATTCTTCTTTCTGAAGATTGCTTTGGCTATTTGAGTTTTTTTGTATTTCCATACAAATTGTGAAATTATTTGTTCTCAGTTCAGTTCAGTTCAGTCACTCAGTCATGTCCGATTCTTTCCGACCCCATGAAACGCAGCATGCCAGGCCTTCCTGTCCATCACCATCTACCGGAGTTCTCTCAGACTCACGTCCATTGAGTCCGTGATGCCATCCAGCCATCTTATCCTCTGTCGTCCCCTTCTCCTCCTGCTCCCAGTCCCTCCCAGCATCAGAGTCGTTTCCAATGAGTTAACTCTTCACATGAGGTGGCCAAAGTACTGGAGTTTCAGCTCTAGCATCACTCCTTCCAAAGAAATCCCAGGGTTGATCTCCTTCAGAATGGACTGGTTGGATCTCCTTGCAGTCCAAGGGACTCTCAAGAGTCTTCTCCAACACCACAGTTCAAAAGCATCAATTCTTTGGTGCTCAGCCTTCTTCAAAGTCCAACTCTAACATCCATACATGACCACAGGAAAAACCATAGCCTACTAGATGGACCTTAGTCGGCAAAATGATGTCTCTGCTTTTGAATATGCTATCTAGGTTGGTCATAACTTTTCTTCCAAGGAGTAAGCGTCTTTTAATTTCATGGCTGCAGTCACCATCTGCAGTGATACTGGAGCCCCCAAAAAGAAAGTCTGACACTGGTTCTACTGTTTCCCCATCTATTTGCCATGAAGTGATGGGACCGGATGCCATGATCGTCTTTTTCTGAATGTTGAGCTTTAAGCCAACTTTTTCACTCTCCTCTTTCGCTTTCATCAAGAGGCTTTTTAGCTCCTCTTCACTTTCTGCCATAAGGGTGGTGTCATCTGCATATATGAGGTTATTGATATTTCTCCCGGCAATCTTGATTCCAGCTTGTGTTTCTTCCAGTCCAGCGTTTCTCATGATGTACTCTGCATATAAGTTAAATAAGCAGGGTGACAATATACAGCCTTGACGTACTCCTGTTCCTATTTGGAAGCAGTCTGTTGTTCCATGTCCGGTTCTAACTGTTGCTTCCTGACCTGCATACAGATTTCTCAAGAGGCAGGTCAGGTGGTCTGGTATTCCCATCTCTTTCAGAATTTTCCACAGTTTATTGTGATCCACACAGTCAAAGGCTTTGGCATCGTCAATAAAGCAGAAATAGATGTTTTTCTGGAGCTCTCTTGCTTTTTCCATGATCCAGCGGATGTTGGCAATTTGACCTCTGGTTCCTCTGCCTTTTCTTAAACCAGCTTGAGCATCAGGGAGTTCACGGTTCACGTATTGCTGAAGCCTGGCTTGGAGAATGTTGAGCATTACTTTACTAGCATGTGAGATGAGTGCAATTGTGCGGTAGTTTGAACGTTCTTTGGCATTGCCTTTCTTTGGAATTGGAATGAAAACTGACCTTTTCCAGTCCTGTGGCCACTGCTGAGTTTTCCAAATTTGCTGGCATATTGAGTTCAGCACTTTCACAGCATCATCTTTCAGTATTTGAAACAGCTCAACTGGAATTCCATCACCTCTACTAGCTTAGTTCGTAGTGATGCTTTCTAAGGCCCACTTGACTTCACGTTCCAAGATGTCAGGTTCTAGATGAGTGATCACATCATCATGACTATCTGGGTCGTGAAGGTCTATTTTGTACAGTTCTTCTGTGTATTCTTGCCACCTCTTCTTAATATCTTCTGCTTCTGTTAGGTCCATACCATTCTGTCCTTTATCAGCCCATCTTTGCATGAAATGTTCCCTTGGTATCTCTAATTTTCTTGAAGAGATCTCTAGTCTTTCCCAATTTGTTGTTTTCCTCTATTTCTTTGCATTGATCGCTGAAGAAGGCTTTCTTATCTCTTCTTGCTATTCTCTGGAACTCTGCATTCAGATGCCTATATCTTTCCTTTTCTCCTTTGCTTTTCGCCTCTCTTCTTTCACAGCTATTTGTAAGGCCTCCCCAGACAGCCATTTTGCTTTTTTGCATTTGTTTTCCATGGGGATGGTCTTGATCCCTGTCTCCTGTACAATGTCACGAACCTCCGTCCGTAGTTCATTAGGCACTCTTATCTATCAGATCTAGACCCTTAAATCTATTTCTCACTTCCACTGTAGAATCATAAGGGATTTGATTTAGGTCATACCTGAATAGTCTAGCGGTTTTCCCTACTTTCTTCAATTTAAGTCTGAATTTGGTAATAAGGAGTTCATGATCTGAGCCACAGTCAGCTCCTGGTCTTGTTTTTGTTGACTGTATAGGGCTTCTCCATCTTTGGCTGCATAGAATATAATCAGTCTGATTTCAGTGTTGACCATCTGGTGATGTCCATGTGTAGTCTTCTCTTGTGTTGTTGGAAGAGGGTGTTTGCTATGACCAGTGCATTTTCTTGGCAAAACTCTATTAGTCTTTGCCCTGCTTCATTCCGCATTCCAAGGCCAAATTTGCCTGTTACTCCAGGTGTTTTTTGACTTCCTTTGGGTGTTAGTTCTAAAAGGTCTTGTAGGTCTTCATAAAACCGTTCAACTTCAGCTTCTTCAGTGTTACTCGTTGGGGCGTAGACTTGGTTAACTGTGATATTGAATGGTTTGCCTTGGAGACAAACAGAGATCATTCTGTCGTTTTTGAGATTGCATCCAAGTACTGCATTTCGGACTCTTTTGTTGACCATAAAAATACCATTGGTAGCTTAATAGGGATTGCATTGAATCTGTAGATTGCTTTGGGTAGTATACTCTTTTTCACTATATTGATTCTTCCGATCCATGAACACAGTATATTTCTCCATCTATTAGTGTCCTCTTTGATTTCTTTCATCAGTGTTTTATAGTTTTCTATATATAGGTCTTTAGTTTCTTTAGGTAGATATATTCCTAAGTATTTTATTCTTTTCATTGCAATGGTGAATGGAATTGTTTCCTTAATTTTTCTATTTTCTCATTGTTAGTGTATAGGAATGCAAGGGATTTCTGTGTGTTGATTTTATATCCTTCAACTTTACTATATTCATTGATTAGCTCTAGAAATTTTCTGGTGGTGTCTTTAGGGTTTTCTATGTAGAGATCATGTCATCTGCAAACAGTGAGAGTTTTATTTCTTCCTTTCCAATTTGGATTCCTTTTATTTCTTTTTCTGCTCTGATTGCTGTGGGTGAAACTTCCAAAACTATGTTGAATAGTAGTGGTGAAAGTGGGCACCCTTGTCTTGTCCCTGACTTTAGGGGAAATGCTTTCAATTTTTCACCATTGAGGATAATGTTGGCTGTGGATTTGTCATATATAGCTTTCATTATGTATAGGTATGTTCCTTCTATTCCTGCTTTCTGGAGGGTTTTTTTTTTTTAATCAGAAATGGATGTTGAATTTTGTCAAAGGATTTTTCTGCATCTATTGAGATAATCATACAGTTTTTATCTTTCAGTTTGTTAATATGGTATATTACTTTGATTGATTTGCAGATATTGAAGAATCCTTGCATCCCTGGGATAGAGCCCTGTGGTCATGATGTATGATCTTTTTAATATGTTGTTGGATTCTTTTTGCTAGAATTTTGTTAAGGATTTTTGCATCTATGTTCATCAGTGATATTGGCCTGTAGTTTTCTTTTTTTTTTGTGGCATTGTTTATCAGGTTTTTGGAGAATTTTGAGCATTAATTTACTAGCGTGTGAGATGAGTGCAATTGTGCAGTAGTTTGAGCATTCTTTGGCATTGCCTTTCTTTGGGATTGGAATGAATACTAACCTTTTGCAGTCCTGTGGCCACTGCTGAGTTTTCCAAATTTGGTGGCATATTGAGTGCAGCACTTTTACAGCATCATCTTCCAGGATTTGAAATAGCTCAACTGGAATTCCATCACTTCCACTAGCTTTGTTCGTCGTGATGCTTTGTAAGGCTCACTTGACTTCACATTCCAAGATGTCTGGCTCTAGCTGAGTGATCATACCATCGTGATTATCTGGGTTGTGAAGATCTTTTTTGTACATTTCTTCTGTGTATTCTTGCCACCTCTTCTTAATATCTTCTGCTTCTGTTAGGTCCACACCACTTCTGTCCTTTATTGAGCCCATCTTTGCATGAAGTGTTCCCTTGGTATCTCTAACTTTCTTGAAGAGATCTCTAATCTTTCCCATTCTACTGTTTTTCTCTACTTCTTTGCATTGACCGCTGAGGAAGGCTTTCTTAACTCTCTTTGCTATTCTTTGGAACTCTGTATTCAGATGCTTATATCTTTTCTTTTCTTATATCTTTCCTTTTCTTTTCTTATATCTTTCCTTTATCCTTTGCTTTTCACTTCTCTTCAGAGGTATTTGTAAGGCCTCCCCAGACAGCCATTTTGCTTTTTTGCATTTGTTTTCCATGGGGATGGTCTTGATCCCTGTCTCCTGTACAGTGTCACCAACCTCCATCCATAGTTAATCAGACACTCTATGTATCAGATCTAGAACCTTAAATCTATTTCTCACTGGCACGGATTGCCAACATCTGCTGGATCATGGAAAAGCAAGAGAGTTCCAGAAAAACATCCATTTCTCTTTTATTGACTATGCCAAAGCCTTTGACTGTGTGGATTACAATAAACTGTGGAAAATTATGAAAGAGATGGGAATACCAGACCACCTAACCTCCCTCTTGAGAAATCTATATGCAGGTCAGGAAGCAACAGTTAGAACTGGACATGAAACAACAGACTGGTTCCAAAAAGGAAAAGGAGAACATCAAGGCTGTATAATGTCACCCTGCTTATTTAACTTATATGCAGGGTACATCATGAGAAATGCTGGGCTGGAAGAAGCAGAAGCTGGATTTAAGATTGCCGGGTGAAATATCAATAACCTCAGATATGCAGATGACATATGCATATGTCACCTATGGCAGAAACTGAAGAGGAACTAAAAAGCCTCTTGATGAAAGTTAAAGAGGAGAGTGAAGAAGCCTGCTTAAAGCTCAACATTCAGAAAACGAAGATCGTGGCATCTGGTCCCATCACTTCATGGGAAATAGATGGGGTAACAGTGGAAACAGTGTCAGACTTTCTTTTTTGGGGCTCCAAAATCACTGCAGATGGTGACTGCAGCCATGAAATTAAAAGACGCTTACTCCTTGGAAGGAGAGTTATGACCAACGTAGATAGCATATTAAAAAGCAGAGATATTACTTTGCCAACAAATGTCCATCTAGTCAAGGCTATGGTTTTTTTTAGTGGTCATGTATGGATGTGAGAGTTGGACTGTGAAGAAAGGTGAGCGCCAAAGAATTGATGCTTTTGAACTGTGGTGTTGGAGAAGACTCTGAGGGTACCTTGGACTGCAAGGAGATCTAACCAGTCCATCCTAAAGGAGATCAGTCCTGGGTGTTCTTTGGAAGGGCTGATGCTGAAGGTGAAACTCCAGTACTTTGGCCACCTCATGCGAAGAGTTGACTTATTGGAAAAAACTGTGATGCTGGGAGGGTTTAGGGTCAGGAGGAGAAGGGGATGACAGAGGATGAGATGGCTGGATGGCATCACCAACTCAATGGACAAGAGTTTGGGTCAACTCTGGGAGTTGGTGATGGTCAGGGAGGCCTGGCATGCTGCAATTCATGGGGTCACAAAGAGGCGCACACGACTGAGTGACTGAATGAACTGAACTATCAGTGTTTGGTATTAGGGTGATGGTGGCCTCTTAGAATGAGTTTGGAAGTTTACCTTCCTTTGCAGTTTTCTGGAAGAGTTTGAGTAGGATAGGTGTTAGCACTTCTCTAAATTTTTGGTAGAATTCAGCTGTGAAGCTGTCTGGTCCTGGGCTTTTGTTTGTTGGAAGATTTCTGATTACAGTTTCAATTTCCATGCTTGTGATGGGTCTGTTAAGAGTTTCTATTTCTTCCTGGTTCAATTTTGGAAAGTTGTACTTTTCTAAGAATTTGTCCATTTCTTCCCAGTTGTCCATTTTATTGGCATATAGTTGCTGACAATAGTCTCTTATGATCCTTTGTATTTCTGTATTGTCTGTTGTGATGTCTTTATTTTCATTTCCTATTTTGTTGATTTGATTATTCTCCCTTTGTTTCTTGATGAGTCTGGCTAATGGTTTGTCTATTTTATTTATCTTCTCAGAGAACTAGCTTTTGGCTCTGTTGATTTTTGCTATGGCCTCTTTTGTTTCTTTTGCATTAATTTCTGCCCTAATTTTAAAGATTTCTTTCCTTCTACTAACCCTGGGCTTCTTCATTTCTTCCTTTTCTAGTTGCTTTGGTGTAGAGTTAGGTTATTTATTTGACTTTTTTCTTGTTTCTTGTAGTAAGTCTGTATTGCTTTGAAGCTTCTCCTTTGCACTGCTTTTACAGTGTGCTATAGGTTTTGGGTTGTTGTATTTTCATTTTCATTTGTTTCTAAGCATATTTTGATTTCTTTTTTGATTTCTTCTGTGATTTGTTGGTTATTCAGAAGTGTGTTGTTCAGCCTCCATATGTTTGAATTTTTAATAGTTTTTCTCCTGTAATTGAGATCTAATCTTACTGCATTGTGTGCTTGGAATGATTTCACTTTTTTTGAATTTACCAAGGCTAGGTTGATGGCCCAGGCTGTGATCTATCCTGGAGAAGGTTCCATGTGCGCTTGGTACAAAGGTGAAATTCATTGTTTTGGGGTGAAATGTCCTATAGATATCAATTAGGTCTAGCTTGTCTGTTGTGTCATTGAAAGTTTATGTTTCCGTGTTAATTTTTTGTTTAGTTGATATATCCATAGGTGTGAGTGGGGTATTAAAGTCTCCCACTATTATTGTGTTATTGTTTATTTCCCTTTCATACTTGTTTGTCTTACATATTGTGGTGCTCCTATGTTGGGTGCATATAGATTTATAATTGTTATATCTTCTTGGGTTGGTCCTTTGATCATTATGTAGTGTCCTTCTTTGTCTCTTTTCACAGCCTTTGTTTTAAAGTCTATTTAATGTGGTATGAGTATTGCTACTCCTGCTTTCTTTTGGTGTCTATTTGCGTGGAATACCTTTTTCCAGCTTTTCACTTTCAGTCTGTATGTGTCCCTAGTTTTGAGGTGGGTCTCTTGTAGACAACATATATAAGGGTCTTGTTTTTATATCCATTCAGCCATTTTGTCTTTTGGTTGGGGCATTCAACCCATTTACATTTAAGGTAATTATTGATAAGTATGATCCTGTTGCCATTTACTTTATTGTTTTGGGTTTAAGTTTATATACCCTTTTTGTGTTTCCTGTCTAGAGAAGATCCTTTAGCATTTGTTGGAGAGCTGGTTTGGTGGTGCTGAATTCTCTGAACTTTCGCTTGTCTGTAAAGCTTTTGATTTCTCCTTCATATTTGAATGAGATCCTTGCTGGGTACAGTAATCTGGGTTGTAGGTTTTTCTCTTTCATCACTTTAAGTATGTCCTGCCATTCCCTTTTGGCCTGAAGAGTTTCTATTGAAAGATCAGCTGTTATCCTAATGGGCATCCCCTTGTGTGTTATTTGTTGTTTCTTCCTTGCTGCTTTTAATATTTGTTCTTTGTGTTTGACTTTTGTTGATGTGATTAATATGTGTCTTGTGGTGTTTCATCTTGAGTTTATCCTGTTTGGGACTCTCTGGGTTTCTTGGACTTGGGTAATTATTTCCTTCCCCATTTTTGGAAGTTTTCAATTATTATCTCCTTAAGTATTTTCTCATGGTCTTTAATTTTGTCTTCTTCTGGGACTCCTATGATTCGAATGTTGCGGTGTTTAACATTATTCCAGAGGTCTCTGAGGTTGTCCTCATTTCTTTTAATTCTTTTTTTCCTCTCTGTTTCATTTATTTCTACCATTCTGTCTTCTACCTCACTTACCCTATCTTCTGCCTCCATTTTTCTACTGTTGGTTCTCTCCAGAGTGTTTTTTATCTCATTTATTGCATTATTCATTATATGTTGACTCTTTTTTATTTGTTCTAGGTCCTTGTAAAACCTTTCTTGCATCTTCTCGATCCTTGTCTCCAGGCTGTTTATCTGTAACTCCAATTAGTTTTCAAAATTTCGATCATTTTCACTATCACTATTCTGAATTCTTTATCAGGTAGATTCCCTATCTCTTCCTCTTTTGTTTGGTCTGGTGGGCATTTATCCTGCTCCTTTACCTGCTGAGTATTTCTCTGCCTTTTCATCTTGTTTATATTGCTGTGTTTGGGGTGGCCTTTCTGTATTCTGGCAATTTGTGGTTCCACTTTATTGTGGAGGTTCCTCACTGTGTGTGAGGTTGGACAGGAGGCTTGTCAAGGTTTCCTGGTTAGAGAAACTTGTGTCAATCTTCTGGTGGGTGGAGCTGGATTTCTTCTCTCTGGAGTGCAATGAAGTGTCCAGTAATGAGTTTTGAGATGTCAATGGGTTTGGTATAACAGGGCAGCCTGTATATTGAAGCTCAGGGCTATGTTCCTGTGTTGCTGGCGAATTTGCATGGTATGTCTTGCTCTGGAACTTGTTGGCCCTTGGGTGGTGCTTGGTTCAGTGTAGGTATGGAGACATTTGATGAGCTCCTATCAATTAATGTTCCCTGGATTCAGGAGTTGTCTGGTATTCTCAGGTTTTGGACTTAAGCCTCCTGCCTCTGGTTTTCAGTCTTATTCTTAGAGTAGCCTCAAGACTTCTCCATCTATACAGCACTGATGATAAAACATCTAGGTTAATGATGAAAAGTTTCTCCACAGTGAGGGATACCCGGAGAGGTACTCAGAGTTACATGGAGAAGAGAAGAGGGAGGAGGGAGATAGAAGTTTCCAGAAGGAGAAGATGGGGAATCAAAAGGGGAGAGAGCAAGCTAGCCAGTAATCACTTCCCTTTGCTCTCCACAGTCTGGACCCCTCAGAGATGTTCACGGAGTTAACACAGAGAAGAGAAGAGGGAGGAAGGAGACAGAGGTGTCCAGGAGGATAAATGGAATCAAAAGGAGAGAGACAGATCCTGCCAGTAATCCCTTCCCTAAGTGTTCTCCACAGCTTGGAACACACAAAGAAATTCACAGAGTTGGGTAGAGAAGAAAAGGGGGAGAGGGGAGATAGGGCGACCTGGTGAAGAAGAAGGAAAGTCAATAGGGGGAGAGAACAATCAGACCAGTAATCTCGCTGCCAAGTAAAAATGGATACTGAAGATTGGGTTCTTAAAGGTACAAAGTTCATAACAAATATCAAAAATGAAAGATTAAGAATCTAGAGTAGAGGTTCAGTTCAGTCGCTCAGTCGTGTCCGACTCTTTGCGACCCCATGAATCGCAGCACGCCAGGCCTCTGTCCATCACCAACTCCTGGAGTTCACTCAGATTCATGTCCATCGAGTCAGTGATGCCATCCAGCCATCTCATCCTCTGTCGTCCCATACTCCTCCTGCCCCTAAGCCCTCCCAGCATCAGAGTCTTTTCCAAAGAGTCAACTCTTCGCATGAGGTGGCCAAAGTACTGGAGTTTCAGCTCTAGGATCATTCGTTCCAAAGAAATCCCAAGGCTGATCTCCTTCAGAATGGACTGGTTGGATCTCCTTGCAGTCCAAGGGACTCTCAAGAGTCTTCTCCAACACCACAGTTCAAACACATCAATTCTTTGGCGCTCAGCCTTCTTCACAGTCCAGCTCTAACATCCATACATGACTACTGGAAAAACCATAGCCTTGACTAGATGGACCTTAGTTGGCAAAGTAATGTCTCTGCTTTTGAATATGCTGTCTAGGTTGGTCATAACTTTTCTTCCAAGGAGTAAGCGTCTTTTAATTTCATGGCTGCAGTCACCATTTGCAGTGATTTTGGAGCCCAAAAAAAGAAAGTCTGACACTGTTTCCACTGTTTCCCCATCTATTTCCCATGAAGTGATGGGACCAGATGCCATGATCGTTTTCTGAATGTTGAGCTTTAAGCCAACTTCTTCATTCTCCTCTTTCACTTTCATCAAGAGGCTCTTTAGCTCCTCTTCACTTTCTGCCATAAGGGTGGTGTCATCTGCATATCTGAGGTTATTGATATTTCTCCTGGCAATCTTGATTACAGCTTGTGCTTCTTCCAGCCCAGCGTTTCTCAAGATGTACTCTGCATGTAAGTTCAATAAGCAGCATGACAATATACAGCCTTGACCCACTCCTTTTCCTATTTGGAACCAGTCTGTTGTTCCATGTCCAGTTCTAACTGTTGCTGCCTGACCTGCATACAGATTTCTCAAGAGGCAGGTCAGATGGTCTGGTATTCCCATCTCTTTCAGAATTTTCCACAGTTTATTGTGATCCACATAGTCAAAGGCTTTGGCATAGTCAATAAAGCTGAAGATGTTTTTCTGGAACTCTCTTGCTTTTTCCATGATCCAGTGGATGCTGGCAATTTGATAAATCCAATAGTAAAAAAAAAAAACACAAAGTCACAAAAATCATGAAATATATATATATGAAGTTTGCTTTAAAAATAGGGTTTTTTTTTCACGGTAATAGTAGATTATAAAAATGAAAATTAAAGGAATAATAGGGGACTGAAAAATAATTTTTTTAATTTATTAAATGATAGTAATTAAAATACATCTAGGACTTTCTCTAGAGCTCTTGTGGACAATGTGGGGTCAGTTCATTTTCAGAGAGTTCCTTGGTCCGGCTATACTTCTCAAGGTCTATAGACCCCTTGCTATGTAGTCTGTGCTAACTACAGGGTTTTAATATATTGCACCTGTCACTTCCAAAGCATTTTCCTATGTTTATTTTAGCTTCTTCTGTTTGCTGGTCTCTTCAGTGTCTAATTTCCACCCTGACACAAGGTGGGGCAGTGGTGGTCAGTTTTTTTAGGCTCACTTGTTCAGTAATGCTATGCGGAGGGAGGAACACTGCAAACAAATAACACTGGTGTATGCTCACAGTGATTCAGCCACATTGGGTTTGCCCCTGCTCACAGCATGTGTGCTTTCCCAGTCTACATTGTTCAGGCTCTAGGCTGTTCTGTGGGGAACTCTGACGTAGGCCCTGGGTTGCATGAACTCCCCAGGTCTAAACTGCTCAGGTTCAGTTTCTCAGGTACTCCACAAAGGCACAGACTTGGTTGGGCCTGCGTTTTGAGCCTGTCTCCGGTCCTAGCAGCTCAGGTGACAAGGTGCTTGGTGAGCACAGTCGCCCCCAGGTGGGCACTGCGACTTATCGCCTCCCTCATCCCAGCCGCTTGATTTTCTGGGTATACAATGGGCATGCCTTCTCAGGTGTGCTGTGTGTCTCTTCTGGGGAGTTGATCTCTGGCTGCGACTATCCCGGTGGATGTCGACAGTCCAGAATCCCACGAAGTCTTGTTAGCAACAAAATCTGCTTGCAGTTTGGTATAGGATGCCTCTCAGAGGCCGTGATTGCCCCCTTCCGGCTCTGGCTGCTGCCTACCTGTCCCTAGCGGGAAATGGGCTGGTCCGCAGCCAGCTATCTCTGCTTAGTCCTTTGTTCTGTGAGTGGGCCTGGTGGTGTCTTACGTTAGGGCTTTTCACTGGATAGCTGTCCCACAGTCTGGATTGCTATCTCCAGCTAGTTCCCTCAGAATGCCATCAGGGCATTCAGGCCCAGTCCTTACCCTATGCAATGCAGCCCTCGCCTCCCTGTCTAGCCCCTCCTGCTAGTGGGGGATGCGAACATCTGGGCTGCTGCTCTGTTGGGAGTTGCTGTTAGGCGCATAATATGTGGGTTTTAATTATTTATTTATTTTTCCTCCCGGTTATTTTGCCCTCTGAGATTCCAAGGCTCGCCACAGACCCGCCAGAGAGAGTGTTTCCCGGTGTTTTGAAACTTTTCTTTTTTTTAAGACTCCCTTCCTGGGACGGATCTCCATCCCTACCTCTTTTATCTCTCTCTTTATCTTTTATACTTTGTCCTACCTACTTTCGAAGACAATGGACTGCCTTCCTGGGTGCCTGATGTCTTCTGCCAGCATTCAGAAGTTGTTTTGTGGAATTTGCTCCGCGTTCAAATGTTCTTTCAACGAATTTGTGGGGGAGAAAGTGATCTCCCTGTCCTATTCCTCTGCCATCCTAGGACTGCCTCCTACTTCCTTGGTTAAAATTATTCCTAAATATTTTATTATTTTATATTATTGTGATTGGGATAGTTTTGTTACTTTTTTGATATTTTGTTGTTATGTAGAAACAACTGGTTTCTGTATGTTGATTTTACATCCTGCAACTTGACTGAATTCATGGATTAGTTTAACAGGTTTTCTGGTTGAATCTTTGAGATGTTCAATGTATAATATCATATTATCTTAAATAATGGCAATTTTACTTCTTCCTTTTCATTTTGGATGCTTTTTATTTCTTTGTCTTGTCTGATTCCTCTAACTAGGATTTCTAGTACTTTATGAATAACAGTGATGAAAGTGGGCACTCTTGTCTTGTTTCTGATATTAGAGGAAACGCTTTCAATATTTCACCATTGAGTATGATGTTAAAACACTGGGTCTGGCATATATAGCCTTTATTATTTTGAAGTAAGTTCTTTCAGTATTCAAGTTGTTGAGAGTTTTTGTCATGAAATTATGCTGTATTTTATCAGTTGTATTTTTTGCATTTTTTGAGATGATCATAAATAGTTTTCATTCTATTAACATGGATATCACATGTATTGACTTGTGTATTGTTGAACTACTTGTGTAGTTGAACTATCCTTCCTTCCTAGGGATAAATCCCACCTAGTCATGGTGATTGCTTTGATGTGTTGTCAAATTCAATTTGGTATTTTTTTTTTTTAGGATTTTTGTACCTATATTCATCAAGAGTATTGATTTATTTTCCTTTTTTCATAGTGTCCCAATCTGTCTTTGATATCAGGGTAGTGCTGGCCTTGTAAAATGAGTTTGTGAGTGTTCCCTTCTAAGTTTTTTCGAAGAGTTTGAGATGAATTGCCATTCATTTTTCTTTAAATATTTGGTAGAATTCACTAGTGAAGCTGTTTGGTACTGGGATTTTGATTACTGGTTCAGTCTCCTTAGGAGACCTTGGTTCAATTCCTGGGTTGGAAGATCCCCTGGAGAAGGGATAGGCTACCCACTCCAGTATTCTTGGGATTCCCTTGTGGCTCAGCTGGTAAAGAATCTACCTGCAATGCAGGAGACCTGGGTTCGATCCCTGGGTTGGGAAGATCTCCTGGAGAAGGGAAAGGCTACCCACGCCAGTACTGTAGCTTGGAGAATTGCATGGACTGTATAGTCCATGGGGTCGCAAAGAGGCAGACATGACTGAGTGACTTTCACTTTCACTTTCAGTCTCCTTATTCATTATTACAATGTTAATACTTTATTTCTTTCTGATTCAGTCTTGATAGGCTGTATGTTTCTAGAAATGATTTCATTTCTTCTAGGTTATCCAGTTTGTTGGCATATAACTATTCATAAGTGAAGTGAAGTCACTCAGTCGTGTCCAAATCTTTGTGACCCCATGGACTGTAGCCTACCAGGCTCTGAGGAGCCTCTCAGTCCATGAAATTTTCCAGGCAAGAGTACTGGAGTGGGTTTCCATTTCCTTCTCCAGGGGATCTTCCCAACCTAGGGATCGAACCCGGGTCTCTCACACTGTAGGCAGATGCTTTACCGTCTGAGCCACCAGGGAAGCCATAACTATTCATAGTAGTCTCTAATGATTCTTTGTATTTCTGAGCTATCAGTTGTGATGTCTTCCCTTTTATTTCAGGTTTTATTTATTTGGGTCCTCTCAGTCTAGCCAAAGCTTAGTCAGTTTTGTTTCTCTTTTCAGAAAACCAGTTCATAGTTTTCTTGGTATATTCTGTTGCATTTTTTGGCCTCTATTTCAGTTAATTTCCACCATAAGTTTTGTTATTTCCTTTCTTATGCTAATTTTTGGCTTACTTTGTTCTTTTTCTAATTCTTTGAATTGTAAAGTTTAGTTGCTTTCTAATTTCTTGATATATTCATTTTTCACTATAAATTTCCCTTTCAGACTGTTTTTGCACCATCCTATATGTTTTAGTGTGTTGTCTTTCCATTTTTACTTGTTTGAAGTTTTTTTAAATTTTTATTTGCATTCTGATTTATTTTTGGATCCATTGGTTGTTTAGGAGTGTGTTATTTAGGTTCCACATATTTGAAGATTTTCTAACTTTCCTTTTAGTATTGATTTCTAGTTTCATGCCATTGTGGACAGAAAAGATAGTATGGTTTAATCTTCTTAAATTAGTTAAGACTTGCTTTGTATTATATCATGTAGTCTATCCTGGAGAATGTTCTGTGTGCACTTGAGAAGAATGTGTATTCTGCTGCTGTTGGATGGAATGTTTCTTACATGTTTGTTAGGTTCACTTGGTCTAATATATGTTTCAAATCCACTGTTTCTTTTTTGATTTTCTGTCTGGATGACCTATTCATTGCTGAAGGTAGGGTATTGAAGTAGATATTAAGAAGAGATGGCAAGAATACACAGAAGAACTCTACAAAAAAGATCTTCACGACCCAGATAATCACGATGGTGTGATCACTCACCTAGAGCCAGACATCCTGGAATGTGAAGTCAAGTGGGCCTTAGAAAGCATCATGACAAACAAAGCGAGTGCAGGTGATGGAATTCCAGTTGAGCTATTTCAAATCCTGAAAGATGATGCTGTGAAAGTACTGCACTCAATATGCCAGCAAATTTGGAAAACTCAGCAGTGGCCACAGGACTGGAAAAGGTCAATTTTCATTCCAATCCCAAAGAAAGGCAATGCCAAAGAATGCTCAAACTACTGCACAATTGCACTCATCTCACACGCTATTAAAGTAATGCTCAACATTCTCCAAGCCAGGCTTCAGCAATACATGAACCATGAACTTCCAGATGTTCAAGCTGATTTTAGGAAAGGCAGAGGAACCAGAGATCAAATTGCCAGCATCCGCTGGATCATGGAAAAAGCAAGAGAGTTCCAGAAAAAACATCTATTTCTGCTTTATTGACTATGCCACAGCCTTTGACTGTGTGGATCACAATAAACTGTGGAAAATTCTTCAAGAGACTACCAGACCACCTAATCTGCCTCTTGAGAAATCTGTATGCAGGTCAGGAAGCAACAGTTAGAACTGGACATGGAAAAACAGACTGGTTCCAAATAGGAAAAGGAGTACGTCAAGGCTGTATATTGTCACCCTGCTTATTTAACTTATATGCAGAGTACATCATGAGAAACGCTGGGCTGGAAGAAGCACAAGCTGGAATCAAGATTGCCAGGAGAAATATCAATAACCTCAGATATGCAAATGACACCACTCTTATGGCAGAAAGTGAAGAGGAGCTAAAGAGCCTCTTGATGAAAGTGAAAGAGGAGAGTGAAAAATTTGGCTTAAAGCTCAACATTCAGAAAACGAAGATCATGGCATCCATCATTTCATGGGAAATAGATGGGGAAACAGTGGAAACAGTGTCAGACTTTATTTTTTTGAGCTCCAAAATCACTGCAGATGGTGACTGAAACCATGAAATTAAAAGACGCTTACTCCTTGGAAGGAAAGTTATGACCAACCTAGATAGCATATTAGAAAGCAGAGATATTACTTTGCCAACAAAGGCCAGTCTAGTCAAGGCTATGGTTTTTCCAGTAGTTATGTATGGATGTGAGAGTTGGTCTGTGAAGAAAGCTGAGTCCCGTAGAATTGATGCTTTTGAACTGTGGTGTTGGAGAAGACTCTTCTGAGTCCCTTGGACTGCAGGGAGACCAAACCAGTCCATCCTAAAGGAGATAAGTCCTGGGTGTTCATTGGAAGGACTGATGCTGAGGCTGAAACTACAATACTTTGGCCACCTCATTTGTAGAGTTGATTCATTGGAAAAGACTCTGATGCTGGGAGGGATTGGGGGCAGGAGGAGAAGGGGACGACAGAGGATGAGATGGCTGGATGGCATCACCCACTCAATGGATGTGAGTTTGAGTGAACTCCAGGAGTTGGTGATGGACAGGGAGGCCTGGTGTGCTGTGATTCATGGGGTTGCAAAGATACTGACATGACTGAGCGACTGAGCTGAACTGAATATTATTGTATTGTCTGTTTCTCCATTCAGATCTTTCAATATTAGCTGAAGATAATTAGGTTCTCTGATGTATGATTGTTATATCTTCTTAATGAATTGATTACTTTATTATTATTTTTTTATTTTTAATATAAATTTATTTATTTTAATTGGAGGTTAATTACTTTACAATATTTTATTGGTTTTGCCATACATCAACATGAATCCACCATAGGTATACACGTGTTCCCCATCCTGAAACCCCCTCCCACCTCCCTCCCCATACCATCCCTCTGGGAGAATGGCATTTAAACATGTATAATATCATATATGAAATGAATCGCCAGTCCAGGTATGATGCATGATACTGGATGCTTGGGGCTGGTGTACTTTATTATTTTATAATGACCTTATTTATCTCTTGGTAACATTTTTGGGGGCTTCCCTTGTTTCTCAGCTGGTAAAGACTCCGCCTGCAATGTGGGAGACCTGGGTTCGATTCCTGGGTTGGGAAGATACCCTGGAGAAAGAAAAGGCTATCTCCTCCAGTATTCTGGCCTAGAGAATTCCACGTACAGTCTTATTTTGTGTGATATTAAGTATAGTTATCCCCACTTTCTTTTGGTTTCCACTTGCATGGAATATGTTTTCCCATTCCTTCACTTTGAGTCTGTGTGTGTACTTTAGTCTGAAGTGAGTCTCTTGGAGGCAGTATATAGTTGGGTCTTCTTTTTTTTTTCCTAATCTGTCCAACCACTCTGTGCCTTTTGATTGGTGAATTCAATCTATTTATAGTTTGATTAATTATTGATATGAAAAGACTTACTGATTACATCTAATTCATTGCTTTTTGGCTGTTTTATAGTTTCATTGCTCCTTTTTTCCTCTATTTATGCTTGCTTTTTAAAAATTGGTAAGTTTCTGTAGTAGTGTCCTCTATTTCCCCTTTCTTTGTCTTCTGTGAGTCTGATATAAATTTTTGTTTTATGGCTTCCACTGGGCTTAAATAAAGAATATTATAGATAAAGCAGCCCATTTAAAACTGATAGCAACTTAATTTTGCATACAAAAGCTCCACTCATTTTCTGTCCCTCTTATATTTTTGCTATCACACTTTGCCTCTTTTTATATTGTGTATTCATTAACAAATTATAGTAGCTGTAGTTATTTTTAATACTCTTTTGCTTTAACTTTGACACCATCATATTACAGAATTAGTCTTCTAAATCAGCGTATTTACCTTTACCAGTGTATTATATAGTTTTATATGTTTTCATGTCACTAATTAACATCTTTTCCTTATAGCATTTCTGCATTGTGAGTCTGGTGGTGATGAAATCCTTCAGATTTTGTTTGTCTGGGAATATCTGTATTCCTCCTTCATATCTGAAGGATAACTTTTCTGTACTATTCTTGGCTGGAAATGTTTTTCATTCAACATTTTGAATGTGTCATTTTGCTCTCTCCTGGCTTGTAGGGTTTCAGCTGAGAAAACTGCTGATAACCTAATGGGGATTCTTTTTTAGGTCACAGTCTTTTTCTCTGGGTGCTTTTAGGATTTTTCTTTATCTTTGTTGTTTTGACAATATCATTATGATTTATCTTAATAAAGTCTTTTTGCATTAAGACAATAGGGTGATTAGCATCATGAATTTTGATGTCCAAGTTTCTCTTCAAGTTTGGGAAGTTCTCAGCTACTTTTTTGCCTTTGATCCCTCTCTTTTCCCTCTGGAACCCCAGTTATTCTAATATTTGTATGTCTAATAGAATCCTATAGATCCATAGGCTTTCTTTACTCTTTTCCATTATTTTTTCTTTGTTATCCTTTAACTTCAGATTTCCTATCCTCTAGCTCATTTGTTCTGTCTTCCACTCAGTCTGTTCTGAGATAGATACTCTGTATTCCGTTTTTTATTTCATTCATTGAATTCTTCAGCTCCAGAATTTCTGTTTGGTTCTTTTCCATGATTTCTATCTCTTCATTAAGATTCAGATTTTGTTCATGTACTGTTTTCCTTATTTTGTTGAATTGTCTTTCTGTGTTTTCTTGCTGCTGTTTGGTTTCTTCAAAACTGCTCTTTTGAATTCTTTTATCAGCTAAATCACAAAATTTTATGTCTTTGATTTTGGCTATTGGTGAATGATTATCTTTTGGTGATGTCATGTGTTTTCTTAATTCTTAATGTTGCTTGGAGTTTTGTGTCACTCCTTTCATATAAGAAGTATGAGACTTCTCCTCACATCTTTATTAGTTCCCTTCAGGTGGGAAATTCTATTCATAAATCCTGTTATATCTGGGATTTTCTCTGACTTTGTGTTGACATACCATGCTCCATGCTTCTTGCTCCCTCTTGTGGCATAATTTTTAAGCTTTTGTGTCTTCTCTGGTTTTATAGCTCACCAGGGTGTCTGCTAGAAACATCTCTTTTGTTTTGCTGAAGATAACACTACAACTCAAGTATATAGTTTCTCCCTTGCACATAGACCCTGGTAAGACACTTTGAGATAACTCTTTTTATTGGAGCTTGCTCTTGCCACTGAACTCAGGAGTATGTATAAGGAGATAGCTGGAGAGTAGGGGGAGGTATGAGTCTTGCACTCTGGGCATTGCAGGTGATTGTGGGACTGGTGAAGGGCTCATGGGGTGAGGGTTTCCCATAAACTTGTGAATGGGCTTTCTGCTGAAGTCCTGAACACAATCATCAGGAACCATATCCTTTAATAGTGTTTGATATTCTTACCTGCTTCTTTCCTGATCTCCTCCGTTCCATCTCCCCACAGTCATGGAAATCCAGCCTCAGATTTGTTTTGTTTTGCTCAAGTACCATGCTGGACTCTACCTCAGCAAGGCTGAACTTCTACTAATTCTCTTTTGTCCTTGGCTGCCTGCCCAAGTCAGCACTATTCAGATTTTCCCTAACCCCACCATGGCCAAGAGGGGTTGGGGCAGATCACGAGTCCTGCTGATTCTACAGCCTGTGTGATGGTCTATCTGCCTGTTACCAATGTACAGGTGGATGAGAATCCTCCCAGGGCCCTTGGCATATGATGCTGGACCCCAAAATTCTAACAGAGAGACTCTTATTCATGGATAGATGTATAATTAGTTGCTTAAAAGGAGGGAGAAAAGAAGCAATGTCTTATGCTATTATGTTGCTGACATCATCCCACTTTTCCTTATTATGTTCAGAGTTGAGCTCAATCTCTATCCTCTATTGCAGTAGTCTTTTTTTTTTTTTTTTTTTTTTGCTGCACCACATGGTGTGTGGGATCTTAGTTCCCCTACCACAGATCAAACCCATGCACCGTCATTGGAAGCATACAGTCTTAACCACTGAACTGCCAGGGAAGTCCCTGTTGCAATAGTCTTGAATAAAGTCTTTCTTACCATTTTTGATGAGCAGAATTATTTCTTTTTAATAATATTTCTCGTCCATCATCTTTCTTGCCTTGTTCCCATTTTTTATGCTATTGTAAATGGAATTTTTCTTTCATGCTTGGATTTTTCATTGCTTTTTGTATAGCAATGTAGTCGGTTTTTGTATTTTGATCTTGTACAACCTTGTTAAATTCATTTACTTTAATCGTTCCTTATGATTTTATATATACAGGATCATACCATTGGAAAATAGAGTTTTAATTCTTCCTTTCCAGTCTGGATAATTTTCATTTCTTTCTCTTGTCTAATTGCCCTAACTAGAACCTCCAGTACAGTGTTGAATAAAAGCAGCAACAGCAGATATGCTTGTCTTATACCTGATCTTAGGAAGCTTTCACAGTTATGTATGATGTTAGCTGTGGTCTTTCACAGATGCCATTCATTGGATTGTGGAAGTGTCCTTCTATTTTTTGTTTGTTGGGTTATCATGTAAAGGTGTTGGATTTTATCAGGTGCTTTTTGCATCTGTTGAGATGTTCATGTTGTATTGTCCTTTATTTTATTCATACATTGCAATCATTGATTTTTGAGTATGAAAGTAACCTTGCATTTCTGAAACAAATGCCACTTCATCATGGTTTATAATTGTTTTTATATATTGCTAGATTCATTTTACCAGTACTTTACTAAGGGCTTTTTTATGTATATTCATAAGATATATTGATGTATTATTTTCTTGTAATATCTTTATCTGGTTTTGATACTACACTGTTATTGACTTCATCAGATAAGTTTTGAGTATTCCCCCTTCTATTTTTATAAGAATTTGTGAAAACTGATATTAATTCTTGAAACGTTTGGTAGAATTCACCCTTAAAGCCATTTGTGCCTGTACTTCTGTTTGTGCAAAGTTTAAGAATTACGGATTGAATCTCTTTGTTGTAGCTCTATTCAGATATTCTATTTCTTCTTGAGTCTGTTTACGTGGTTTGTGTCTTCCTAGGAATTTATCCATTTCATTTTTCTAATGTGTGACATACTCTTGCTCATAGTATTCTCTTAGGATCCCTTTCATTTCTGTGAAGTTGATAGTGATTTTTTTAGTAATTTGAGAATTTTCTTTCTTTTTTTTGGTCTGTTTATGCAAATATTTGTCAGATTTGTTGATGTTTTCAAACCTACTTTTGGTTTCATTGATTTCCTCTGTTGTTTTGCTGATATTTTTTCTGCTCTAATGTTTATTATCTTCTTCCCCTTTTTAGCTTTGGATTTAGTTTGCTCTTCTTTTTCCAGTTCCTTAAGGTAAAAAGATAGGTTATTAATTTGAGATCTTTTGTCTTAGTCAACTTGCTGCTGCTGCTGCTGCTGCTAAGTCGCTTCAGTCATGTCCGACTCTGTGCGACCCCATAGACGGCAGCCCACTAGGCTCCCCCGTCCCTGGGATTCTCCAGGCAAGAACACTGGAGTGGGTTGCCATTTCCTTCTCCAGTGCATGAAAGTGAAAAGTGAAAGTGAAGTCACTCAGTTGTGTCCGACTCTTAGTGACCCCATGGACTGCAGTCTTTCAGGCTCCTCCGTCCATGGGATTCTCCAGGCAAGAGTACTGAAGTGGGGTGGCATTGCCTTCTCCCCTTAGTCAACTTAGAGTACTATAAAAAGTACCACAGACTGGGTAGCTTAAACAACAGAAAGTGATTGTCTCACAGTTCTGGAGACTGGAAATCCAAGATCAGGGTGCCTGCATGGTTGGGTCCTGGTGGGAACTGTCTTCCCAGCTTGCAGATTGTGCCTTATCACTGTGTCCTCAGATAGCTGGAAATAAAATAGGGAACAAGCTCTCTGGTGTTTCTTCTTGGAAGGACATGAATCCCATCATAATCCTGCATGACCTTATCTAAACCTAATGATTTCCCAAAAGCCCCATCTCTGAATTAGGGGTTAGGGCTTCATTATATGAATTTGTAGGGACGCAGTTCAGTCTATACCATTTTCTTCTCTTTAATGTAGGTGTTTGCTGCTATAAATTTTCTTCTGTGCACTGCTTTTACTTCATCTCATAAGTTTTTCTTCTGTTACTGATTTCTAATTGCATTCTCTTGTTGAGTGAAACAGCTGAGCTCACCCTTCCTCAGGTGTCTAATGTCTGTTCTTTTTCCTGTGTCTGGATCACACTTTCCTGTTTCTTTTCATCTCATATATATTTTAATTGGACAGTTTAGATAATGTAGTAACTCTGCGCTCTCTTTCCCAACTCCCAGGGTTTGTTGTTTACTTGTGTAGTGACTTGGCTGGACTTTTTCTTTGAAGTCTGTTTCTCCCACAGTGTGCAGCCTCCAGTGTCACTTCTCAGAGGGAACAGCCTTGGGCATGCCCACAGTCACCCTGGAATGACAGAGCGCTCTTGGTTTCTTTTCCTGATCTCCCTATTAAGCCTGCCTTTGTAGTATCTCACCTAGCTGTTAGCCTCCACTAATTGCAGGCTAGTTGCTCTATTTTTATTTTTCTCACAGTTCCCCAGACATAAATTCCTCCAGTGATCTAATTAGGTTTGTGTTCCCTTGTCTTTGTGGCTAGTCTTAGGTGTTTGTTTTGACTTCAGGAGGGCTCTTCTTAGCTGATTCTTCCCCAAATACTCTGTTAACTTCCAGCTGTCCCATAGTTTTAACTTGTTATTCCCATGAAGCTACCAGCCTCATTGTCATTGCTTACATCCAAAATCTTCATTGTTTTTTTTAAATGTATATTTTTAAAATTAATTGATTTATTTTAATTGGAGGCTAATTACTTTACAGTATTGTAGTGGTTTCTGCCATACGTTGACATGAATCAGCCATGGGTGTACAGCATTGTTTTTGACAGCACCCTTAGGCTTGAACTTGCCCATACTCTGTTCCAAATAAAGTCTGAACTCTCAGGGAAGATCTGTTCCTAAGGCCTGCCTTTCCCCATGGGAACAATCTATGAACCACTGCCCTTGTGCTGTGGATATGGGCAACGAAGTGCTTCTCTTAGAGTGACACCCTTGCTCTGCTATTGGACTGCTGGGTAACCCCGGTCTTCTTGGTTTGCCCCCTCCCAGTGTGGAACCTCTGCTCTATGAGTTATGTCAGGGCAGGGGCACTTACAGCCCAGGGTTCTTGTCCTGCCTCCTGTGGTAGAGCTTCGGCCCTGTGTGTGTGTGTGGCGGGTGGGGGGGGGGGGCTTGGTAGAGGGAGGAGCCCTCACACCTACCATCTATGCCATGCTCGAATAGAGCTTCTGCCTCACGGACCTGGGGCTGGGGTAAGGCAGAAGGAGAAATGCTGATGAGTTGCCCCTCATGGGGAGAAATCATAAATTTTGAATGGGACCTGAGGGAAAAGAGAGCTCCCAGGCTTTATTTGCCAGAAGTAGAGCTGCCATTTCACTGAACTGAAGGATGAAGTAGATCGTGGCTCAAATGCCCGAGACTCTCACTGTTCTCACTGAGAGTTCATTGATTTTCTTGTATAAATGTTTCTCCATTTGCTGTATGCCCTTAGGACAGTCACAGTTTTCACAGACTTTGAATTGTTTTTGTTTGTTTTTTTCTAATTTACCAGTTGTGATGGTTTTATTGGAGAGACACTCTGGGGAGGACCTCACACTGTGATTCTGGAAATGTCCACCTCTCATTTGTTTTTAGTCTCAGATCGTACCCTTCATTTAGGTGTTTGCAAACTACAGCCCTTGCATCAAATCTGGCCTGTTTTTCTACATAAAGTTTCGCTGAAACACAGTCATGCCCATTCATTTATCTGTTTGTGTCTGATGTTGCTCAGTCTTGTCCGACTCTTTGCAACTCTATGGACTGTAGCCCTCCAGGCTCCTTTGTCCATGGAATTTCCAGGCAAGAAACTGGAGTGGGTTGCCGTTTTCTCCTCCAGGGTATCTTTCCTAACCAGGAATCAAACCAGCATCTCCTGCTTGGCAGGCTGACTCTTTACCACTGAGCCACCTGGGAAACCCTTATGTCTGCCAGAGTTGAGTACAGTCTTTTTCTTTAAGATTTAAGTGCTTTTGTAGTAAATATGAGTTGTCAAGAATATCAACTATAATTAAAATCTGATTTGTGTTAAAGCCAGAATTAGCAATTTTGTGATATAAACATGATATTTTTTTCCCCAACATTTTCAGATCTGGTAGCTCAACGAGGTGAAAGATTGGAATTGTTAATAGATAAAACAGAAAATCTTGTGGATTCGGTAAGTATGGGATATGATAGTATTGTAAAGTAGAGATACTGTGGTTAATGGCTAAAATAATAGGGAAATGTCTTAAAATCGATACTTTAGTGGAGTTTTTTTTTTCCTTTCTAACCCCTGTTACCTGACTACTTTGTGATGATGAGGATAACATGAGGCATAGAAAAACCCACAACCCATTAATAGCCATTAAGCAAGCTTTTTTTTGGAAAATATACTCAGTATGAAAGAATAGTTTTGTTTTTTTTTAAAGCTTTGGATAGTTGCTTACCTAACTTAGCACTTCAGCTCTGTAGAAGTGTACATTTTGTAACACAGAGAACAAAAGTACAGGCCACCTGTGACCCATGATGAATGCTGAAAACCTGACAGTAAAGTCACTTTCTTGCTTACCATGAGAGCTTGACTTTTCTTTGCATTAAGCAAGAGGCAGAGACTGACATGTCCCTGTAACCTACTCTTGCTGCAGTTAATGTGTGTCTCTGCATTTTCCATTTGGTTAGCAGATGAAAGTTTTGAAGAAAGATGATAGATATAGAAGGAATGAATAGATAACGAATAGAAGGAGGGCAGAGATCAGTCACAGTTTGGATCTACAAATTTACATGAAGAGTAGAAGTTTGCATCTTAAAACAGATATAAATGAGTGATCTTGTTCATTCTTACTAACAGCTAGATTGTAGTGGTTTACAGCACAAGCTCTAGAGTCTGTTGCCTGAGACTGAATCCCATCTCTGCCACTTGCTAGTTTTGTGACCTTAGGCAAGTTGCTTAACCTCTCTGTGCCTCCAATCATCGTATATAAAATGGAGATATATCTTCTTCATAGTATTTTGAGGGTTAAAGCACACAATGCATGCAAAGTCCCTAACAGTGTCATATATATAGTAAGAGCTATTTAAAGGTTTATTGTTATTGTTAGTTTTATAGTGACATCTATTTAACAGTGAGTCTTAGGAGAATAGTGTGGTCTTTAGCCAAAGTACATGGAAATTGAAGGAAGGGTGCCACCATACAGGAAGTCAAAACACCAGGGTTCTATAATGTCTCACTTTGTAAACCATTGCTTGGGGGCAAAGAGGGAAGACATGTTATCTGATTGTAAATCTGCTGGCAGATTTTTTGGTACTTCCAGTCCATCGGACATGACTGAGTGACTGTCACTCCCTCACTCAGTCCATCTCTTGGTTATTCTTGATCCCTGGTTGTTATTATTTAGTCATCCAGTTGTGTCTGATTCTTTGCGACCCTATGGTCTATTGCCCCACCAGGCTCCTCTGTCCATGGGATTTCCCAGACAAGAATACTGGAGTGGGTTGCCATTTCCTTTTCCAGGAGATATTCCTGACCCAAGGATCAAACTGGTGTCTCCTGCATTGGTGAGCAGATACTTTACCACTGAGCCACTTGGGAAGCCCCCTTAATCCCTGGAAATGACCTTATTTAGCTGGAGTGGCCTGTGTTTGACCAGTACCAATAGAGTCTTCACTTTTCCAAAAAAAAAAAAAAAAGCGCCTTATTTTTGTTGACTAAATGACCCAGAATAATAAAAGGTATTAATTAACTAACTGCTGCCTCTTTTTATGGAAGAATAACAAATACAGCAAGGTACAGCAAGTGTACTATTAAGAATTTTCCAAAAAAAAGCCTTAATTTTGTTGACTAAATGACCCAGAATAATAAAAGGTATTAATGAACTAACTGCTGCCTCTTTTTATGGAAGAGTAACAAATACAGCAAAGTACAGCAAGTGTACTATTAATAAATGTGCAGCTCAGTTATTTTATATATATATATGTTTATACCTCTGTAGCAGGCTTCCCTTTTCATACTGTTCATGGGGTTCATACTGTTCATGGTGATGGAATTCCAGTTGAGCTATTTCAAATCCTAAAAGATGATGCTGTTAAAGTGCTGCACTCAATATGCCAGCAAACTTGGAAAACTCAACAGTGGCCACAGGACTAGAAAAGGTCAGTTTTCACTCCAGTCCCAAGCTGGTTTTAGAAAAGGCAGAGGAACCAGAGATCAAATTGCCAACATCCACTGGATCATCGAAAAAGCAAGAGAGTTCCAGAAAAACATCTACTTCTATTTTATCGACTACACCAAACCCTTTGTGTAGATCACAGCAAACTATGGAAAATTCTGAAAGAGATGGAAATACCAGACCACCTGACCTGCCTCCTGAGATCTGAAATCTGTATGCAGGTCAAGAAGCAACAGTTAGAACTGGACATGGAACAACAGACTGGTTCCAAATTGGGAAAGGAGTACATCGAGGCTGTATATCATCACCCTGCTTATTTAACTTCTATTCAGAGTATATCAGGTGAAATGCCGGCTGGGATGAAGCACAGCTGGAATCAAGATTGCTGGGAGAAATATCAGTAACCTCAGATATGCAGATAACACCACCCTTATGGCAGAAAGCAAAGAACTAAAGAGCCTCTTGATAAAAGTGAAAGAGGAGAGTGAAAAACTTGGCTTAAAACTCAACATTCAGAAAACTAAGATCATGGCATATGGTCCCAGCACTTCATGGCAAATAGATGGGGAAACAATGGAAACAGTAACAGACTTTATTTTGGGGGGCTCCAAAATCACTGCAGATGGTGACTGCAACCATGAAATTAAAAGACGCCTGCTCCTTGGAAGAAAAGCTATGGCCAACCTAGACAGCATATTAAAAAGCAGAGACATTACTTTGCTGACAAAGGTCCATCTAGTCAAAGCTATGGTTTTTCCAGTAGTTATGTGTGAATGTGAGAGATGGAGGATAAAGAAAGCTGAGTGCCAAAGAATTGATGCCTTTGAACTGTGGTGTTGGAGAAGACTCTTGAGAATCCCTTAGACTGTAAGGAGATCCATCCAGTCCATCCTAAAGGAAATCAGTCCTGAGTGTTCATTGGAAGGACTGATGCTGAAGCTGAAGCTCCAGTACTTTGGCCACTTGATGAGAAGAACTGACTGATTTGAAAAGACCCTGATGCTGGCTTAGATTGAGGGTGGGAGAAGAAGGGGAAGACAGAGGGTGAGATGGTTGGATGGCATCACCGAGTCAGTAGATATGAGTTTGCATAAGCTCTGGGAGTTGGTAATGGACAGAGAAGCCTAGTGTGCTGCAGTCCATAGTTGGACACGACTGAGCTGAGCTGAACTGAACTGAACAGGATTCACAGGTGGCTCAGTGATAAAGAATCCACCTGCAATGTAGGAAACACAAATTTGATCCCAGGGTAGGGAAGATTCCCCTGGAGAAGGAAATGGCAACCCACTCCAGTTTTCTTGCCTGGAAAATCCCATGGACAGAAGAACCTTGCAGGCTACAGTTTCATGGGGTCGCAAAAGAGTCAGGCACAACTTAGCAACTAAACAACAATATACCCATGTAAATACCACCTGTGTTATGCTGTGCTTAGTTGCTTAATCATGTCCAACTCTTTGTGACCCCATGGATTGCAGCCCACCAGGCTCCTCTGTCCTTGGGGATTCTCCAGGCCAGAATACTGGAGTGGGTAGCCTTTCCCTTTTTCAGCGGATCTTTCCAACCCAGGGATCAAACCCACGTCTCCCTCATTGCAGGTGGATTCTTTAACGACTGGGCCACCAGGGAATCCCAAACACCACCTAGATCAAGACATACATCAAGATATAAAACACTATCAACACCTCAGAAAACTGCCTCATGCCTCTTCCAGTTAACAATCCCTAACAGAGGTCTGACCTTTTTTTACATCACCTTAGATAGTGTTTTTTCCTGTTCTTAGAATGTATAGAAAAATGGAATCATATGTTATCTATTTTTTTGTGTCTGGCCTCTTTCACTCACCAGTATGCCTATTTGTCCATGTTGTTGAGTGTAGTAATAATTTATTATTTTTATTTTTTGTACTGCATATTCCATTGTATAAATCTACCAACCACAGTTTGTTTATCCATTCTTCTCTTTGGGCTTTAATTCTGTATTCTTTATTTTGTTCCATAGTCTGTTTGTCTGCCTTTATGCCAGTACCACACTGTATTGCTAACTGAGCTTTATAGAATTCCCTAAGTTCTTCACTATGTTCTTCTCCAGGATTGTCTTCACCATTTTAGGTCCTTTGCATTTCCGTTTATGTTTCAGAATATGCCTGTTATTTTCCATCCTTTTATTTTTTTTAATGTGTCTTTGTGATTGCGTTTAATAAGTCAATTTAGGGAAATTTGGGAATCTTGACAGCCTTGAGTCTTCCTATGCATAAACCTGGCATATCTCTGCTTTGCATAGAATTTTTTTAATTTTTCTCACCAGTGTTTTTTAGTTTTTTGTATACAAGTCTTGCACATACTTTGTGAAATTTACCTTTGAGAATTTCATGGTTTTGTGTTCTATTATAAATTTAAAATTTTGCTTTCCAATATTTATTCTCATATATAGAAATGAAGTTGATTTTTATATATTGACCTGGTTTATATCCTGCAACTTTGCAAAATTCACTTATTCTACTAGTGTTTTTGGTAGATGCTTGCTTTTTATTTCTTTTCCTTATCTTATTACACTGACTAGAACCTACATGATAGTGAAGACAAGTCATAAGAATAGACATTTCTGCATGGAGCACATCTTGTGGGGAAAGATTCAGTATTTTCAATTATGTTGTAGATTTTCTTTATAGGTACACTTTATCAGATGAAAGAAGTTCTTTCAGTTCCTCATTTGAAAGTTATTCATGAATTTTATCAAATATTTTTTCTCTATTTACTTAGAGAATTATATAGTTTTTCTCTTTTATTCAGTTAATATTACTGAACCTAACTTACTAAATTAATATTTATTTCTGAATGTTAAACCAGCCTTGCATTCCTGCAAGGTCATTATCCATTATCCTTTTTATATAATATCTTACTGGATCTGCTGTTAACCTATTCAGGAATTTTGCATCTTTGTTCATGAGGGACATTGGTGTGTCATTTGCTTTTATTTTGGGGCTTTGGTATCAGAGATATGCTGGCCCCAATAAACAGGTTGAAAAGTGTTACCTGCATCTCTCTGTCCTCCAAAAGAGTTTTTGTGCTAGTACTATTGAAATTATCTATTCCTTAGTTATTTGAAAGAATTCACCAGTGAAGCAGTCCCAGCCTGAAGTTTTCTGTATGGGAAGATTTTAAATCTGCCATGTTACTGTTTGTTTCCTGTTGTACCATCTGTTCTTTCTTCCCCTCACCTTCTCTTTCTGTCGTTTTCTTTGTTTAACCAGTTGGTTATCTTTTAAAGAGATTTAAATAGTTAAAAAAACATCATTTCTGTTAACCCATGTAGTTAATATTTCTTATAACTCACATCATTCTTTTCTGTAGGTCCAGATTTCCATCTGGTGACATTTTCTTTCTGCTTATAGGACATCTTTTAAAATTTCTTGCATTGTAGGTCTGCTAATAATGAATCCTTTCAGTATTTGTATATCTGAAGTCTTTCATTTCCTTTTTTAAAAGATATTTTCACAGAATAGAATTTTACATTAAGTTTTTCATTCAGCATTTTAGAGATATTTCATCGCTGTCTTTTATGTTGTTTCTGACAAAAATTCCATTGATGCTTTTACATATATAATGTGTCTTTTTCCCCCTCTGGGTGCTTTTAACATTTTTCTATCATTGGTTTTAAGATATTTCATTATAATATACTTCAGTTTTCTTCATGTTTCTTCAGCTTTCAGTTTGTTGAAGTGTGAGTTTGTAGATTTTAATCAAATTATAAAAATAGCTATTATTTCTTCAAATATTTTTCTGTCCTTCTTTCCTTCTAGTAGTCCAACTCTATGTACATTAAACTATTTGAAGTTGTCCCACAACTCACTGATGCTCTGTTCATTATTTTTTGGTCTTTTTTCTTTCTGTGTTTCATTTAGGATAGTTTCTGTTACTATGTCTTTGAGTTTACTTGTCTTTTTCTTCTGCAGTTTATAATCTGTTACTCCCATTTTATGTATTTTTCATCTCTACAGGGATCTTTTTTATATCTTTTGTGTTATCTCCTTAAACATTTGCAAGCTTTCCTTTACGTTCTTGAATATATAAAGTGTACTTATAATTGAAATGTTTATTCCATTTACATGTAATGTAAATATTGGGAGAGTTGGGTTTAAGTAAGCTATGTTGTACTTTGGTTTTTATTTGCTTCATCTTCTTTGTTCCTCTTTTTTATTTATTTATTTTTAATATAAATTTATTTTAATTGGAGGTTAATTACTTTACAATATTGTATTGATTTTGCCATACATCAACATGAATCTGCCACAGTTATACACGTGTTCCCCATCCTGAACCCCCCTCCTTCCACCCTCCCCGTACCATCCCTCTGGATTGTCCCACTGCACCAGCCCCAAGCATCTAGTATCATGCATTGAACCTGGACTGGCGATTCATTTCATGTATGATATTATACATGTTTCTTTATTTTTTTATTCAAGTATTTAAAAATTGTTTCATTTTATCACCTCTTGATTTTTAACAGCTTTTAAAATTTCTTTATTTATAAATAAACCACAGACCATACAGTTGACCCATTTAAAGTATACAGTTCAGTGGGCTTTGGCATATTATATTTTTCTAATTTTGAAATATACATAATAAATTTCCCATTTTAACCAGTTTAGTGTATAATTCAGTGACATTAATTACATTTACAGTGTTGCACAACCATCATAGCTATCAGTGTACAAAACTTTGTCATTGTTCCAAACAGAAATTCTGCAACTGTTAACCAATTACTTCCCATTCCTACTCTCCTCAGCCCCTGATAACCTCTTATCTACTTTTTGTCTATGAATTTCCTTTTCTAGGTACCTATAATTGGAATCCTATAGTTATTTGTCCTTTTGTGCCTTGCTTATTTCACTTAGCATCATATTTTCAAGTTTCATCCATGTTGTTGCATGTATCAGAACTTAATTTATTTTTATGCCTGATATTCCATCATATGGATATACCACTTTTTTTATTCATTCATCTGTTGATTGACCATTGAGTTATTTCCATCTTTGGGCTCTGGTGAATTATGCTTCTACAAACACTGGCATTACAAGTATTCATTCAAGTCCCTGCTTTCAGTTACTTTGAGTATTTATGGGGGAGTGGAATTGTAGCTTTTTGAGGGACTACCAAACAGTTTTTCTTAACTGCTGCACCATTTTATAGTCCCACTATATGTATATGTGTATGTATACATATATGTCCACTATATATATATGTACAAGGATACCAGTTTTTCCACATCTTCACCAACACTTGTCATTTTCCATATTTTTGTTATAGCCATGCTCATTGATATGAAGTGGGATCATTGTGGTTTTGATTTTCATTTCCCTAATGACTAATGGGGCTTCCTGTGGTGGCTCAACAGTAAAGAATCCACCTGAAAGGCAGGAGACACAGGTTTGATCCCTGGGTTGGGAAGATCCCTTGGAGAAGGAAGTGGCAACCCACTCTAGTATTCTTGCCTGGGAAATCCCATGGACAGAGGAGCCTGGCAGGCTACAGTTCATGGGGATACAAAGAATTGTACAGGATTTGGCAACTGAAACAACAACAGTGACTAGTGATGTTAATCATCTTGCCATGTGCTTATTTGTTGTTATATAGTCACTGAGTCGTGTCTGACTCTTTGACCCCATGGACTGCATCATGCCAGGCTTCCCTGTCCTTTACTATCTCCCAGAGTTTGCTGAAACACATGTCCATTGGGTCCGTGATGCCATCCAACCATCTTATACTCTATCACTCCCCTTTTCCTTTTGTCTTCAATCTTTCCTAGCATCCAAGTCTCTTTCTTTGAATTGGCTCTTTACATCAGGTAGCCAAAGTATTGGAGCTTCAGCTTCAGCGTCAGTCCTTTCAGTGAATATTCAGGACTGATTTCCTTTAGGATGGACTGATTTGATCTCCTTGTAGTACAAGGGACTCTCAAGAGTCTTTTCCAGCACCACAATTTGAAAGCATTAGTTCTTTGACGCTCAGCCTTCCTTATGGTTCACCTCTCACATCCATACCTGACTACTGAAAAAACCATAGCTTTGACTATACAAACTTTTGTTGGCAAAGTGATGTCCCTGCCTCTTAATATGCTGTCAGGTTTGTCATAGCTTTCCTTCCAAAGAGCAGGTCTCTTTTAAGTTCATGGCTGCAGTCACCATCCTCAATGATTTTAGAGCCCAAGAAAATAAAATCTGTCACTGTTTCCCCTTCTAGTAGGTTGGTGCAAAAGTAATTATGGTTTTACATTGTTGCACTTTGATACTGAATACATTCTTAAGTAAATGTGGTTATGTTAGACATCATTTAAATGCACACTTCTTGCTTTATTTGTTTGTTTTTATTGCTAATGACTTAATACTTGCTGTTTATTTTATATTTATTTTAGTCTAGGGAAATGATGTTGGACAAAAAGCAAATTCGAGCAATTTTCTTATTCGAGTTCAAAATGAGTCATAAAGCAGCAGTGACAACTCACAACATCAACAATGCATTTGGCCCAGGAACTGCTAATGAACGTACAATGCAGTGGTGGTTCAAGAAGTTTTGCAGAGGAGACAAAAGCCTTGAAGATGAGGAGCACAGTGGCTGGCTATTGGAAGCTGACGACGACCAGTTGAGAGCATCATTGAAGCTGATGCTCTTAAAACACCACAAGAGGTTGCCCAAGAACTCAGCATCAATCATTTTATGGTAATTTGGCACTTGAGGCAAATTGGAAAGGTGAAAAAGTTTGATAAGTAGGTGCTTCATGAACTGCCCACAAGTCAAAAGAATCATTGTTTTGAAGTGTTGTTTTCTCTTATTCTGTACTACAACAATGAACCATTTCTTGATTGGATTGTGACATGCAATGAAAAATGGATTTATACAACAACTGGCAATGACCATCTCAGTGGTTGGACTGAGAAGAAGCTCCAAAGCACTTCCCAAAGCCAAACTTGCACCAAAAAAAGGTCTTGGTTACTGTTTGGTGGTCTGCTGCTGTCTAATCCACTACAGCTTTCTGAATCCCAAGAAAACCGTTATATCTGAGAAGTATGCTCAGCAAATCAATGAAATGCACTAAAATTGGCAACTCTTGCACCTGGCATTGGTCAACAGGATGGGCCCAATTCTTTTTCATGACAATGTACGTTACACAATCAGTGTTTCAAAAATCGAATAAACTGGGCTATGAGCTTTGTCTCATCAATCATGTTCAACACCTGACCTCTCACCAACAGACTGCCAGTTTTTCAAGCATCTCGACAACTTTTTGCAAGGAAAATGCTTCCACAACCATCAGGAGGCAGAAAATACTTCCCAAGAATTCAGCGAATCCCAAAGCATGGATTTTTATGCCACAGGAATAAACAAACTTATTTCACACTGGCAAAAATGTATTGATTGTATTAGTTCCTATTTTGATTAATAAAAATGTGTTTAAGCCTACTTGTAATGATTTAAAATTCACAGTCTGAAACTGCAGTTACTTTTTCACCAGGCTAATATTTGCCATGAAGTGATGGGACCAGAAGCCATGATCTTAGGTTTTGAAATGTTGAGTTTTAAGCCAGCCTTTTCACTCTCCTCTTTCACCCTCATCAAGAGGCTCTTTAGTTCCTCTTCCCTTTCTGCTATTAGATTAGAATCATCTACATATCTGAGGTCATTGATATTTCCTCCAGCAGTTTTGATTCCAGCTTGTGATTCATCTAGCCTGACATTTTGCATGATGTACTCTGCATACAAGTTAAAGAAGCAGGGTGACAATATACGACCTTTACATACTTCTTTCCCAATTTGAATACTGGAGTGGATAGCCATTCCCTTCTCCAGGGGATCTTCCCAACTCCAGTGATCTTCCTGCGTCACTGCATTGCAGGCAGATTCTTTACCATCTGAACCACCAGGGAAGCTATGTGCTTATTGGCTATTGGTGTATCTTCTTTGGAGAAATTAGTCAAGTCCTTCGCCCAATTTTAGGGCATCATCAGCTGCTAATGAAATCATCAACACGGAGTGGATAGGCCATAGGCTTGTCAGCTTGCCCTTGTCATTTTCACAGGTTTTTTTTTTCTTTATTCTTGTTCTTTTCTACTTACACCCACCCCCACCTGTCTCCATGGAAAGCTTTGGTAAGGTGTAACAATTGTTCTGTTTAGTTTAACTGGTTTTAAGTAGGTGATTTATTAGTGTTTGAATATTAACCTGAGGCTTGTGGAGAAATCTTCAATCCATTCAGTCACTTAACTATATTAGCTTTATTGCTCACTGGTGGTGGTGGTGTAGTCACTAAGTCGTGTCTGACTCTGTGACCCCATGGTCTGTAGCCTGCCAGGCTCCTCTGTCTGTGGGACTCTCCACGCAAGAAAACTAGAGTAGGTTGCTGTTTCCTCCTCTAGGGGATCTTCCTGACCCCGGGATCAAACCCATGTCTCTTGGGTCTCCTGCATTTGCAGGCAGGTACTTTCCTGACTGAGCCATCAAGGAAGCTCATTGCTCACTACTTCTTCATATTATCTTCTTCCTCCTTGGATTCTTTATTATGACTTTGTTTGTGAGTAATTGTAAAGAGTTTAGGCAACTTAGAAGTGTTCACCAACTATATACAGTTTAGAGGCCACAGTCCCCAAACAGCCCTCAATTCTGACACCGCGTGCAAGCTTGTTAATTCCCCAAATCACTCTCAGGTTTGATAACTCACTAGAAGGACTTTGTGAAAACTATTATACCTATAGTTATGGTTTTTTACAGGCAAATGTTACAGATTAAGCTCAATCAAGAGCAGAAGCACATTGGGGTGGAGTTCAAGGGAGGTACCAAACCCAGAGTTTCTGTTCTCTCCCTGTGGGGTTGTTACTCTGCCAGCATAGATGTGTGATGACATTGTCAACAAAGAATTAATCCATTGATCAAAGAAACTGAAAATTTTATTCGAGCCAAATTTGAGGATTATAACCTGGGAACAGCATCTCAGAAAGCTCTGAGAACTGTTCTGCCCATTGGAAGTCAATGCACAGTTCTATAAGTGTTTTTGAGACAGAGGGCTGGACATTAAGTGACATGTTGTTGACAGTTTACACAATCCAGATTGTGGCCCCTCGCAAGATTAAGAAAGAATGTTATCTTTAAGTTGTCTTGTTGGTGCTGGTAGAATGTTGGTCTTTATGGTTGAGCAGGTATTTTGGTGATGGAGAAGATTTGGTTGATGCCTAATGCGGATATACAGTGCACAGTGAGGGAAGGGAAGAAGCCAAAGGATAGAGAAAATGTTTTATATTTAAATTGTTCCTATCTTGCCATCAGATAAATTTATTTTGCAACATATGCAGAGTATTGTACAACATGGAAGCTTGCCCAGGCTTCATTGCTCAGTTTTGTTGTTGTTTTTATTGAAACATAGTTGATTTATATACAGTGTTATGCTAGTTTCTGGTATACAGCAAAGTGATTCAGTTATACATATATGTATATATGCATATGTTCTTTTTCATATCCTTTTCCATTGTGGTTTAAATATAGAATATTGAATATAGTTCCCTGTGCTACAGTAGGACTTTGTTGTTTAATTTTTCATTGCAATTTCATTACGTAAGCATGATTGACTTATGATTGCCTACTTGCTTAATCTCAGTCTCCAGTCTAAGCTCCTCTAGGTCTGACCTAAACCCCTATCCTAAATCATATAGTTGGTCTTCCTGGAGTGACTAGTCCCTGCACTAAACTACAGTTACTATTTGGCGGGCCCATGGCTCCAAAGCAAGAAAATGTTGTCTTTCAGGAGCTGAGGGCAAAGGTCAGATCCTTTTCAGGAAAGGTTAAATTCTTTGCAGTACAGTTGGCAGGCATTTGGGTTGTTTCCAGGTTTGAAATAAAACAAATAATGCAGTTGGTAACATTTCTATATATGTCTTTAGCTGAACTTGTACATACCTCTCTGTTCGGTATATATCTAGGAGTGGAACTTCTGAACTATTAGTGATTATTGTTTGTTTGAAACTGCATGTGTCCTGGTGGGAATGGTTCGATATATATTAAGAAATTGATGCTGCAAAAGAAAATGGATAACTGAAGGAGTGAAGTTCTTTGGGTTTGGGCCCTCATATGAGTAAATAGATATCTTCCTGGGGGAACTAAACAGTTCTTATGGTTCACAATAGCAGGATTAAATGGGGCAGAATAGGCAAATGTGTTTCCAAGAAACTTTCTCTACTGGAAGCATAAAGGGAAAAAGGCTTTTCTGCTAGCAGGGAGAACTACTTCTAGTGGTCATCGTTACATGCACTGCTACAGTGCAGAAGAAAAAGGAGGGAACCCTTTGCAATGGGCTTTTTGCTTACCATATATATGGCAGAGTCCTGCTTTGGGAAACTAGAGATTACAAATGGCCAGTCTACATGTGAAGAGAGGGAAGGTGTAAAGAACATTGGAACAGAATTAATGAAAGTGAAAGTTTGGCAGGTATTATTGCAAATCCATCATGTAGTCATTGCCAGGGATCAACCAATTCATGCTTTTTTTTTTTTTTTTCCGTAGTCTGTCACCTTCAAAACAACCAGCAGAAATCTTGCCCGAGCCATGTGCATGAAGAATCTCAAGCTCACTATCATCATCATCATCATATCAGTTGTAAGTTTTGTCCTTTAGTGATTTTAGCTTTCAGTCTCTAAGAAATTAGGTGTTGGAATTTTTTCTCAATGATTAGCACTCTGAAATGAGCTATGTATAACTTTTAATGCTGAAATATATGGCTAGGCATTTACTTTCCTCTGAAGTTACTATGATATTCCTGGTTATTTCATGGTTTTCTCACTATTAAAATGGGATTTTTTTTCAAATTACATTTTCTAGTTGAGTCCATATTCTCTATTTTCTAGTTAATTCTATTATCTGTTTCTGTTTTTTTCTTTTCTAATTCATCTTTTTGTTTCTGGCAACCTTGTATAAGTTTTATTAGTTGTAATAGCTTGTCAGTTGATTCGTCTGTGTGCTGTAGATTAGGAGTCAGCAAATGTTCTGTGATGTCCAGGTGTTGCAGGTCACATACTGCCTGTGTCACATATTCTTATAAAAAAAAAAAGTTGAAAATTATAAAAACCATTCTTAGCTCACAGGTGAAGGCTATAGTTTACTGACTCCTGCTGTAGGTTAATTATCTTAGGTTAATTAATTAGATTAATGCCATCTGTTAATAATCTTAACCATATATATATATATATATATATATATATATATAGCATTTACTAGCAGTGTTGAATAATTACAGTATGACTGAGAATTTTTATTTAGTTCCTGGTTTTAATTGGGATGCTTCTAATATTTATGAGTGATATTTACTATGAATTCTTACTAGACTTTCATTGTGAAGTGAAAGAACCTTTTATTTCTAGAGTACTAAAAGCTTTTGTTTTTAATTGGGAATAGGCATTTCACTTTAAGAGATGATATTTCTCCACACAATGAATTGATAATAAAACTACATTTACTATTAATATATTGAATGACATTAATGAAAGCAATAATAATTAACTTTAATTTCTGGAATAAGTACTAAGAGGTTCTTTTTAATGCATGGTGAGTTCCATTTCCTAGTATTTACTTATTATAATGCAATAATCCTCTTGTGTGTAAATATAGTCTATATGCTGTTCTCCTTTTGGAACTCTTAATATAAACAGATATTGGATCACTTTGAACTATCCTGCATGTTTGGTAGCCTTTGAAATATGTTTAAACTCCTTTCTTGTATCACATTCTGGATGAATCATTCAGCTAACTCTTCCAGCTCTGTTCATTCTGCTATCCAGGTCTTAATTTAAAAAATTAATGATTAATTTTAAAATGTTTATTTTTGTAAGTGAAGTGAAAGTCGCTCAGTTGTGTCCAACTCTTTGCAACCCTATGGACTATACAGTCCATGGAATTCTCCAGGCCAGAATACTGGAGTGGGTAGCCTTTCCCTTCTCCAGGGAATCTTCCCAACCCAGGGATCAAAGCCAGGTCTCCTGCATTGCAGGCAGATTCTTTACCAGCTGAGCCACAAGGGAAGCCATGTTTTAAATTTCTAGGGATGCTTACTATATTTTAACATTTTTTCATGGAACTTTTATACTTGTTAACAGATATTCTCTCTGCTTTGAATTTCTTTGAATATATATTAAAAGACATATCACAGGGAATTAGTTTATGCAATGGCAGGAGCTGGCTCGGGAAGTGCAAAATCCACAGAGCAGGCTGTTGTGAAGGTGCTCAGTTGGGTCCGACTCTGTGACCCCATGGATGGTGGCCTGCCAGGCTCCTCTGTCCATGGGATTTTCCAGGCAAGAATACTGGGGTGGGTTGCCATTTCCTTCTCCAGGGGATCTTCCTGGCCCAGGGGTTCAACCCAGGTCTCTTGCACTGCAGGCAGACTCTTTACTTTCTGAGCCACCAGAAGGTGGCTACTGAAGGTCTTCCCACCTTAGACAGCTGGACCTGCCTAACTGAGAAGGGCAGCCCTAGATCTATTCATGTTATCCTAGAAATTGTGGCATCTCCTTGTGTGTCTTCTTGTTCAGAATCCATGGTATCCAAGGCTGGCACATTCTTGGCTTTTCAGCTTAGCTTCCTCTCCCTTCCATGATCTAGGAATTTAGATTGAGTTATAAAAGTAGATAATTGTTACATTCAGATTATTTTTATCGATTACTGATTATTTTTGTTGATTACTTGTTACGTTTGAGGACTTTGCCACCTCTGACAAAAAGTGCTGTCACCTCAAGTATTGTACTTCAGCTTTAAAAATCCTTATGTTTTACCTGTGGCAGATGTCAGCTTTATATCAAGTTGAAGTATCTGTGTGTGAATATAATTTGAGCACTTTACCATATTCATTAATAACCATAATTTTCCCCAACATTTGTAGAGGAAAAAAAATCTGTATTTTTTTCTAAGCATGTGAGTAATGAAATCAGTCACTTAAAGATCTTAGGTTATAATTTAAATCAAAACAGAATGACTGACAATGCAGTGAACCTAAATTTGATAGTAAACCTATTTTTGGAATGTAGTAATGTGAGCAAGCATACACCATTAAAATAGAATAATTTACAATTATAATACCATAATTAAAAAGTGAATATATCTTTAAAGGACTCATATTTTTGCTGTGTTACTTACAATTGAATAATTACAATTAGTGTCATCCACTGAAATGTTCATGCCAACATTCTTGTTCATAGGTGGTATAGATATAGAGTCTACTCATGCTTTTTATTATTTTAATCACCCTAATAATAAAAAATAAATCCATGTGCAAAATCTAAAAATGTACTTAATTATAAAATCATATCTCAAGGGAATTATGTTAGTTTGTGATTCTTATGACAATGATGTTATCAGTAGAGTGGCTTATATAGTTCTAGTCTGCTCACTTCCCAGTGAAGAGAAACAACCCCACTGCTCTGTTTACCAATAAAAAGAAAAAGAGTGGAATTCAAGTGGCTGTGAGTTATATCATAAAAGATCATTTTCATCCTATTATCTTTGGAAATACTTGATTAGTATGTTGTATTATTATACCACTGCTACTCTCATGGAACCAAAATGTGTTCATTGGTCTTGCCTTTATATATTATTTAGGAGCCTGTGATAGATTCAAGAAAATAAAATTGCCTTCTCCCCCACCCCAGGTATTCATCTATATTATTGTATCACCTCTCTGCGGTGGATTTACATGGCCAAGCTGTGTGAAGAAATAAAAAGGTTATCATTAACCAAGGATATAAGAGACCAAGGAGTTAAAAGCAATCCATGTAATTCAGGCCTTTTAATCCTGAGAGATGGTGTCTGCCAGTCTCTTCAACCTGCTTCTTTCTCTCTTTTTTTTTGAAATCTTGTTCCATGCCTCCAGGTTTATCTTTGTCCTGTCAACCTGTTTATTTTAGTGCACTTCAGACTGAACCATTTATTGTAGCAGTAGCCTTAAAAAAAGCATTTTGTTTAGTGTCATCTACTTGCAGAAACATTTTGTTTGTAATTGCACAAAGCTATCACCAAGGTAGAAACCACCTGTCTTATGAACTGTCGGCTAAAATTCTGGATGACCTTTGTGCACACAAAAGTTGAAAAGACTGATAGTATTGCTAATATCTTGTCTCGATGTCTTTTGATTTTGAAGGGTTTTAGGTGCTTGAAAACAATGTTCATGGAGGATTGTTATTTGGGGAATTGTAATGCAATTGTTGGTGTTTCAAGGAACCCAAGCAGGTAAAGTATTGATATTAAACAGTTCATCTCAGTCAGAAGGGAAATGTTTTGCTAGCCTGTTAGAAGCACACAGAATTACCCTTGTCTGCATATTACTAACTTTTAGAACGAGAGTTTTGATCATTCACAAACTTCGCAGAGCTTGATATCCTCTGTTTCCCTATTGCAGTTGATTTCAGAAGATGGTGGTTTAAATATTGTTGAAGGCTAGGATTTTTTGTATATTCCTTTTCCTTTCATGGATGTTTAGGGCAATTGTATAGATAATAGAATGGGCAGTAGAGGGCGTGGGTAGGCGCATTCCACTGATTCACCAAAGAAAAAGAAGAGAACTACAGCCAACGTGCTAGCATTTTCGCTAGCACAAAGGGAGATAAAGGGAGATAGTGTGGGAGAAATTTTCCAGCCTGGGAAAAGCCCAAGCTGAATATAATCAACAATCAATTCCAGGGTTTGGGTTTAACTGGTGTTGAACAATTGTTTGAACATCCTTTGTGGTTTTGAAAGTTATTTAACCTGCCTAGGTTTGAAGATTATTTTTTGTGTAACTTGCGAGTAGACAGTATGATATCTAGAAACAATGTAAAGACATTTTAGCTAACATCCATGTAACTGCAGTGTGAAAAAAAACTGGAATGTAATCATACTGCTTTGGCTACTCTGGTATCTGTTAGCTAGTGTGTACTTTTGGTGTGTATCTGAAAAGACATTTGCTCTGTAGATATAATTGCATTTACTTATCAATAAAGGCCAGTAAATGGAAATTATATTACACTTGACTATTTTCCCAATGAAAGAACAAATTGGTCTATGAAACCTAGCCACCTGTTTAGCCTAGTCATGTGCCTTGAATATACATACATACATATATATATATATATATATATATATATATATGTATGTCACATAATCTGGATCCTGCTACCTGTTCTTCCATCTAAACTTTTCAGTTCATGCTAATTCCTTTATTTGACATATGTTTTCAACCCACTGGAACCCTTTTCCTTGTGATCGTGTATAGTGGAAATGTTTTTTCAGTTCTTTTGATCAACACTAATGCCTTTTAATTCCATTAGCATTTTGCATTGGAAAGCGTTTGTTCCATGAAAACATTTGGTGTTCTTAATAATAATTTCAAAATGTCTTTAATTCAACAAAAAAGACTGAAAGCTCATTTCCCTTTCTTATACATACCTGAATAAAAATGATGTGCATGTTTTAGGGATAAATTACTTAACCATCTCTTGGTCTATTTATGTATAGGAATGCTTTTTGAAGCACATACCTTATTTTAAATGATGCACAAACTGAAGACATTAATAAAAATATAAGAGTAATACAATGAGTTGCTTGTTTGAGAATTTCTTCATGGAACCTAATTTCTTCTGATGACATTTTACCATAGTTTGCAGAACAAAAGTATTTTACTTGTGATGGAAATACATTTAAAAGTGTGACCTGGAGCCTTAAAGAGCTATAGCACTGTCTCAGGTGTATAAAATTTTCTTCAAAATCAAAAGACACAAAAGTTAAAAAATATGTAGACCATACTGTAACCAACAAAAAGATAATTAAATGACCACACAGCCTCTACAGCCATCATCCTGAGACCATGGTTGAGACAGAACAGCAGAAGAACCCTAGGGATTGTAATCCATTTCAACTCAACTCTGACTGGTTCTGAAATAGATGACTCAAAGGAAGGCATACAGGGTGAGAGTGAATAATTTGTTATAGCAAAACAGATTTAGGTAAAGAAAAAAAGAGATAGAATGCCAAAGATCAAATGTACAAAAAGCTTGGCCACAGCAAAAGAATAATGGGTCACTTGGGGCCTTTGAATCTTGGTAACTGAAGTAAAGAATGATAGAATATGTTCTAGTACATGATAAAGCAACTCAGAAACAGCCCATTTAGCTTTCTCCAGGCCTCCTCGAGGGAGACACTTAGAGATGGGCTGGGGGAATGCTATTTATTTGTTGTTCAGTTCAGTCGCTCAATCGTGTCTGACTCTTTATGACCCCATGCCTCCCTGTCCATCACCAACTCCTGGAGTTCACTCAAATTCATGTCCATTGAGTTGGTGATGCCATTATTTGTTGTTATGAACAGAAAAAGAAGTGGCACAGGCTAATTATTTATCTTCAGACTGTTGGCCACAAGGTCAAATAGTGCCACAATTCATGTTTCCTTCAGAATAAATGGGCAGGACTTCCATCAGATAATGATTCTTCCTTATCTAACTCTGCCTTCCCAGCCTCAAGATGGACATAGAAATTGGGTTGCTTGCCTGGGGTCTTAGTGGAAATCTATATAACAACAAAAATAGCAGCCATAGATCCTCGTGTGATATTTACATTAGAAGCAGATCTGTTTGAACCACTCTGTCTTAAAAAATAATAAATGGGGTAGAGTGGTGATAATAAATTGGGCAGAGTGGTGGTGGTGGTTGACCTATGATTTGGTTTGAATTCAGTGAGGGAAAACAGCCAAGAGAAGGATGATGAAAATAAGGGGTTTAATACTGTATTCAAGTGTACACAGTTGTATGACAAAGTAGGAAGAGATGGTCTGGAAACCAAGTGCTAGGGGATAAGAGGAAGAGTCCTAAATATTTTCACTTAATGTATTAGTGCTGATGAACAGTTAGAAAACCTGAGAAGCCCTCCGTGTCTGTTTGCCAAAATAGCTGTGTGACGAAGACTGTGGCAAAGAAGCGATGGTCTCAGTAAACTTGATGCCAAGTGCCCTATTTTGTCCCCAGTTGGTGAGGAGGGCCAGTAGTCAAGAGGATGAGTTGGATGCAGAATGGAGGAGATTGAGACAAAGCTGGGAGATATGCCAGGTACCTTAGCATCTTCATGTCTGAGTGCCTTGACCTGCAAAAAATATTGGCTTCCACTTTCCTTCCGCTTTCCAAGTCTCACGTGAGTTCATTTCACTGGCAAAATGGAATTCTAAAAGTGTGTAAAGAAAGGAGTTTCAACAAAATTCCCAGCTTCTAGCCAGAACAGCACTGCCAATCTAGCCCAGCCAAGCTCTTCCTGGATTCATTCTAAAGATTGATTCAACTCTTTCATCTTATGGAGAAAGACCATTTGAGAAGTTAAAGTATTCTTTTGGTCATGGTACATTGAACAGGATTATTTTGGATTCGTGTTGTTTATTAAACTGATGGATTTGTATTGTTTATTAGACATCTATAGTCAAAATATATTGTGACTTGTTGTATCTCTTCCAAAGAGAGGAATGGCTGTGAAAGCAAATTTATATGTGCAGGTTGACACCCTGATTTACCTTTTTAAAATTCACATTTCAAGTTTGGACCAAAATAAAGAAAACCTTAAAAGTCTCATGGGCTCAAGAGGAGGGGAGGTTCACACACACACACGCACACACATACAGACAGACATATTAATGGCTGATTCATGTTGTTGTACAGCAGAAACCAACACAATCTTGTAAAGCGGTTACACTCCAATTAAAAGTCTCATGCTCAGAGAGAGGACATTAAATTCAGTAATACCCCTTACAGACTTGACTTCTGGATAAGATGGAGTAACAGTATGTTTACCCTCCTGCTTGAAATAACCCAGTAAAGGGATTGTTTTTAAGACACTGGACTCAAGGCGATGAAGGGGTAGTGATGTTTCAAAGGGCTGAACTCAGTTATTGCCCCAGCTTATGTTGAGAGAGTATTCTGGCCATGATAGAATGAGAAGGAACCCAAGGTATTTGGTAGAGTAGTCAGAAGGGTCTTGCATAAACCAGGCTTTCTCAATCTTTGCATGGTGGATGTTTGGGACCAGATGTCCTGTGCATTGTAGGATGTTCAGTAGCATCCCTAACCTCAAACCACTGGATGCCAGGAGCACACTGTCTCCAGTTGTGACAACCAAAAATGTCCCAGTGTTCCTGCCAAGTTGGAGTAGGGGAGCAAAATCAACCTTGGCTAAGAACCACTGGCCTACAAAACTAGCTACTGTTGCTGTTCAGTCACTAAGTCATGTCTGATTCTTTGCAACCCCATGGACTGCAGCATGTCAGCCTCCTCATGTCAGCCAACTCTTGGAGTTTGCTCAGATTCAAGTCCATTGAGTGATTGATTCTATCTAACCATTGCATCCTCTGCCACCCCCTTTTCCTTCTGCCTTCAATCTTTCCCAGCATCAGGGTCTTTTCCAGTGCGTTACCTGTTCACATCAGCTGTCCAAAACATTGGCTCTTCAGCTTCAGCATCAGTCCTTCCAGTGAATATTCAGGGTTGATTTCCTGTAGGATTGACTGGTTTGATCTCCTTGCTGTCCAAGGGACTCCCAAGAGTCTTTAGCACCACAACCTGAAAGCATCAGTTCTTTGGTGCTCACCTTCTTCATGGTCCAATTCTCACATCTGTACCGAACTACTGGAAAAACCATAGCTTTGATTATATGGACTTTTGTCGGTAAAGTAATGTCTCTGCTTTTTAATCTGCTGTCTAGGTTTGTCATAGCTTTCCTTCTAAGGAGCAAGCATCTTTTAAGTTCATGGCTGGAGTCACTGTCTGCAGTGATTCTGTAGCCCACGAAAATAAAATTTGTCACTGTTTCCACTTTATCCCCTTCTAGTTGCCATGAAGTGATGAGCCCAGATATGATCTTAGTTTTTGGAATGTTGAGTTTCAAGCCAACTTTTTGACTCTCCTTTTTCACTTTCATCAAGAGACTCTTTAGTTCCTCTTCCCTTTCTGCCATTAGAGTGGTATCATCTGCATATCTGAGGATGTTGCTGTTTCTCCTGGCAATCTTGATTCCAACTTGTAATTCATCCAGCCTGGCATTTGCATGATGTACTCTGCATAGAAGTTAAATAAGCAGGGTGACAACATACAGCCTTGTCATATCCTTTCCCAGTACTGAACCAGTCAGTTGTTCCATGTCCAATTCTAACTGTTGCTTCTTGACCCATATACAAGTTTCTCAGGAGACAGGTAAGGTGGTCTGGTATCTCTTAAGAATTTTCCACAGTGGAAGGGGAAATAGGTAAGACTATGACTGAGTCATATTGATGTTTGGTAGAAACCAATAGAATACTGTAAAGCAATTATCTTCCAGTTAAAAATAAAATTAAAAAAAGAATTTTTCAGTTTTTTGTGATCCCTACAGTCAAAGGCTTTAGTGTAGACACTGAAACATAAGTCGTTTTGTTTTTTTTTTTTAACTCCCTTGATTTCTCCATAATCCAATGAATGTTGGCAAATTGATCTCTGGTTCCTCTGCTTCCTCAAAACCCAGCTTGTACATCTGAAATTTCTTGGTTCACATTCTGCTGAAGCCTAGTTTGAAAGATTTTTAGCATGACTGCCAGCATATGAAATGAGTGCAGTTGTACAGTAGTTTGAACATTCTTTGGCATTTATCTTCTTTGGGATTGGAATGTAAACTGACCTTTTCATTCTGGTGGCCATTGCTGAGTTTTCCAAATTTGCTGCTATATTGAGTGCAGCACTTTAACAACATCATCTTGTAGAATTTGAAATACCTCAGCTGGAATTCCATCATCTCCAGTAGCTTTGTAGTAGTGCTTCATAAGGCCCACTTCACACTCCAGAATGTCTGGCTCCAGGTGAGTGATCACACCATTATGTTTATCTGGGTCATGAAGACCTTTTCTGTATAGTAGTTCAGTGTATTCTTGCCACCTCTTCTTAATCTCTTCTGTTTCTGTTAGGTCCTTATTTACCATTTCTGTCCTTTATCATGCTCATCCTTGCATGAAATACTCCCTTGATATGTCCAGTTTTCTTGAAGAGATCTCTAATCTTTCTCATTTTATTGTTTCCTCTTTTTTTTTTTTTGCACTGTTCATTGAAGAAGGCCTTCTTGCCATTCTCTGGAACTCTGCATTCAGTTGGGTGTATCTTTCCCTTTCTCCCTTCTGTTTCACTTGCTTCTTTCCTCAGCTATTTGTAAAGCCTCTTCAGACAACCGTTCTGCCTTCTCGCATTTCACTTTGTTGTTGCTCAGTCACTAAGTCACGTCTGACTGTGACCCCATGGACTGCAGCATGCCAGGCTTCTCTGTCCTCCACTGTCTCCTGGAGTTTGCTCAAATTCATGTCCATTGAGTTGATGATGCTATCTAACCATCTCATCCTCTGCCACCCTCTTCTCTGTTTGCCTTCATTTAGATAGACACCACAAAACTTTTGCTTCATTGTGTTTGGGTTTGTTTGGGAGGAATTAGTCATCATGCATTATCAATACTTCCTTAGAAAGGTTTTTTTATTCCCTCAACAACTATCCTGGATAAACCCATTTCTAGCTAATAAAGGCTGTTGAAGCCTGGCATGCTGCAGTCCATGGGGTCACAAAGAGTCAGACACAACTGAGCAACTGAACTGAACTGAATAATCGTTAGGGCCAGGTGGTCCCTCTGCCTTGTTAGTTCCCAACCCATGAAGACTTTTCCCTGAAGCGTTCCTGGCACCCATGAGACCAGTCAACTATTCATGAAACTTGATTCAGGACTGTACGCCCTGTTTCCAAGCACCGTCTGCCGCCACGTCAACTATCAACAGTCCCAGTGACCTCCGGCCATGCAAAAAGCAGCTGCAAATATTTCTGATCGTTCCTGGATCCTGATTCCACCGTGTAAGTTACTGGATAATAAACTGATCTATTGATACCTGGAGCTGCCTGTCTCTGTTTCAGGACCCAGCTTTGAGGGGAGGGGACCTGCCTGAGGGAGGATGGACGTGCACTGGTGGGGGACACTCACTGATGGTCCCCTCATCTGTCCAAGGCCCAACACCCTGTCCATGTCCATCCCTGTCCCTCTCCAGAACCCTGTGATCTTGTCCCCCACAGGAAACCTTGCTTTCTAGGCTCCAAACACCCACACTTCCCCATCTCAACTCCTGCATGGTCCAATTGAGTTTGCAGGTTTCCTGCCTTCCTAGCTGAGGTCTAGTTGGAGACGAGGTGGTTTCCAGTGGTCCTGGGGGGCGCTGGGGGCACTCTGAGTGCAGGCTAGGAAGGAACAGCCTGGATCCCCATGCCTGTGGCTAGGCCTGCTGGTATCTCCATCCTCCCATAGGGTGCCATTTTCACCTCCCCCTGCTGCCTTGCTGGTTTGTCTGCTACAGGGTGGTCAGCTCTGTGTTCCAAACGCTATCCCCTGATCCTTGCCTCCTCCACAGCCTCCATCCAGCCTCAGGGCTGACCCAGGCCAATCTTCTGGCTCACACGCTTGCTCTTGGTTGGTGTCCTCAATCCACCTGGGCTGACAGGTGATGGCCCGCTCTAGTCACCACATAATGCTGGCTGGCAGGTGACGGCCCCCTCTAGTCACCATGCAATGCTTCACCCAGCTGTGACAGTGCCCCAAACACAGGAGAGGCAGCCCTCCTGCAGGATGTGGGAAGGCCTGACCAACCCCAGGGTGGACAGTGTGGCTTGGGTCACTAGGCAAGGGTAGCTGAGTCCTCCCTCTGGACCCCATGCCCCCATGCCCCCATGGGCCTTCCATTGCCTCTGCTCTTGTGAGCCAAACAGGGCTGCGTGGTCGGTTGTTACAGGGGGAGGGATGCAGACACTGGCTCCCCCAAGGGCACCCACGCTGACTGCACCGAATGGGTGCTGCACCAGGACTTCTGCAGTGTGGGTTCACCTGTGCACAGAGGTCGGGCCTCTGCTCTGAGCTCCAGGAGGTCACCTTGAGTCCTGATGGAAGTGTCCAAACTTATGGGCCTTGCATCAGGCTGGTCTGTGCTGATGCCATGGGTTGGGAGCTCGAGGCTGAGGTCAGGCACGTGGTGGTCCCCAGGTGGATGTAATGGACTCCAATGAGCCCTGCACCTCAGGACTCACTGGGACACACCTGAGGAACCCTCAACCCTGCTCTGACCTTTGCCCTTGGCTGCTTTTACCCTGCCTCCTAAGCAACCAGCTTAGAGCACCAGTTGCAAAGAGAAGAAGCTTGCTCATACACTCCCAGTGCCCAGGGCTCTCCTGGGCAGGCACATGGCAGCCCATGAGGCTGGTCCCCCAAAGGCCATTGGGGGCTCACGAGGGCAGGCCCCTCCGAGGCCACAGGGCACCCTTCCAGCTCCACACACAGGAAGCATGCACATAGCACTTGTTGCAGGCTACCCCCAGCCCGCCTGTTGGTTGGAGTTGACCCAGGGTGCTTCAGAGCAGAACCTGAACTAAGAGAGTCTCCTGCCCAGGCCCATGGCCCGAGGCTTCACTCTGCAGCCTCCTTCCAGTGAAGCAAGTCCTCTAAAGGCTTTCACTGCACCCAGGCCACTGGGCTCCTGTCTCCCCCACTCCACCACCAACCCCCTTCTCCCTGACTCCTGGATTGCTCTTGTGCAGACATGGTCTTTGTGAAGTTGTTCCCTACTCATGGGCCAGTTGAAATGATGAGAAAAGAAACCAGAGTTAACAGCCACATGTCCATCCTAACCTTCAGGACCCCACACCTGGTCCTTGGTCCTGACCTGTGCAGCAAGGCCTGTTTTCTGCAACTGTGAGCCCCTGATGGGTGAAGACTGGCTGACCAGGGCAGCCTGACCTAGCTGGCTGGCCCTTCCCAGGTATTCCTGAGTTGGGGTCTATATAAACACCCTGTCCAGGCAGCAAGAGGTGAGTGGGGCTCTGCTGGACCTTCTGCTGGACTTGCGAGGCTGCCACCTGCTGAGAAAGAGAATGTGATGCCCATGCTTGCTGTCTGAAGCCTCCCCAGGATGCAAGTGAGGATGCAAGAAAAAAGACAGTGGGGCCACAATGGAAGGAGAAACTCAGAGAAAGTGACAGCTTCCAGAAGAGCACCCAGGCCAGGACCATCCTGCCTGGTCTGCAGGCACCAACTCAGCAAGGGAGCTGTCACTAGTGTGGCTCCCAACATTTTCCTCCACCCTGTAAAGTCTTTCCACATATTTCAACATTTTACCTGGGAAGGGTGGATAAGGTTCAGGAGCAACTGGCCTGGGGGCAGCTAACTTTACTCCCAGATGCCTGCTTGTGGCCCACCAGCATCCCAGTGAGGACACTCCTTGCAGGGGCAGGGATACGGGGGCTGCTGGCTGTATGGGAGAAAGTCCCCACCCCGACCATCTTCAGAATTGTTCACCCTGGCATCCCACTTGGATTTTCACCTGTGTACCTAGTGGGTTCTTAATGAGCAATGTGAACGGTGACATTAAATGTCCTCAGTCAGGACAAGATACTTACTGTGCCACGTGTACAGGTGTAAGAACCTGGGGAGGCATGTGCAGCTAGTACTCTAGGGACATGCTTCAGATTGACTCCTCAACATTCTGGAGTCCAGCCACTGCTTTAGCGTTTCTGAGGACCCAATGTTGACTCTAAGTGTTCTGTAATCCAGCCTCCATCTGCCTTTAGTGAGACTCACACTTCTAGGATCCTACAGAGCACAGGCTGTGTGAGTTATCTGTGGCTTCTTTAACAAATGACCACATGTTGAATAGTTTAAAACAATAGGAGTTCATCCTCCTCCAGTCCTGGAGACCATACACCTGAGATCAAGGTGGTGCAGGACTGAAGTCCCTCCTGAGGCTCCAGCATAGGGTCCTTCCTGCCTTTTCCAGCTTTGGGGGCTCCAGGGGTCCCTGGGCTTGTGGCCCCCTCCCTCCATCTCTGCCTCTGTCTTCATGAGGCTTCTCCTCTGTGTCCTCTTTCATCCCTTATAAAGGTACCTGTTGAACTTGGCTCTGTGATCACCTGCCAAGTTTTGAATTCTTGTTTGTTGACAACCCCTGGGTGACTTCTGGAAGGCAGTTGTCTTTCACTTACAGCCCCACAGACCTCGTGAATATTAAGTGCATGGAAAGATTGAAGGCGGAAGGAGAAGGGGACAACAGAGGATGAGATGGTGGGATGGCATCACTGACTCAATGGACATGAGTTTGAGCAAGCCCCGGGAGCTGGTGATGGACAGGATAGCCTGGTGTGCTGCAATCCATGGGGTCACAAAGAGTCGAACATGGCTGAGCAATTGAACTGCACTGAACACAGCTGTAGATTTGCTGTTATAAAAAATGGCCGCAAGGCGTCAGCGATTCCTCATGTTCCTTTTTAAATTTATTTTTTCTGTGCATTCCTTGTTTTATTTTGGAGTAGGGTTGATTTCCGATACTGTGTTTGTTTCAGAAATATGGGAGCTTAATTCAATGATACACAGCCGTTTATCAATTCTTTTTGGGGGTTCATTTCCCCAGATAGAGGATTACAGTGTCTCCAGTATGCTGCCCTTTACTGTTCAACAGTTTTTTTTTTCCTGATTCTCTGTTTGATGTATATTTATGTCTTTTTGTTCCTTGCAAACTCTTCATTTATCCTACATTGCTAACTTTTTTTAAAAAAATCAGAAGTTGGTTTTCAAAATTTGTGAATCTGTTTCTACTGGGTAATATCCTACATTTGCCTCAGTTTCAAGAAGATACCTGTCAGTGATGCCTTGTGATATTTGTCTTTCTCTCTGGGACTTCCTTTACTTAGTATGGTAATCACTCTATCCACCCACGCTGTTGCCATTGGCATTATTCCATTCTGATTCAGAGCTGGGTACCTTTGCTGTGTAGAGGTGCACCATTCTGTTTTCATTTTCCTGTCGATGGATGAGTTGGTTGAATTTGTTGCAGGGAGAAGGAAAAAAAGGGCTTCCCTGGTGGCTCAGCCAATAAAGAATTTGCCTGCCAATGCAGGAGGTGCAGGTTCAGTCCCTGAGTGGGGAAGATCCCCTGGAGAAGGGAAAGGCAACCCACTCCAGTCTTCTTGTCTGGAGAATCCCATGGACAAAGGAGCCTGGCAGGCTACAGGCCATGGGGGTCGCAAAGTGTTTGACATGACTGAAGTGACTGAGAATACATGCAAAGGAAAAAAAGAGGAATGAGTTTTTTATTCTTTCCTTTTTTTGAGAACAAAGGGGATAAAGACAACAGTGAGCAGGCCTGAAAATTCCTAGTTTCTTTTATTTTTTTACTTTCAGTTCAGTTCAGTCACTCACTTGTGTCTGACTCTTTGGGACCCCATGAATTGCAGCACACCAGGCCTCCCTGTCCATCACCAACTCCCGGAGTTCACTCAAACTCATGTTCACCAAGTTGGTGATGCCATTCAGCCATCTCATCCTCTGTCATCCCCTTCTCCTCCTGCCCCAAATCCCTCCCAGCATCAGAGTCTTTTCCAATGAGTCAACTCTTCACATGAGGTGGCCAAAGTACTGGAGTTTCAGCTTTAGCATCATTCCTTCCAAAGAACACCCAGGACCAATCTCCTTCAGAATGGACTGGTTGGATCTCCTTGCAGTCCAAGGGACTCTCAAGAGTCTTCTCCAACATCACAGTTCAAAAGCATCAATTCTTCGGTGCTCAGCTTTCTTCACAGTCCAACTCTCATATCCATGCATGACTACTGGAAAAACCATAGCCTTGACTAGACGGACCTTTGTTGGCAAAGTAATGTCTCTGCTTTTTAATATGCTATCTAGGTTGGTCATAACTCTCCTTCCAAGGAGTAAGGGTCTTTTAATTTCATGGCTGCAATCACCATCTGCAGTGATTTTGGAGCCCCCCAAAAAGAAAGTCTGACACTGTTTCCACTGTTTCCCCATCTATTTCCCGTGAAGTGATGGGACCAGATGCCATGGTCTTCATTTTCTGAATGTTGAGCTTTAAGCCAACTTTTTCACTCTCCTCTTTCACTTTCATCAAGAGGCTTTTTAGTTCTTCACTTTCTGCCATAAGGGTGGTGTCATCTGCATATCTGAGATTATTGATATTTCTCCTGGCAATCTTGATTCTAGCTTGTGCTTCTTCCAGCCCAGCGTTTCTCATGATGTACTCTGCATATAAGTTAAATAAGTAGGGTGACAATATACAGCCTTGACATACTCCTTTTCTTATTTGGAACCAGTCTGTTGCTCCATGTCCAGTTCTAACTATTGCTTCCTAAACTGCATACAGATTTCTCAAGAGGCAGGTCAGGTGGTCTGGTATTCCCATCTCTTTCAGAATTTTCCACAGTTTATTGTGATCCACACAGTCAAAGGCTTTAATTGCTCCTAACTCTGAATGTCTATAACTAAGTTTGCTTTTCTGCCCCCTAACTCTGCAGGAGCTACAATTAACATTTTTTTCCTGTATGCTAAATACCTTGGCTATCTGGTGTTTATCCTTATAACACCCTTCCCCTTGTACTTACATATCAGAAAGAAGGCCATAGAGCCACGCCAACTCCCTGAGTCAGTTCCTGGGTTATTGACTTAAGTCTATGACTGTCTTTGAAAACATGTAGGAGGAAGAAATTGAGATCCTGTTCCCTTTGTTCCTCATCACTGACTCCTGACTGTGAGGCCTTGCTTTATATGGGCCCCTAGACTCTTCATGGGTGGGGTGGGGGGTGCACAGTCCTTGAGGCATGACCCTTCTCTGTGCCCGTCTCTGCTGGCTTGAGAATAAAAGCCACCTTCATATTTCCTTCCAAATCTGTCTTTGTATTTTTTATTTGGCTTCACTGGGCAGAGAAAGCCAAGGTTTTGGCCAGCAGCAGTTCTAGTTTGGCCATTGTCAGTCGAGCTGTCCTGAAAACAAGGGTGCATGGGTCACTGTGAATTCTGATTTTTTTCTGGGTCTGAACACAGACATGGGATTGTTGGGCCTTGTGGTTTTTGGGTTTTTAGTTGATAAGGAACCTCCTTGCTGCACCCATTTACACCCCCACTAAGAGTGTAGGAGAATTCCCTTTTGCCTCCATCCTCTGCAGCTCGTATTCTCTGTAGATATTTTAGACGGTGGCCATTCTGACCTGTGGGAAGGGATTTTTCATGGGAGTTGCGGTTAGTGTGGATGTAATACATGGTGGTGTGCTGCAGTCCATGGGATTGCAAAGAGTATGATGCAACTGAGTGACTGAACTGAATACATAGTGAGCTGGAAGGATTTTCCTGGTGATTTTCGATATTGTACAGTGTGACTGTTTATCTCTTGAAATTGTCTTCTTGAAAGGTGGCCCTGTTTGAATTCCTGTCTGATGATTTACCCTGGGACATGACTGGATGGGAGGTGTCATTTATAGTCCCTCAGGCCTTGTGAGTATGAAAAGCCCAACAGCACTAGGTTTAAAGTTGTTCTGGAAGATGGCCCTAGGGAAACAGCATTGCTCCCTGCCCCACTCTGGTCCTCAGGCATTGAGTCCCCATGGAAAACTCTGTTCATGGATTGTCAGCTAGTGTGGAATGTGCCAGAAGAAACACCCAAGGTTTGTGTCTCTTCTCCTTCCCCCTTACCCAGTGTCCCTAGGACATATCCCAGTTTTTTTGAACACCACTCTGTAGAAGGTGCTGTCATTTGTAGGAGGGGTGACCCCAAGGATGGAGGTAGGAAGCCCAGCCTAGGGGACATACAGTGGCCAGGGGACCTTGCAAACCTGTTCCAGCCCAGATGCTCCACCAATTCTTGGGTGAGGTAGGCTTGGTTTCTCAGCAGGAGGGCCCACCTGCATCTGGAGATTGGTAGCTCATGCAGAGGGCAGGAGGCACCCCAGGTCCATCATGGGGTCACATTTCCTGCCACATGCTCCCAGCTCCATCTGCACTGAGACCCTCCAGTCTTAGGACTGAAACCAGCTCATGCTCCAAGGATGTTTCACCATCCGCCTCACCATGGCCTGAGGGCAATAGAGTCAGCCTTTCTGATTCCTTTTTTGTACTTTTATTCCCTAATTTGAATTGGTGTATGTAGTTGAATGACCAGGTTGTGTGTGTGTGTCTTTTTTCTTTTTCCTTTTGGATCGACAGGAACTTGATTCACTTGTACATAGACGTATATATCTTCTCTTCCAGGTTCTGTTCCAGTATAGGATGTTACAGAGTGTTGAACAGGATTCCTGTGTTACTCAGTGATTCCTGGTGGATACTTTTTTTTTTTTTTTTAATTCTATTAGCCTCCCTATGTTAGACTGAATCAGTTCACTACTCCCTGTCCCAGTTTTGTTTTTTTCTTTCTGGGGACCACTGATTCTTTTCTGAGTCTGTGAGACTGTTTCTCTTTGGTAAAGAAGATCATCTGTATACATATTTAGATCCCAGCTACAAGTGATATCTTATGCTAATATTCCTCCCTGTCCCTCTCACCTCACTTGCTATGATCATGTCTACTTTCTTCCCTGAGGTTGCCCATGGCATTCTTTCTTGCTTGTTGTGGCCGAGTGATGGTTCATTGTGTCTATGTACCCCATCTTCTTTATTCCTTATGGACATCTTTGTTTTCAAGTGTTTTTTCCCAATCTGGGGACTATCTTTTTCATTTAAGGTTTTGTTTGCTGTGCAAATGCTTTTAAGGGTTAATTCAGTCCTGTTTTCTTAGTTTTGGTTTGTTTTTCATTATTCTAGGCACACTTTGTGGAACTGATGTTACAGCATGCCCCTCCTATATTGTCCTCAAATTTGCATAGTATCTGTCCTACACTTAGATCTTTATCTTCTTTGAAGTTTATTTTTGCGTGTGGTTTGAGGGATATTCTAATTTCACTCTCATTTTCATTGTTGATGCACGTCCACGCTCTCCTCCCTAGTGGCATTCACCTATTTTCATTTCCAGCAACAGAGGTGGAGGATTCCCCTTTCTTCATGGCATATGGCAGATTTAACCTTCGTAGAGTGCTTGACAGTCACCATTCTGATTGGTAGTATGAGGTGATACTGAATGCCCTTCCCTGATATTTAGCAATGTTAGCAACTTTTCATGTGATTTTTTTTTTTAATGTGTGAGTTAAAGGTACCTGTTAAAATTGGCTTTGTGGCAGTCTACCCAGTTACGAATTCTTTTTGATGACACCCCCCAGGAGACTCCAGGAGATCAGTTGTTGTTTACTTAGAAACCCTTGGACCTTGTGAATGTTGAATGCCCCTCAACACGACTATCTGTCGATGGGTGGGACTATGGCTCTCCCTGTTGTTTGACCTGAGACCAAACTATGGTGGAGGTAATGAAGACATTGGCAACCTCCTTCAAAAGATCCTTTTCCCACACTGCTGCACTCAGTGCCCCTGACCCTTCAGCAGGCCACCCCCAACCCACACCTCTGCCAGAGGCTCCTGGACACTCATAGGCAAGCCTGGGTCAGTCTCTTTTGGGGACATTGCTGTTTTATCCTGGGTCCTGGTGTGCACAAGGTTCTATTTGTGCCCTCCAAGAGTCTGTTTCCCCAGTCCTGTGACAGTTCTGTAATCAAATCCTACTGGCCTCCAAAGTCTAATTCCCTGGGATTTCTCAGTCCCTTTGCCAGATCCCCAGGTTGGGAATTCTGTTTTGGGTCCTAGAACTTTCCTAATAGTGCAAGAATTTCTTTGGTATAATTGTTCTGCAGTTTGTGGGTCATCTGCTCGGTGTCTCTGTGGTGGGGTAAATGACAACCTCCTCCAAGAGGGCTTATGTCACACCCAGGTCTGCTGCAGCCAGAGCCCCTGCCCCTGTAGCAGGCAGCTGCTGACCTGTACCTCCATAGGAGATGCTCAAACACTCAAAGGCAGGTCTGGTCATTCTCTGTGGGGTCCCTTGGTCACACAAGGTTTTGTTTGAGCCCTCTAAGTATCTCTGGCAGGTATGCGGTTTGATTCTAAACAAGATTTTGCCCCTCCTACCATCTTGCTGGGGCTTCTCCTTTGCCTTTGGACACGGGATATCTTTTTTTGGTGGGATCCAACATTGTCCTGTCGATGGCTGTTCACAGCGAGTTGTATTTTGGAGTTCTCACAGGAGGAGTTGAGCACGTGTTCTTGTATTCTGCCATTTTTTCACTTTGGATTAAAAATTTACTAAGCAAAGTGATGCTCAAAATTCTCCAAGCTAGACTTCAACAATACGTGAACCATGAACTTCCAGATTTTCAAGTCATTTTAGAAAACACAGAGGAACCAGAGATCAAATTGCCAACATCTGCTGGATCATTGAAAAAGCAAGAGAGTTCCAGAAAAACATTTATTTCTGCTTTATTGACTATGCCAAAGCCTTTAACTGTGTGGATCACAATAAACTGTGGAAAATTCTGAAAGAGATGGGAATACCAGACCACCTGACCTGCCTCTTGAGAAATCTGTATGCAGGTCAGGAAGCAACAGTTAGAACTGGACAAAGAACAACAAACTGGTTCCAAACAGGAAAAGGAGTACATCAAGGTTGTATATTGTCACCCTGCTTATTTAACTTATATGCAGAATACATCATGAGAAACGCTGGGCTGGAAGAAGCACGGGCTGGAAGAAGCACAAGCTGGAATCAAGATTGCTGGGAGAAATATCAATAACCTCAGATATGCAGATGACACCACCCTTATGGCAGAAAGTGAAGAAGAACTAAAGAACCTCTTGATGAAAGTGAAAGAGGAGAGTGAAAAAGTTGGCTTAAAGCTCAACATTCAGAAAATGAAGATAATGTCATCCGGTCCCATCACTTCATGGCAAATAGATGGGGAAACAGTGGAAACAGTGTCAGACTTTCGTTTTTTGGGCTCCAAAATCACTGCAGATGGTGATTGCAGCCATGAAATTAAAAGACGCTTACTCCTTGGAAGGGAAGTTATAACCAACCTGGACAGCATATTAAAAAGCAGAGACATTACTTTGTCAACAAAGGTCCATCTAGTCAAGGCCATGGTTTTTTTTTAGTAGTCATGTATGGATGTGAGAGTTGGGCTATAAAGAAAGCTGAGTCCCGAAGAATTGATGCTTTTGAAGTGTGGTCCATACAATTTCTGTCCTTTACCGAGCCCATCTTTGCATGAAATGTTCTCTTCATATCTCTAATTTTCTTGAAGAGATCTCTAGTCTTTCCCATTCTGTTGTTTTCCTCTATTTCTTTGCATTGATCGCTGAAGAAGGCTTTCTTATCTCTCCTTGCTATTCTTTGGAACTCTGCATTCAGATCCTTATACCTTTCCTTTTCTCCTTTGCTTTTCACTTCCCTTCTTTTCACAGCTATTTGTAAGACCTCATCAGACAGCTGTTTTGCTCTTTTGCATTTTTTTTCCATGGGGATGGTCTTGATTCCTGTCTCCTGTACAATGTCACGAACCTCCATCCATAGTTCATCAGATACTCTGTCTATCAGATCTAGTCCCTTAAATCTATTTCTCACTTGCACTGTATAATCATAAGGGATTTTATTTAGGTCATACCTGAATGGTCTAGTGATTTTCTCCACCTTCTTCAATTTAAGTCTGGATTTGGCAATAAGGAGTTCATGATCTGAGCCACAGTCAGCTCCCGGTCTTGTTTTTGCTGACTGTATAGAACTTCTCCATCTTTGGCTGCAAAGAATATAATCAATCTGATTTCAGTGTCTGATTTCAGTGATGTCCATGTGTAGAGTCTTCTCTTGTGTTGTTGGAAGAGGGTGTTTGCTATGACCAGTGCATTTTTTTGGCAAAACTCTGTTAACCTTTGCCCTGCTTCATTCTGTACTCCAAGGCCAAATTTGCCTGTTACTCCAGGTGTTTCTTGACTTCCTACTTTTGCATTCCAGTCCCCTACGATGAAAAGGACATCTTTTTTGGGTTTTAGTTTTAGAAGCTCTTGTAGGTCTTCATAGAACCATTCAACTTCAGCTTCTTCAGCATTACTGGTCGGGGCACAGACTTGGATTACTATGATATTGAATGGTTTGCCTTGGAAATGAACAGAGATCATTCTGTCGTTTTTGAGATTGCATCCAAGTACTGAATTTAAGAGTCTCTTATTGACTATGATGGCTACTTCATTTCTTCTCAGGGATTCCTGCCCACAGTAGTAGATAAAATGGTCATCTGAGTTAAATTCATCCATTCCAGTCCATCTAAGTTCTCTGATTCCTAGAATGTCAATGTTCACTCTTGTCATCTCCTGTTTGACCACTTCCAATTTGCCTTGATTCATTTACCTAACATTCCAGGTTCCTATGCAATACTGCTCTTTAGAGCATCAAACCTTGCTTCTATCACAAGTCCCATCCACAACTGGGTGGTGTTTCTGCTTTGGCTCCATCTCTTCATTCTTTCTGGAGTTATTCCTCCACTGATCTTCAGCAGCATATTGGGTACCTACCAATCCGGGGAGTTCATCTTTCAATGTCCTATCTTTTTGCCTTTTCATACTGTTCATGGGGTTCTCAAGTCAAGAATACTGAAGTGGTTTGCGATTCCCTTCTCCAGTGGACCACATTCTGTCAGACCTCTCCACCATGGCCTGTCCGTCTTGGGTGGTCCCACATGGCATGGCTTTTTTTCATTGAGTTAAACAATGCTGTGGTCCCTGTGATCACATTGATTAGTTGTCTGTGATTGTGGTTTCAGTCTGTCTGCACTTTGATGCCCTCTCTCAATACCTACACTCTTACTTGGTTTTCTCTTACCTTGAATGTGGGGTATCTCTTCACGGCTGCTCCAGCAAAGCACAGACGCTGCTCCTTACCTTGGACGTGGGGTAGCTCCTGCTGGCCACCACCCCTGACCTTTGGCGTGGGGTAGCTCCCTTCTGCTGCCTCTCCTGACCTCAGACGTGGGATAGCTCCTCTCAGCCACACTTGTGCGCCCTCACAGCTGCCTGCTCTGTTATCTTAAGATTTAAATTATGGAAGTGGGTCTAGTAAGATCTTTACAGTCTTGAGACATTCTTTTGATTTATTGTAATAACTAATTACAACAATACATAAGTCCCTCACTAAAACTAGCAAGGGGGGCATTCTCCATCCCCCTTCTGATGTCTATGTCAGAAGTTTTCTCTGTCCCTTTTCTTACTCTGCTACACAAAAGCTCTTGAGTGATCAAGCCTGGTCCCTGGTCCCGAAGCTAAATCTTCTTCTTTGGAGATCATGAATCCAACATCATTCACCGTAAGCTATCAGAGGTGGGTTTGATTTTTCTGCTTGACCCCTTGCCCTTTGTAAATGAGAGACCAGCTTTGTGTGTGTGTGAAGTGAGTATTAATTAGCAGTGGGTCGTTCTGACTCTCATTTTCTTAAACTGAGAGCATCAGAACTATTTTTGCAATGGCTTACATTAGCTTTAGGTAGCTCCATGCCTTGGCTCCACGTCTTGCTCCTTGTTCAGGGAGGTTTAGTGGGTCTGACTGGCAAGCTCTTGGGAAAGCCTGTGGAGTTCAGTGCTGACACTGCATTAGTGCCATGTATCGGTCTGCTCATTTACTCTAATGTGCACTTTGCAGAGCCATTATGAGATGTTCTCTTGATTCTTATTCTTCTAGTGGTTGATGCAGTGTAGCTTGGAATAGGTCCAGACATCAGTAAGTGGAACGTACTCTATACCTGTCCTTTGTTTTTTCTTTAACAGTTTTATTTCATTTTTACTTGGAGGATAATTACTTCACAATATTTTGATGGTTTCTGCTCTACATCAACATGAATGAGCCATAGGTATACACATGTCCCCTCCCTCTTAAAAACCTCTCTCCCACCTTCCTCCACATCCCACCCCTCTAGGTGTCACAAATTGGGATCCATGTGTCATACAGCAAATTCCCACTGGCTATCTACTTTACATGTGGTAGTGCATATGTTTCCATGCTAATCTCTCAATTCATCCCACCCTCTCCTTTCTGCACTGTGTCTGCATCTCTATATCTCTATGTCTGCATCTCCATTGCTGCCCTGCAAGTAGGTTCATCAGTACCATCTTTCTAAATTCCCTATATATATGCTAATATACAATATTTATCTTTTCTTTATGATTTACTTCACTTTGTGTAGTAGCCTCTAGGTCCATCTACCTCATTAGCAGTGACTCAAATGCATTCCTTTTTATGGCTGAATAATATTCCATTGTGTATATGTACCACAGCTTCTTCTTCCATTCATCTGTTGATGGACATCTAGGTCGTTTCCATGTTCTAGCTATTGTAAATAGTGCTGCAGTGAACAATGAGGTACATGTGTCTTTTCCAGTTATGGTTTCCTCAGGGTATATGTGCAGTAGTAGCATTGCTGTGTCATATGGTAGTTTTCTTCCTAGTTTCTGAAGGAATCTCCATACTGTTCTCCATAGTGGCTGTATCAGTGTGTATTCCCACCAAGACAGCAAAAGGATTCCCCTTTCTTCACACCCTTCCTAGCATTTATTGTTTGTGGACTTTTTGATGATGGCCATTCTGACCACTGTTGGGTGGCACCTCACTGTAGTTTTAATTTGCATTTCTCTAATAATAAGAAATGTTGATCATCTTTCCATGTGTGTTTTAGGCATCTGTATGTCTTCTTTGGAGAAATGTCTATTTAGGTTTTCTGTCCACTTGTTGATTTGGCTGTTTGTTTTTCCATTTTTGAGCTGCATGAGCTGCTTGTATATTTTGAAGATGAGTTCTTTGTCAGTTGTTTCACTTTCTATTATTTTCTCCTATACTGAGGGCTGTCTTTTCACCTTGCTTATAGTTTCCTTTCTTGTGCAAAAACTTTTAAGTTACTTAGGTCCCGTTTGTTTGTTTTTGTTGTTATTTTCATTACCCTAGGAGATGAGTTGTAGAGGATCTTGCTATGGTTGATGTCAAAGATTATTTTGTCTATGTTTTCCTCTAAGAGTTTTATAGTTTCTGGTCTTACATTTAACTCTTTAATCCATTTTGAGCTTACTTTTGTGTATGGTGTTAGAAAGTGTTCTAATTTCATTCTTTTACATGTAGCTGCCCAGTTTTCCCAGCACCACTCATTGAAGAGACTGTCTTTTCTTCATTGTATACTTTTGTCTCCTTTGTCAAAGATGAGGTGCCCATAGGTGTGTGGATTTATCTCCAGGCTTTCTACTTTGTTCCCTTGGTCCATATTTCTATTTTTGTGCCTGTACCATACTGTCTCAATGACTGGAGCTTTGTAGTATTGCAGTAAAGTCTGAAGTCAGGACTGTAGACTTTGGTTGATTGTGATGGCTGATTGTGATGGTCAATTTCTCCAGCTCCATTCTTCTTTCTCAAGATTGCTTTGGCTATTCAGGGTCTTTTGTGTTTCTGTACAGACTGTGAAATTATTTGTTGTAGTTCTGTGAAAAAAATACCATTTAGTACTTTGATAGGGATTGAATTGAATCTATAGATTTCTTTGGGTAGTGTAGTCATTTTCACAATATTGATTCTTCCAATCCAAAAACGTGATGTATCTCTCCAACTGTGTCGTCTTTAATTTCTTTCACCAGTGTCTTACAGTTTTCTGCATACAGGTCTTTTGTCTCTTTAGGTAAGTTTACTCCTGATTATTTTATTCTTCTTGTTGCAGTGATGAATGGACTGTTCCCTTAATTTCTCTTTCTGTGTTTTCATTGTTAGTGTATAGGAATGCAAGGGATTTTTGTGCATTAATTTTATATCCTACAACTTTGATAAATTCATTGATTAGTGCTAGCAATTTTCTGGTAGCATCTTTAAAGTTTTCTATGTCAAGAATCATGTCATGTACAAACAGTGAGAGTTTGATTTCTTTTGCAATTTGGATTCCTTTTATTTCTTTTTCTTCTCTGATTGTTGTGGCTAGGACTTCCAAAACTATGTTGAATAGTGGTGACAATTGGGCACCCTTATCTTGTTCTTGATTTTAGAGGAAATGCTTGCAATTTACACCATTGAGGATAATGTTTGCTGTGGGTTTATTGTGTATGGCCTTTGTTATGTTGAGGTATACTCCTTCTATGCCCACTTTCTGGAGAGGTGTTTTTTTTTTTTTTTTAATAAATGGATGCTAAATTTTGTCAAAAGTTTTCTCTGCATCTCCTGAGATGATCATATGCTTTTTATCTTTCAATATGTTAATATGATGTATCACATTGATTGATTTGTGTATATGGAAGAATCATTGCATCCCTGGGATAAAGCCCATTTGATCAAGATGTATGATCTTTTTAATGTGTTGGATTCTGTTTGCTGAAATTTTGTTGAGGATTTTTGCATCTATGTTCATCAATGATACTGGTCTGTAACTTTCTTTTTGTGTGAGTGGTATCTTTGTCTGCTCTGTTTCTTTTTTGTTTCTTTCTGCTCATAAATCTTGATGATTTCTTTACTTCTACTTAGGATTTTTTTTGTTGTTGTTGTTGTTCTAGTTGCTTTAGGCATAAGATTAGATTATTTGATAGTTTCTTGAAGTAGGTTTGTATTGCTATAAAGTTCTAGTTTTGGTATCATACAATGAGTTTGGGAGTTCTCCTTCCTCTGCAATTTTCTTGAAGAGTTTTGATAGGATAGATGTTAGCTCTTCTCTCAACACATGGCAGAATTCGTCTGTGAAGCCATGTGGTCCTGGGCTTTTGTTTGTTGGAAGATTTTTGATTACAGTTTTCAATGTCCATGTTTGTGGTTGGTCTGTTCATTTTTTCTATTTCTTCTTGGTTAAGTTTTGGAAGGTTATATATTTTTTTAAGATTTGTCCCTTTTCCCCTCACGTTGTCCATTATATTGGCATATAGTTGCTCATAATAGTATCTTATGATCCTCTGTATTTATGTTTTTGTTGTTGTAACTTCTTTTTCATTTCTAATTTTATTGATTTGAATCTTCCCTTTTTTCTCTTGGTGAGTCTCGCTAATAGATTTTCAATTCTGTTTATCTTCTCAAAGCACCAGCTTTTAGTTTTATTGATCTTCGCTATTGTCTCCATTTCTTTTTCATTTATTTCTACTATGTTTCTGTTTTGTTTTTTTCTGCTCATAAATCTTGATGATTTCTTCACTTCTACTTAGGATTTGTTGTTGTTGTTCTAGTTGCTTTGGGTGTAGGATCAGATTATTCGATAGTTTCTTGAGGTAGGTTTGTATTGCTATAAAGTTCATTCTTAGCATAGTTTCTGCTGCATCCCACAGGTTTTGCCTTGTTGTGTTATCATTGTCATTTATTTCTAAGCATATTTTCATTTTCTTTTTTATTTCTTCAGTGATCTGTTGGTTATTCAGAAGCATGTTGTTTAGCCTTCATATGTTTGTGTTTTTTATAGTTTTTTTTTTTCTGTAGTTGATGTGTAATCTTACGGAGTTGTGGTCACAGAAGATGCTTGAAATAATTTCACTTTTTAAAAATTTACCAAGGCTTGATTTGTGGTGCAGTATGTGATCTGTCCTGAAGAGTGTTCCATGTGCACTTGAGAAAAAAGTGAAATGTATTGTTTTTCGGTGAAATTCCCTGTAGGTATCAATTAGGTCTAACTGGTCCAATGTATCATTTAAAACCTGTGTTTCCTTATTAATTATCTGATTGGATGATCTGTCTGTTGGTGTGAGTAGAGTATTAAAGTCTCCCACTATTATTGTATTACTGTCAATTTCTCCTTTAATAGTTGTTAGCATTAGCCTTATGTATTGAGATGCTATGTTGGGTGCATACATATTTATAATTGTTATATTTTCTTCTTGGACTGATCCTTCAATCATTATGTAGTGTCCTTCTTCATGTCTTGAAATGGTCTTTATTTTCAAGTTTACTTTATCTCATATGAGTATTGCAACTCCCCCTTTCTTTTGATTTCCATTTGCATGGGATCTCTTTTTCCAGCCCCTCACTTTCAGTCTGTATGTATCCCTGGGTCTCAGGTGGGTTTATTGTAGACAGCATATATAGGGGTCTTATTTTGTATCCAGCCAGCCAGTCTGTATGTTTTGGTTGGAGCATTTAGCCCATTTACATTTAAGCAAATTACCAATATGTATGATCTTGTTACCATTTACTTTATTGTTTTGGGTTTGTTTTTGTAGGCCTTTTTTGTGTGTTTCCTATGAAGAAATGTTCCTTTAGCATTTGTGGAAGAGCTAGTATTGTGGTGTGGAATTCTAGCTTTTGCTTGTCTGTAAAGCATTTAATTTTTCCTTTGAGTCTGAATGAGATCCTTGTTGAATAGACTAATCTGGGTTGTAGGCGTTTCCTAATCATTACTTAAGTATGTTCTTCCATTCCCACCTGGCCTGCAGAGTTTCTATTGAAAGATCAGCTGTTAGCTTTATGGGGATCCCCTTGTGTGTTATCTGTTGCTTTTCCCTTGCTGCTTTTTGTGTTTAATTTTTGTTAGTTTGGTGTCTTGGCATGTTTCTCCTTCTAGAGAAGCCCCTAGAGAATGCCTCACACTGGTTAAATATTCAACAAATATGTGTTGAAAATGAAGAGTATAGTCATGAATAGCAGAGATTGATTATCATGATGGTTATTGTCTTTGCTGTCAGATTATAGCAGGAATATGTGCGGTAGGATGTAGGAATACAGTACAGTTTCCAACTGTGTGTTCATCTGAAAGTTTCTATTGGTGATGGCAGGTCCTCAATTACCTTATGAAGACAGTGACATGGTTTTTCATTGCTTTGTATTCTCTCTCTCTCTCTTTTAACCTTCCTTCACTTTATCATCTACTAGTTGTTGTTGCTGCTGCTGCTACTTAATCGCTTCAGTCGTGTCCGACTCTGGGCGACCCCATAGACAGCAGCCCACCAGGCTACCCCATCCCTGGGATTCTCCAAGCAAGACTAATGGAGTGGGTTGCCATTTCCTTCTCCAATGCATGAAAGTGAAAAGTGAAAGGGTAGTCACTCAGTTGTGTCCAACTCTTAGCAACCCCATGGACTGTAGCCTACCAGCTCCTCTGTCCATGGGATTTTCCAGGCAAGAGTACTGGAGTGGGGTGCCATTGCCTTCTCCATTTGTTGTGAAGTAGTGGCTAAGTCATGTCAGCCTCTTTGCAAACCTATGTACTGTGGCCCACCAGGCTCCTCTATCCATGCGATTTCCAACACCCCCCCCCCCCAATAAAAAGCCAGGTTTGGGGAAAGAACACATGGGCAGAGACCTCTGAAGACACAGGGATGGGAAGGCCCACGAGGAGGGGATGAGAGTCAGAAAGCTTTGCATTTACACAAGGTCTGGGCAGGAACCACTGCCCAACATCCCTTCTCCCTGCCATCACTCTGCCCTGCTCCATGTTTGCCAGGAGTGCTGCGGTCTAGACTGTGGTACTTGCTGGGCTCTAGACACAGCTGTCTGCTTGTAGGTGTGTGGGAGAGGTGGAGTGCTCTTAACCACTGGTTACAACTCTGGGAAGTGGGGCCGAAAGCCTAGGGTTAATCTGTCTCCAAGGAGCTGAGGGACCTATATCAGTCCCAGGGCCAGAGGCCAGACCAGAACTGGTGAAGAAGGAGCCCAGAGGATTTCTTGGAAAACCTGTGGGATTGGTTATTAGGAAGCAGCACTGAAAAGACTACAAATGAAAACCTCATATAAACTAAAGTGCGAAACAAATGTAAGGTATTGTTGTCACTGGTGTTTCATAGAAAGCTGGATCAAATGTGTTCCATAATCAGCACATTTATCTCAGAACTTTCAGTTATATTTCCAACACACAGCATCACAACTTCATGGAAGGTATTTTCCATTTTCACAAAAATGAGGGGTGACAGTTTGCTGGGAAGGAGGCTTGAGCTGGAATGCCCAGCACCAGCAGAGGTGGCAGCTTAGTAGTATTTGTTCCCAAGTCCCTGGAGGCCTGGATCCCACTGGGGAGTCTGGTCCAAGCCAGAACAAAGCAGACAGTAAACGTTTAAAAAGAATTCAATGCTGGGCACCATGCCAGGCTCTCTCAAGCCCACCCCAGTCGAGCAGTGGGACCCAAGCCTGGTTGGGCTCCAGGGATGGGGTAGCAGCCTTAGTCAGGGAGGTTGTAGGGAATAAAGTAGGCACTGGTTTTCTTTCTTTCTCTTTAATATCATGCCTGTGCTATGTTGTAGTGTAGTCTATTTGCAATGCTGTGACTTGTCAGAATACAGCTGCCTGATTCAGGTATGATGATCTATGGGAGATATATACTTTTTGTTAGATTTTTTGCCCTAGAAGTCAAACAGATAGCTGAGTATGAGGTCCTTGTGGATTGTGCATGTGAGGTTCAGGTTTTGTGTGTACAGTGAAAAATTATTTCTGTGGATGCACTCCTGCTGCTGCTGCTGCTGCTAAGTCGCTTCAGTCCTGTCCGACTCTGTGTGACCCCAGAGATGGCAGCCCACCAGGCTCCCTCATCCCTGGGATTCTCCAGGCAAGAATACTGGAGTGGGTTGGCATTTCCTTCTCCAATGCACGAAAGTGAAAAGTGAAAGTGAAGTCACTCAGTTGTGTCCGACTCCTAGCACCCCATGGACTGCAGCCCACCAGGCTCCTCCATCCATGGGATTTGCCAGGCAAGAGTACTGGAGTGGGTTGCCATTGCCTTCTCCAGGATGCTCTCCTAGAGTTATACATTTCTGGGTTAGAGATACAGATTTCTGTTTATGTAGAAGGAAGGAAGAAAGGGTCCCTGGAAGTTCACCGTGGGCATCCTGGAGGTACAGCAGAAGGCAGGCCTCAGGAACCTCATCCTGGAGCTCAAGGTGTAGGCACTGGCCACTGCCCTTTAGAAGGAGGAGGTGCAGTTCAGCAAGGTGCTGGTGGCCTCCAGTCTGGGCCCCCTGGCCCTTACCCTCATGTCCTGACAGCTGGAGGTAGGCCTTGAGGGCTGTGGTTGGGGCTCTGTCCCTTCAGTCTAGACCCTCAGTCAGCCTTGGGGAGGGGTGGTCGTGGTTTCCTGGCCAGAACACCCAGGCCCATGTGCACCGTGGTCTCCTGGCTCCAGTGTGTTCAAGGTCTCCCCAGCCCCTCCCTGGCCTTCCAGCCATCCTAGCCCGAGTCCACTGTCTGCTGCAGCTTGGCCTCTTAGCTGCAGCCACGGCTGCCACCTGCCTGGACACTAAGATGAGCTGGAAGAGGCCACTTGTAGGAGAGACAGGCCCGTGGTGGCCTGTGTTGTAGGTACTAGGAAGGCTTCCCTGAGTAGCACTTCTTGGCTCCGGCTGAGCGCCTATTCCCTAGAGCATCTGTGGCGGTCTGCGGCATTCCCTTGGGCTGGGCTGTCCTGGTCACTGGGTGCTGCTGAGAAGGGACAGACAAGGCCTTGGTGCCCAGGAGCCGGAAGGACAGACTGTACCTGGTAGAAACCCTGCCCAGAGCTGGGCCTCATTCCTCTGCCATCTGACCTGGGAGATGCCACAGAAATAGTGGGTGATGTGGACAGAGGTCCCTGGTGTGGCCAGGCCTGGCTCTGGGGCCCTGACCAGTGGGGTGACCTGAGGCAGCCAGCCCTGAGGCTAGGTCACCTCGGGGTCTGGGGGTGGACACACATCGGGGTCCCACACTGAGGCCCTCTCATGTCAGTCCCTCCTGTGTGGATGTCTCCGTGGTGGAGCCAGGCCACACTTCCCTGACACCTTCCTCTCCTCGGACATTCTGAAATCAAGAACAGCACCATCAAGGACGTGCAGTACAAGCTGGCCTGGGTTTGCAAAGTGCTGAGACCCCCTACCCTGACCTCACCCAGGAGCCCCCTGATCTTGACGTCTGGGTGCTGACGCAGTTTGAGGCTGTCTGTGCCCACCTGGGGTCACTGGGCCTGCGTGTGGCCTGGACTCCCTGCTTCAGCCTTCCAGGGCACGTCCTGCCTGGTGTCCTGGGCGACCCTTGTTCTGGCAGCATGCTACTAGCCTGGCCTTTGGGGTGGTTGTTGGGGGTGTGGGGTCCTCTCTGCTCCCTCAGGTTAATGTCCATGTCCTCCAAGCAGAGGCAGTTGGCTCTGGCCTTTCTCAACCACTCACAGAGACTTCCTGTGCAGTGCTCTGACCCTGGTACCATCTGTGTCCTGCACCGAGCATCCTCAGCTCCCTGGCCGAGCCCACAGCTCTGTCAGAGCTTCGTCTGTGGGGACACAGATGCAGTGCTGCCTGCAGAGAGCAGACACCCCACAAGTGTGACTCAGACACGAGCCCTGGGTCTTGGAGCCCCAGGTTAAGGCCATGCTGCCATGGGCTCTCGCTCTCTGGTGACCAAATCCCCCAGCCTTCCCTGCCCATCGGGCACTCCCTGGTGCTCTGAGAACCCCCATATGTCCTCGCACAAAGTTAGGGCCATGTATTGGATGTGTGTGTCTCTCAAGAGAACTTTCATAACCCACATCTGATCGTCAGGAGGGCTGAACCCCAGAGAAGGAGGAGGGCCGGGGCCCAGCCCCTGAATCCTCCTGGAGCCTGCCCCTCACTCACTCTTCCCTCTCTTTGGGAAACTCCCAGCACTTTGTCTTGACTGTACTGGGGACAAGGGGTCCCTCTGAGCTTTCTTCCTGAGTAAGGCCAGGCTCTCAGCATGGAAAATGCTCTGCTTTTGAAAGCCTTACCACCATCTGTGAAACGTGCCCTTTGAAAAAGAGTGGGGGGACAGAGATCCTGCCTGAACAGGTCCTGCCAGCACTGTTTCCCAGGTCTCACCTTTTCTCAGAGTGGGGAATGGAGTAGATGGCGACAAACATGGCAGAGAGGGTGGTCCCCAGGAAGGCAGGGACGGTGAGCCTGAGTGACAAATGGCCGGGGACCAGGAACTCTGAGTGCACCCCTCTTCAGTCTCTGCAGCCATGAATCAGGGATGCTACCTGAGGTCCCACACATGAAGTGGTTGGGTAGCCCCCTGTGAAGTCCTTAGACTTGGGCCAAGGTTATTCTGGACAGTAGGGAAACCCCTGGCTACCATCCAGCTGAGCTGGGGGGTGTCTGTCACCTGCTCACCTGGACTTGCACTCCTGGGGGTGGACACTCATTGACTTTGATCCACTCAGCTTCAAAAGGTGGCTCCTTCCACGGGGTCTTTCTTTGATGGATTTGGTCTTGTGGACACCAATCACTGGGGTGTGTCCTGCTTACTTTAATTATCCCCTGGTGTGTCATGTGCTCTGAAAAGATCTACATGCCTGTTTACACCACTAAATGCTGGACAAACACTCTCCTTAAGGCTGGGACATTAAGAAGATGGGTGGATGCAGGCTTGTGGTCACTCTGACCTTTCACAGACCTCTCAGAGGCCATCAACTGGATGAGTGCAGAGTCATGGTCGCTTTGGTCTGCCATAGACCTCTCAGAGGCTATCTGCTGGGTGAATGCAAGCTTGTGGCCACTCTGGCCTGTTACACACCTCTCAGAGGACATCCACTGGGTGAGTGCAGGCTCGTGGTCACTCTGGTCTGTCACCGACCTCTCAGTGGGTGTCTGTTGGGTGAGTGCAGGCTCGTGTTTGCTCGTCTGCTGGCTGAATGCATGCTTGTGGTCCCTCTTGCCTGTCACAGACCGCTCAGATTTCGTCTGCTGTGGGAATGCAGGCTCGTGGTCACTCTGGTCTGTCACAGATCTCTCACAGGCTGTCTGCTGGGTGAGTGCAGGATCCTGTTTGCTCTGGCCTGTCACAGATCTCTCAGAAGCTATCCACTGGATGAATGCAGGCTTGTGGTCACTCTGGTCTGTCACAGACCTCTCAGAGGCCATCCGCTGGGTCAATGCAGGCTCATGGTCACTCTGATGTGTCATAGACCTCTCAGAGGCTGTCCGCTGTGTGAGTGCAGTCTTGTGGTCACTCTGGTCTGTTACAGACCTCTCAGAGCCCATCTGCTGGGTGAATGTAGGCTCGTGGTCACTCTGCTGCACAGTCTCCCCAGGGCTGTTGAGAGGCACTGTGTGATTGCCCCAGCTTGGGGCCACTTATTGCACTCTTGCTGCCCCCAAGCTATGTCTGGAGAAGGCTAATCCCAACAAGAAGCTACTTTCAGACTTCAGATCACATCCCAGAACTAGTCTTCCAGCCTAAGCAGGTCACTCAGGGTTTCCTGTGTTAGTGCTCACAGCTCCCAGCCCTAGACAGTGTGCCTGATCTGGGGACACATGGTCTCTGCTGCTAAAAGTGACATTAGACTGTGCTCCCAGGGATGGACTACAAGGTATCATGGGAAAACTTCTGCCCTACTTGCTTGGAGGCACTCTGACTCCAGCCCCTGCCTTCTCCCCACTCTGGTATGGAATGTAGGAGAGCAAGAGGGGGACCATGGGTGCCCAGTGAGACCCTCTCAGCAAAGCTGGGCCTTGGTTTAGCTTGGAGGATGTGGCTGAGAGTGTTCTGGACAGGATGACACATTTAGATGGCCTCCTGCAGTGTAGGTTTCAGGGCTACATAGCAACTAAGTGCAGAGCATGGTGGCTGAGCTGATGGCTGTGGATCCTGCATGCTGAGCACTGAACTTGAATGTTGGGATAGTGTCTGGAGTCACAGGACGTGCTTGCTGTCTCTGCTGAGATGATCTCAATGGGGACCCAGGTTCCCCCTCCTACTCTCTAGAAGCCATTAGACTGAAGCCACTCCCCACAGTAAGCCCTGAGGAGACTCCAGAAGTAGAAGAATACCTGCTCTCTAGCAGCCATCAGATTGTAGCCACTCCCCATGGTGATCCCTGAGAAAACTCAGGAAGGAGAAGACAGGATACTGGTCCCAGGTGGTAAGGTGTGTATCAAAGGGAATGATTTTGTTGAGATGGCTGGTGCATCTTCCCATACATAGAAGTGACAAATTCCTTAACTTTTGATGCTGCCTCCTGGTTTTGAAATCCTAACAGATTTTTACTGAATAAAACATAAACTGTCAACACCTAGGTTATAAATATTTTTATGTCTACATACATGAAGTAGAGACTTTCCTGAGAACAACAAAAGAAGACAAACTTCAACATTCAGAACACTGGCACCAGTGGTGGACACTCCCCAAAAGATGCAACTCATGGAGCAATTAGAATAATCATCACTCCTTTTCCCATAAGATTGTGGAATGTACACTGACACTGGGGAATTGTTACAGGGAAGAACAAAATCTGACTCCACATTGAATGTTTTACTTTACCATTTGTTTCCTGTTGTTTTGTTTACTACAGGGATACTGTCCATACATAATGGCCTGCCTCAGGAAACCCTGCCCCTCTGCCTTTGTTCACGACCTGTCCACCTGTGGATGGCTATAGGAAGGGAGAAAGTAACACATCTCCTCCCAGGACTGGCTATTCCAGGAGATATTTGCCAGATTAACGGCCTTTTATTTTATTTCCTCACCTCCCCAGCTCTGTGTTCTATAAAAGACACTGGCATCCAGACCCTGACAAAACAGTTTCTTTGAGATATTAGTGTGCTATCTTCTCAGTCTACCGGCTTTCCAAATAAAGTCGCATTCCCTGCCTGAGCACCTCACCTCTGATTTATTGGCCTGTTGTGAGGCAAGCAGAGAGAGCTTGGACTTGGTAACAATCCCACATGCCTTGCAGTCAAAAAATCAAAGCATAAAATGGAAGCAATATTGTAACACATTCAATATAGACTCTGAAAATGGACCATATCAAAAGATCTGAAAGCAAAAGGAACTCAGTGGTTGTCTGAATTGTTTAAAAAGGAGTTAATGCCCCTTTTGCCCATACCCACTGAAGCCACACTGGACAGTTAGGCCCTGTCCATTCAGGACACCCTCTCTGGACGCCAGGTGGATGCGCTCTGCCCCCAGTGCCTACCTGGGTCTCAGGTGGTAGAAGAGACACAACCTAGGGGGTCTCTTCTCTGGTCCAGGGGAGCATCACACCAGCCACCCTGTCTCCATTCCCATAAATAAGGTGGGTTGTCAGCACCTGGATGAGTGATGTTGTGGGCACCTGAACTGCCTTGTCCTTGTGAGATTTGATGTCAAGACAGTACAGAAAGAGGACCAGCCAAGAAGGATCCAGTCAGGAGTAGACCTCTCTTCACAGGAACCCTGTGAGACCCAAGCACTCACTCTGCACACCCTGCTCTGACTTTTGGGAATTGGCCTTTGTCATTTTCTGGGCAGGATGTGGAAAAGACAACCCAGTGTTTCTTCTACCTCCTCAGATCCAAGTGGGCACTGGGGCAGCACCACCACCACCTGGAGTCCAGAGAGCGTGTCCTGAATGGACAGGGCCTAACCATTCAGTGAGGCTGGCCCTTGTCCATAGTGTACTGACCTGCTGCAGGGTCTGGGGTCCCTGGCATCCAGCTCGCCCATCTCCAAACCCAGGTTGAGGTGTCTTGGGAGCCCCTCGCTGGCAGGCACCCAGGAGTAGAAAGCGCCATGCCCAGCAAGAGGGAGGAGAAGCTGGTTGGGCAGGGGTCCAGCATGGAGTGTTCAAGGCCCCTCTGCTTCCCAAAGAACACCCAGCCCCAGCTGCCATGGCCTTTCTCCTGTTTAGTATGTGAGTTTGTGGCTGATGTTGCCAAACACCTTCCTCTGGAAGAGAAGGCTCCATGACCATGTAAATGGCGGAGGTGAGGAGGTGCTGTAGCCCTAAAGGAAGCTGGAGAACTAACTTTCTTGAGCCCTGAACATACTGCCTGTTAGATCTGTACCAACTGAGGCCAAGATCCAGACAGATTCTCTGTGAGAACACTCTTCATGTCCAACAAGAGAACCAACTGAGGCCAAGACGCAGACAGATTCTCTGGGGAAACATTCTTCATGTCCAACAAGAGGACCAATTGTGGCCAAGATCTGGGCAGATTCTCTGTGGAAACAATTTTTGTGTCCAACGAGAGAGGATTTGTTAACCCACAGCAGAACCCTGAGACATGGAATGTGTTTAAGTTTGGAAACTGCAGGGAAGGTGTTTGATAGGCTTCTTCCTAGGTGTCTCCCCTGAGGCCCCCTGAAGTTATTGGACACAGAAGGGAGCACTTGCACTTTTCTCCTCCCTGCAGGCCAGACGGTGCTCCAACCTCATAGCCCAGCTCCTCTGCCTCCCTGAGTTCAACAGAAACCACCCCCTCACCCACCCCCGTCACAAGGCCAAAGTGCAGTCTTCTTGGTGAGCAGAACAGAGGTGGGTGGGAAGGTGGGTGAAGGCTGAAAGCTTTTGTTGAAGAAAAACACGCACATGTGTTCCTGTGTGTGGTGGCCAGATGCTGCAGTAATTGGTGTTCCCTACACATTTATGGGTGGGTTTTAGTTTCTGTATTTTGTAAATTTCCTTTTTTAAAAACAACTGCATATTATGAGAACATTTTTGCTATCAACCACGAGAACTTGGAAAATAAGATCTTTAAGTTTTTTCATTTCTTTTCGCTAAAATGTTATAGGAGTTTTCTCTTGCTGTGAGATGAACAGCCTCCTATTTTTAAATATTTATTTAATCGGCTGTGCTGGGTATTAGTTGTGGCACGGAGGGTCTTCATTTGTGGCATGTGAGATCTAGTGCCCTGACCAGGGGTTGAACCCGGCCTCTTTGTGTTGGGAGCTCTGAGTCTTAACTTCTAGACCATCAGGGAATGCTGCAGCGTCCTACTAAAAAAAAGTTTTAATTTTTTATTTTTGGCTGTGCTGGGTCTTTGTTGCTTTGTGGGCTTTTCTCTGGTTGTAGGGAGTCGGGGCTACTCTCTAGGTTATGTGCTGAACTTCTCATTGTGGCAGCTTCTCTTGTTGGGAAGCATGGGCTCTAGGCACTTGGTCTTCAGTAGTTGTGCATGGACTTATTTGCTTCACAGCATGTGGGATCTTCCTAGAGCAGCGATTGAACCCATGTCTCCTTAATTGGCAGGCAGATTCTTAACCACTGAACCACCAAGGAAGTCATTCCCTCCTCCCTTCCTGCTGACCTCTGACTTAAAAAAAAAAAGACTAAAAATAACCTGTTTAGTAAATTTTCAGGAGTCTGAGCTCTGAGGTCAGTGTCTGTGGTGTCATTTTCCCTAAGGCTTCAGATACTGGTTGGGCTCATGGGTCTGGCAACCAGGGCACATCTGGCGGCTGAAGAGAGGCTTGGCCTCTGGTGCTCTGCCCTCACCTACTCACTCAGGGTCCCCGAGCCCTGGTAGACTAGCAGAGCAGTGCGCAGGTGGGGCTGGTACAGCTGTGGGGCCGCTGCGGTCAGAGTGGAGTGTGTGGTGGAGGCAGCTGGCTGTCCTGTCACCGTAACTGCTGCTGTCATGTGTGCCCATGCAAGGCAGTCACGGTGTCAGTTGGAGCCCTGGCTGCTGTCACTGGGAAGCTGTGTAAAGCACCAGCCCTGTTACTCAAGATCAGCTGAGACCCTAAGCTCTGGGGTCACACACCATCGCTGCTGCAGTGCAGGTTGTCCCACTACTGTGAGGGAGGGCTGTGGGTGATGAGGGATTTGGGGGTGTTGTGGGCTGGCCCAGGAGTCAGCTTTTTGGGGGGAGGGGAGGTGAGAGGAGGGAGAAGCTTTGATCTGCTCAGGCTTTCAGGGGATTACAGGCCCAGCTCTGGTGGGAGGTGCAGGTGAGAAGCCCCTTCAAGTTTCGGGTCACCACTGTATTTCAGTTGAAGCCCCTCTGCCTCCACCACCTCTAAATCTCCCTCCCTCCTGTGGCCCCTGCATAAAGCCACGGAAAATGGGGAGTTTACGTGGCTTCCCTTCCTGTAGGGAAACCAAGCCACAGACAAACGTGTTCCTTTAAGAAAACATGAAAGAAACGAGAAAATAATGGTGGGTGGTTATTACTGACATGGTTCATATAGAGACACTTCACAAGCCTGGCACAGGGAGGGAACTGACGGCCATTTCCCCCAGTCCTGGAGTTAGCACCTTCCCCACCCCACCCCATGGTGGCTCACTCTCCCCTTGGTGTCGTCTGGTGACTGGGTGGACTTTAGCCTCCTGAACCCATTCTGGAAGGATCAGGACAGGGCAGAGGTCATTCACAGAGGGGAGGGTGTGATCAACTCTTAAGAACACCATTGCCTCCACTCTTTGTTGGAGCTCAGTTCCAGGTCTAATCAAGCGTGGCTTCCTGGTGCGGTCACCACCTTCACTCACCAGGAGGCCTTTGTGTCCACAACGTGCAGGAGACACGTGAAGGGCCTTTGTGTCCCACGTGCAGCCTGGTCACTCCTGGGATATGCTCTGCTCACAGCACACCCCGTGGTCCATCAGACTTCACTCATAAAAAGGAAGTGTAAGGATGAACTATTTCATAGTTAAGAATTTCAAGATCATGACAGTGTTGAACAAAGCACGTGGGCACAGGTACAAGGCCTGAGCATTAGAGAAGCCGCTGTGTGGGCTTTGAGGACCCTCTGTGTGTTGTGGGGGGTGAGATGGGGGCTAGACAGGAGTTTCCTGCACACGCAGCTCAAGGGTCTGTTGTTGGCAGGGTGCATGACTGTCGTCACTGCCTATCTCTGTTGAGGGGCTCTGGGGCTGCCCAGCTCAGCAGGAATGGCAGTGGTGGGAAGGGAGGTGGCCCTCCCTTAGCATCCCTGACCTCACACGTCCTCATCAGGGCAGCCAAGTGCCTAAACAGCCCCTTCCTCGTCTAGCTCTGAGACCTGGAAGGTGTAGGGGCTGAAGTTGACACAGAAAACAAAATTCTGTAAAGCAATTATCATTAAATTAAAAGATTTTAAAAAATGTTAAAGAAAAAAACACAAAGAATAGCAATGGCAGGGCTTGTACTCTCAGCCAGCCTCTGCCAGATTCTGCCTGTGCTTATGCAACAGACCAAAACACTGGTGCCCCCACCCTGTATCACAGATGAGAATAGAGACACAGAGAGGTTGAGCATCTTACCCCAGGTCACACAGCTGCTGAGGGCAGGGCTGAGAACTGGACCCCTGTAATCGAATCTGGAATCCAGATGTGTGATGACCCAGAGGGAGCAGCAAAGACAGAGTGAGGGAGACCAGATGGCCCAGGCTGAGTGGGGCACACACACATGCACACACACACATGCATGTGGCCTTCACTTTGACGCTACAGAAGTCAGAGGAAGACAGAGGAGAGGAGAGGCCAGGAGAGGCCAAAGGAGGGTCGAGGTCTATAAGGAGGAGAGGCCACACTTCCCAGGAGGCCAGGGTTTTCTCTTCCCTGATGAGTCTGTCTCAAACCCTAGATTCTTCTCCCTGGACTGAGGAACTGACTGTCGAGTGACCTGACTGAGATGGCTCCAGAATTATGCCTTCCCAGGGGTTTAGTTACCACTGGACCCCACTGCTGTCAGTAATAAAGGGGAAATGAGTATGTCGTATGGGCTTCAGATTTGTTTGGAGACAAAGTTTATTAGAAGAGGAGTACAAAAAACCATGAAGGCAATGGGCATGAACATCTCCAGAACACTTAAGAAACCCTCTGCTGTTTATCTACCTCCTCTCCTGTCATGAAAATGGAAGGTCTATTTAATTCTGTGCTTATCATCACACTCTTTCTTTAAAATATTTATGTATTCTGCTGTGTTGTGTCTTAGTTGCAGCATGTGGGAGCTAGTTCCCCAATCAGGTGTTGAACATGGGTCTCTGCATTGGAGTCTTAGCCACTGGACCACCTGGGAAGTCTCTCCTCATACTTTTGGGGACTGTAATGGATCATAGACCTCCTCTGAGGCCCCCTTAGAGCTGAGGCATGGGGTGGCTGCAGTAATCCTCCTGTGCTTAAGATGTGTTGGTCATGACTCATTCACACTCCCTGAAAACATAGGGCTACTCCCCTCTGGTGTGTGTCCTCTGGTGTGTGATGAGCTGGGACTTCTGACTGAAGCTTTGCCCACACTCCCTGAAAACATAGGGCTTCTCCCCTGTGTGTGTCCTCTGTTGTCTGATGAGAACTGAGTTCTGACTGAAGCTTTGCCCACACGCCCTGCAACCATAGGACTTCTCTCCTGCGTGTGTCCTCTGGTGTGTGATGAGATAGGAGTTCTGACTGAAGCTTTGCCCACACTCTCTGTAAACATAGGGCTTCTCCCCTGTGTGTGTCCTCTGGAGTCTGATGAGACTTGACTTCACACTGAAGCTTTGCCCACACTCCCTGCAAACATAGGACTGCTCCCTTGTGTGTGCCCCCTCGTGTGTGATGAGACTTGACCTATCCTTGGAGACTTGCCCACACTCTTCGTACTTTACTTTTATAATTCCTGAGACCCCTGTCCCCATAAATAATTTACCTATGTCCTCTGGATTTAGTTTCTGGCTTGTACTGGGCTCTTCTGTCATTCTCTAATGCGTCTCAGAACCCCTCATTTGTCCTTTGGGTGAGTAGGAAGAGGCCATTGAAATCCTCACAGACATGCTTTTCAGCAACCATGGGGGTCTTTCCTTAGCCTTGCAACCCTCCAGTTTGTCACTCGGGCTGTGTGGATCAGAATATCACTGCTGCTCATTTTTATTGCCTGGGCAGGGATCCTCTGGTTGGAGGTGGTCTCTTGCAGATGGTCTCAGGAGGATCTGAGAGGGGTGATTGTGTTGGACATGCTGGCTGAGGAATTTCTGACTGGAGAAGGCAGGGGAGCAGGAGGCACATGGGTGGATCTTGGGCTTCAGTTCTGCTGAGAGAGGAAGCTTTTGGTCAGGTAGTTGGTTTGCCATGGTAAGGCCTGCCCCACTAATCATCTTAGTGTTGACAGTACACAATTTTTCTCCCATCAAGTGTCTCTTACAGTCCACTGTTCCATTCCATTCTTATTCTCTACATCTACAGAAATCCAGGAAGCTTGTGCCAAGGACCTTTTCTACATATCACCCAGATAGGGACCATCCAGCAACATCAGAGGCAGCGCCTCTCCTGATAGAGTTGGATCTGCAGGGACCTTTCCCTGCATGTAAGTATCTGAAAAGTCATGTCACAGTGGTCACAGGTATTTTATCCCAAGAGATAAGACTCTTGATGACATAGGTGGAATCTTCCTGAGCAGCTCCCTGTGAGGGGAAAGGGTCTATTAAGTTAGGTGTGCCTGGCCTGGAGCTCTCTGCATATGGGAGGCAGCATAGGGGCTGGTTAGAGCAGGTATGAGTAAAGCTGTCTTTGAGGCTCCTTGTTCAAAGAGCAGCCTTTCAAAGAAACCACTCTGCAGGAAGTGGGTTTCAGACTAGACGAGACCAAGAGGCCCAGGTCCCACTGACTACAGGTCTCTGGCTCCTGCTGCCCCAATTGGTTCACAAATTGCTTCTCTCTCAGTTTTCCATAAATCGTAAAGACATGTCCTTTCTCAAGCCTCACCAATATTCATACCTCATTTATTTCACTCAGTCTTAGTCCATTTAACATGTACTAGGAAGTCCTGTTTAGAAATACATCTCCAGCCAGACTCTTCACACCCTCACTCTCGTGCATCTTCAGCCAGCCCACTCTCCCCTCATGTCTGGCAATGAACTGACCTCTGAGGGGACTCCCTGCTGCTCTCTCTTCCCAAAAAATGAGCCGAAACACCATCTTAGCACAGAGAACATGCCACTTGTAGCTGAAAGCCGCATGGTTGTTCTGTGTCACCCAGGAAGACCCCCTGGGGCCTGCACGTGGACACAGGCCCTGAGGCTTCTGTGTTCTATCCAGCCTCCTTCCTCTCCCTTTGTGCTTCCTCCTGCGACCACTGGCATGGCCTCTCTTCCTTGCCCTGGGGATGCAGCACTAGGTGCTCTCATGCCTGGAATCCTTTCCCACAGGTGTTATTTCTGCAGAGACCCTACCCCACCATCCTCTGCCATACTCAACCCTCTGCTCATGCTGATCCGAGGCTCTTTTCCTGCACTGGTTTTCCTCAGAGCATTAACCCCTGTCTGGTATGAAGCCCATGCTGCCCCAAGGCAGTGGGTCTGTCTGTTTCAGTGCATGGAGCCCTGTCTGGCACACAGTATGAACTCACATGACAATGAACTGAAACAGTAACTGAATGCAAATCACTAGACACATGTCACTTAGAAATGTGGAGGAAATGAGGAAGAAACGGGTAAAGATGAGAGAGCTGGCTGGTGCTAGAAAACTTACTTTTTGGTACTAAGCCTTTCAGCAGAAGGTGATGTTACAGATTTTTTGCATGAAATAGTGAAAATTAGAACTAGCATTTTTAATATAAAATTTTTTCTTAACAGTCATATGATGAATCGCATTCTGAGGCATTTTAATTGTGACTTGACTGACTTTAGACTGGATTGGACTCTGCTTCAGAATTGGACCAGGGAAGCTCCCCAGGATGGGGTGGGGCACTGGAGGAGGGGTGGCGCTCACATCTCCCGGCCGTAAACTCGCTCTTCCCTCTGTTGTCCCACTTGATGCCGAGTTCCACGGCATACTCGTCCCCGTACCAGACCAGCAGCTGGTCTGACCACCTGGCAGCAGCCTGGCCTGACCACCTGGCATATTCGGTAGAAGATCTGCCTGTGATACTGCAAGGCCACCAGGTTCTGCTCCTTATTGTCCTGGGCACACTTCACACACCTGGGGTCAGGGCCGGGAAGGGGAACAAAACCACAGGTGACGAGTCCGCTCCACTGTCGGACCATGCCCAGCTCCTTGCATTCAGGGTCTGAGGATGCCATGGCTCCCACCACCCTACATGGGGGCCTTCTGTTCACACCTTTGACCATGTCGTGTGAATTCCTATTTCCAGATCCTGTTTACAGTCCTCTTCCTGGCTGGAATGCTTTTCTCTCCTTACTTAATTAGCCATTTTATAGAGCCCAGTTCCAGATTTGTCTCCACCGGGACTGTGCATAAGACTGGTGAACTCTAGCTCCTCTTAACTCTGATTTAAGTTCTCTTTCATTCCACAGGACATGGTGCTCCTAGGCTAGCATGCAACCTTCAGCACTGACCTCAGCCTGCCTTCTCTCCTGAGGCTTTTCTCCAATCTCCCCACATGTATCCAGGGTCCTATCACTTGCCCAGCCCCTACTATGGAAACTTGGATAGTGCTCTGACATAGCTTGAGACACACAACAGTAATAGTTTATTCACTTTCTGCCTGCCCTGATGAAAGGAGAGGCACTCAGAGAACAGCCGTGTTCATGGCCATCCTGCCTCTCATTCCTTCCCAGGCCTCAGGGCCCACTTCTCACTGGAACCGAGCCTGGGGAGGTTGTTGCCCACATGGACTCAAGGTCTCCTGTGTTAGGTTATTCTGGTGCTGTGCAGTTATTCAAAAATAGAAAAATTAAGCTTACTATTCCTAAAATCAATTGGTTAATGTCTGTCTTCAGTATATTCTCCAAAAGGACATGGGTTGTGTGATCTGCTTCAGTAATAGTGTTCACTGTCTAAACTGGGACATAAAGTGCTTGGTAAGTGTCAATTAAGTGAGTTAAAGTGTCCTTGGTGAATCTAGACTCCTCAAGTTGTTTTCAAGTACCTCAGTTTTGTTGAGCATATTGACTTATATTTTGAGAGCACATGAAATATTTTTCTTTCTTTCTTTCTAATGTCTTTTGAAATGAAAGAGCATGATATGGAGGGAAAAGAGGAAAGAAGATGTGAAAGCTATTGAGGGAGATGGGTTGAGAAGAAAAGGTGTATGGGCTTGTGGGAGGAGCAACGTCTACAAACTGCAGACTTACTGCACTCACCTCATCCAGTTGGCCAAAGACATGTATTTTCCATCCACATACTCAAAACTGTTTCTCCCTTTGGTGATCTGAGTGTCAGAAGAGATACAAGCTTTCTTCTCTCTTTGATTTTTTTTTTTGGTAGGAAGTAATAGAAGAGCTATGTCCCTCAGCTGTCATTGGTGCTCTTCAGCCTGCTTGGATTCAGCTGCCAGTTGGACCACATGGTAAGCTCCTTAATTATCATTCCAAGTCTGAGTCTGTTGGCACATTGGAGGCAAGGGCTCCACAAATGAGGAGCCACTTCTGTATGCCTGTACCACTCTCTCCCACCTCTCCTCCGATCTTTAGATAGAAGTCCTGTCTAACTGTACCACTGTCTCCCACCTTCCTCTGATCTTTAGATAGAAGATCTGTGTTCATGCCCAGTGCACACAGTACACAGGGCTGACTGTGTCATTGCCAACTGTGTCATTACCATCCATTTGCTCAAATGTAAAAATGAAGTACCCCCACTACCACCACACACAAGGAATTAGAGGCCGGAGGACAGGGAAAGAGTGTTATTTCTCACCAGCCAGGAGTCTCCACTGTGGGCGGCCTCTTCATCGTCTGTGGTCTGGCCCTCGTAGGGGGCCAAAGTGCAGGCCCAGCGGCAGATCGGACACCTCGTTCCACACTCCAAGCCTAGCCTCAGGGATGCCCGACAGTCTGATACTTAACCCAGGGGGCAGAGTGAGGGCGGAGCAGTTGGCATGCCCTTTTCCCACTACAGAGTCCTTTACAAAGGTTGGGGGCACTTGGGCAGCACAGTTGTTCATGAAGAAATTCTGACACTCCTCCCAATCTGGAGGTGAGAGCAACAGGGATAAGGGGAGGTATAGTGATCTTGCTGGTCATAAAGACCTTCAGAAAGAACTGGGGCACTCACGGCGTTTGGCCTCAATCCTGTACCCCAAGTCACAGAGGAAGGGGATGGTTAGGGGACCAAATGGTGAGGTGAAGTTATTGTACCAAGGCTTCATAATTTCTCAGTGATAGGGCCAGTGGGGTCACTCACAGAGGTAGTTGTCATTCTGGGGCTCGCTGACCACTTGGTACACATGGCCCTTTCTTTCTCATAGACTGTACCTCTTCACTTCAGTCTCCTTTCTTCTGAGTCCTAAGATGGAGTACAGAAGCTAAGCAAGGCTGGTGGGGTCTGGAGAGTTAGTCCCTGTTTTATAAGAAAGTGTGAGATCTCCTACTTGTCCATTTATACACTTTGTCAAAACTTTTTTTACATTTATTTCTCACACTTTTCCTTTTGTATTTTCATGTTTTAATGTTACATTATTTATTTATTGGCCATGCTGCATGGCTTGTGGGATTTTACTTCCCTGACCAGGAATGGAACCCACACCTCCTACAGTGGAAGCGTGGAGTCTTAACCACTTAAGCACCAGGAAGTCCCTTCTCTATACTGTTTCTTTTTCCTTTAACTACTGGTTCAGGAGACTGAGGCTCCACACTGACTACAGATACCCAGTTCAGTGTTAGCTTCCTGCACTTCCCATTAGCAGGTTTAACTTTCCAACCTTCTTACTTAGGAAATAGTTCTCAGAAAATATATGTTAAGGGCACATAACACGTAAGACATTGAGCATAGGTCTGGGCACAAACACTGACAAAGTGTGGTGCCTATTATCACAGATGGATTTATTGAACTACTTGTATGTGTCAGCAGTTTTGCATTTAATGTAAAGCTTTCAAACACTGTATGAGCTGTGTATCCTTATCTTCCCTTTACATGTTAGCAAGGAGAACCTCAGAAAATATATAAGATTTTTCCAGGGCCCCACTGCTAACTTCATGTCTCAGATCAGTCCACCTTAAACCCATGCTTACCCAAAGTCCATGCCACATACCTAGGCCATACTTATTAGCTTTTTTACAGGGATCAGAAGAACTAATAATAGGAACTCCCCCAATTTTCTCTTACTGACTTTTTGTTTAGTGTGCTATCCAGAGGTCCTTGCTTCTCTGAAAGAGGGCACTGGTTTCTGAGCCTGCTTGGAACCACTTGTCTTCAGCAATTTTTTTGTTCCCGGCAATTTCTTCAAACTGGATACCTTACTTAATGGTCCCCTGGACATTCCTTTCCATGTGAGTAAAAGACAACATGCATTTCTTTAGTTCTTTAGGACTGTATGAAGTGTTTTCACGTGCATGACTTCAGTTTAAACTTTGACAATTCTTGGAAATACCTGGTGGAGGAGAATCTGAATACTGGAGTGTGAAAAAAGGACTTAAGTGGGTAGTGAATCAAAACTAGAATTCATATCTTAAGGTTTTTTCCCTTCAACTTTCTGCATAAAAGTGAAAGCAAGCCAGGGAGAATAGCTGGAGGTCAGGGAAAGAAGTGGGTAAGGGCTCATAGAGAAAGCCTTGGGGGGGTGGTTCTCTTAATTATTGGACCTTTGATGGATGAGGAAATTTGAAAATTTACAGAGGGGACAAAACACATCTGGAAAATAAAGTGACAAAGCAGTGAGATTGAGGAGAGGAAAGGCAATTGGCAGAAACACATTAAGACAGTAAAGAAAATGAGCTGAAAGTTGCAGGCTGACATGTCCTAGAAACAATGTTTGGAATTAAAGTAGCTGGCCTCATCAATTCTGCTTGAAGAAGGCTGTACAACTAGCTGGTTCTCCTCAGTTTCCTGATCCATAAATTGGTATATATTTTAATTCTTAATGTTATAGTGGACATGAAATTTAATAACATTCAACAAATCATTGTGTGAGCTATTTAATATAATAGGAAGATGACATACATCTCTGACATCAATTTATCCCTTCAACTGCCTCTATATTTGAAGTCTAGCTCACAGATACTATCTTCAGCATTCTTTGACCTTCTTACTCCTAGACGAATGTTTAAATGTGGAGTCACTCATTCACAAAACAATCAGGGGGCCCTCAGGGGCTTTGAGCTGGGACTAGACTTCTGAGAATTAATGGGCTGGGCTAGGCTCTCAGAGCTCACAACACAGGGGCAGGCTAAACAAATGATTTCAAACAGGAGAGTTGTTAATCAGAGTTCAGAGGAAGGACTTGTTACTGCTCCTACAAGAATGAGCATTTGAAATCTTGTCCAGCTGATGAGTTTCTATTCAAAAGCAGGTAACTTATGTGAAGTCCTTCAGTTATTTTCTTATTTGTTGGTTTTCAGTCATAAACCTGAGACTTGTCAGGGCTGTGAGTTGCTTCCTCTTATTGGAGGTAGGGATCATGTTGCCTTCTTCATCTTGGATCGTCCACTCTACAAACTGCCCAACATGTCCTTAAGCTTCTTCATCTTGGACCATCCACACTACAAACTGCCCAACATGTCTTTAAGCTTCCCTTGGACAGATGTCTTAGCATATCCCTCACTAGCACAGCACAAAAAAACTGAGGTTGAAAACATCTCTCAGATGAATGATATAAAGATGTATAAATAGCATGTTTGAATAAACTTAATAGAACTATGGAACTTTTAACAAGTTTGTAAGGGGTTTAGAGAAGATGCTTTGGATTAGATTGCACTGCTAGTGATACATAATCAAACATTTTTTTTTACTTCAGTTTCTTAATCTATAATGGTAGTGTGAAGTGAAGTGAAGTGAAGTGAAGTCACTCAGTCGTGTCCAACTCTTTGTGACCCCGTGGACTGTAGCCCACCAGGCTCCTCTTTCCCTGGGATTCTCCAGGCAAGAATACTGGAGTGGGTTGCCATTTATTGTTTTAAGGTTTAAATAAGTTTATTCACACAAAATGCTTAAAGTCTGAAATGTTGTGAAAATAATGTAACAATAGAACAACCTACTATTGTTGCTGTTCTAACTATAAAGGTCATGATGATATCAGACATTGTGCTAAAGATTCAGGACAGGAAGGCAGCAGTCTCCAGGATCTCTGTGTTTTGTCCTATTCTCACCTGTGACTGGATCTATGAGGAAGATTTTTTTTTGTCAACAGGATTTGGGAAATACTCACCTTCTGGTGTTTACTGTGCTCCTCTCTGAAGGTCATCCTAGAAAGTTTACCTAAAAAATGATGAGAGTCAGTGTTTTGGTTGGTAATGTTTCCAAACTCTGGGCATTCTAATTAAGGACACAGAATTCTGAGCCAGAGAGTGACAAGGACAAGGATTACCAAAGGAGGAATGGAAAGTGATTTCTGTATCATCAACTCCCATGCTTCCACTGGGAGCATTACATAATTTTATTAAAATTAAAAAAGAAAACATGAAACTTCATCTCTGCTTCATCTGATGCCCATAAAGTGTATAATAAATTTACTAGCCTTTCATGACAAAAATATACAACAAAGTAGAAATAGAAGGAAGTGACTGCAATATAATAAAAGTCATATATGAAAAGTATATTCCTAACATCATAGTCATCAGTGAAAAGCTGAAAACTTCTAAGATCAAGAAAAAAAGTCAAGGATGTCCATTCTCAACACTTCTATTCAACATAATATTAGAAGTCCTAGCCAGGGTGTTAGATTAGAAAAAGAAACCAAAGGATTCCATTTGGAAAGAAAGAAGTAAAATTATGTCTGTTCACAGAGGACATGATTTTACGTGCAGAAAATCTTTAAAATTCCACACACACAGAAAACCTGAACAAAAAGTTGCATGGTACAAAATCAACATTCAAATACCATTCCAAAAAAGAAAATATAACAATCCTATTTATTTTTAAAAAACTATAGTCAAGAACTAAGTTTAAATTTTTTAAAAAAAAATTATGTTTATTTATTTATTTGTGCTTGGTTGCAGCATGTGGGATCTAGTTCCCTGACCAGGGATTGAACCCTAGTTCTCCACATTGGGAGTGTAGAGTCTTAGCCACTGGACCACCAGAGAAGTCCCAATAATCTCATTTATAATAGTATCAAAAAGAATGAAATAATTGGGAGTAAATTTAGAAGATGAAAGACATACATGAAAACTGCAAAATATCGCTGAAAGGAGTCTGACACAAGTAAACAGAAAAGTGTATCACATTTATGGATTTGGAGACTTAATATTATTAAGATGTTCATACTACCCAAAGTAATTTAAAGATCCAATGCAATTCCTATTAAAATCCCAAAGGAATTTATTTTCAGACATAGAAAATCCATCCTACAGTTAATACGGAATCCCAGTTCAGTTCAATTCAGTTGCTCAGTCGTGTCCGACTCTTTCCGACCCCATGAATTGCAGCACGCCAGGCCTCCCTGTCTATCACCAGCTCCCAGAGTTCACTCAAACTCACGTCCATCAAGTTGGTGATGCCATCCAGCCATCTCATCCTCTGTCGTCCCCTTCTCCTCCTGCTCCCAATCCCTCCCAGCATCAGAGTCTTTTCCAATGAGTCAACTCTTTGCATAAGTTGGCCAAAGTACTGGAGTTTCAGCTTTAGCATCACTCCTTCCAAAGAACACCGAGAGCTGATCTCCTTCAGAATGGACTGGTTGGATCTCCTTGCAGTCCAAGGGACTCTCAAGAGTCTTCTCCAACACCACAGTTCAAAAGCATCAATTCTTTGGCGCTCAGCTTTCTTCACAGTCCAACTTTCACATCCATACATGACTACTGGGAAAACCGTAGCCTTGAGATGGACTTTTGTTGGCAAAGTAATGTCTCTGTTTTTCAATATGCTGTCTAGGTTGGTCATAACTTTCCTTCCAAGGAGTAAGCGTCTTTTAACTTCATGGCTGCAATCACCTTCTGCAGTGATTTTGGAGCCCAAGAAAATAAAGTCTGACATTGTTTCCACTGTTTCCCAAACTATTTCCCATGAAGTGATGGGACCAGATGACATTATCTTTGTTTTCTGAATATTGAGTTTTAAGCCAACTTTTTTGCTCTCCTCTTTCACTTTCATCAAGAGGCTTTTTAGCTCCTCTTCACTTTCTGCCATAAGAGTGGTGTCATCTGCATATCTCAGGTTATTGATATTTCTCCCGGCAATCTTGATTCCAGCTTGTGCTTCCTCCAGCCCAGCATTTCTCATGATGTACTCTGCATATAAGTTAAATAAGCAAGGTGACAATATAGAGCTTTGACATACTCCTTTTCCTATTTGGAACCAGTCTGTTGGTCCATGTCCAGTTCTAACTGTTGCTTCCTGACCTGCATATAGGTTTCTCAAGAGGCAGGTCAGGTGGTCTGGTATTCCCATCTCTTTCAGAATTTTCCACAGTTTATTGTGATCCACACAGTCAAAGGCTTTGGCATAGTCAATAAAGTAGAAATAGTTGTTTTTCTGGAACTCTCTTGCTTTTTTGACGGTCCAGCAGATGTTGGCAATTTGATCTCTGGTTCCTCTGCCTTTTCTAATACCAGCTTGAACATCAGGAAGCCTGATGTTGCTGAAGCCTGGCTTGGAGAATTTAGAGCATTAGTTTACTAGCATATGAGATGAGTGCAATTGTGCAGTAGTTTGAGCATTCTTTGGTATTGCCTTTCTTTGGTATTGGAATGAAAACTGACCTTTTACAGAACTTTACAGCAATACAAACCTACCTCAAGAAACTATCTAGTAATCGAATCTTATACCTAAAGCAACTAGAAGAAGTTGCGGTACATATACACAATGGAATATTACTCAGCCATAAAAAAGAACGCATTTGAGTCACTGCTAAAGAGGTAAATGAACCTAGAGTCTACTACGCAAAGTGAAGCAAATCATAAAGAGAAATACAAATATTGTATATTAGCATATATATAGGGAATCTAGAAAGATGGTACCAATGAACCTACTAGCAGGGCAGCAATGGAGATGCAGACATAGAGATATAGAGATGCAAACACAGTACAGAAAGGACAGGGTGGGATGAATTGAGACATTAGCATGGAAGCATATACACTACCACATGTAAAGCAGATAGCCAGTGGGAATTTGCTGTATGACACAGGAACCCCAATCTGTGATACTGGAGGGGTGGGATGGGGAGGTAGATGGGAAGGAGGTTTTTAAGAGGGAGGGGACATGTGTATACCTATGGCTGATTCATACTATTCATACTGTTCTTGGGGTTCTCAAGGCAAGAATACTGAGGTGGTCTGCCATTCCCTTTCTCCAGTGGACCACATTCTCTCAGACCTCTCCACCATGACCCTCCTGTCTTGGGTGGCCCCATGGGCATGGCTTAGTTTCATTGAGTAAGACAAGACTGTGGTCCTAGTGTGATTAGATTGACTAGTTTTCTGTGAGTATGGTTTCAGTGTGTCTGCCCTCTGATGCCCTTTTGCAATACCTGCCATCTTACTTGGGTTTCTCTTACTTGGACGAGGGGTATCTCCTCAGGGCCACCCCTCCTGACCTTGAACCTGGAATAGCTTCTCTAGGCTCTCCTGCGCCTGTACAGCCACTGCTCCTTGGACGTGGGGTTGCTCCTCCCGGCCGCCGCCCCTGACCTCAGAGGTGGGGTAGCTCCTCTCAGCCACACTATGTGCTCTGGTGGCAGCCACCTGTGCTATGTGCGCCGGTCGCAGCTGCCTGCACTACTGTGAGGAAAGCTGAGTGCTGAAGAACTGATGCTTTTGAACTGTGGTGTTGGAGAAGACTTGAGAGTCCCTTGGACTGCAAGGAGATCCAACCAGTCCATTCTGAAGGAGATCAGCCCTGGGATTTCTTTGGAAGGAATGATGCTGAAGCTGAAACTCCAGTACTTTGGCCACCTCATGCGAAGAGTTGACTCATTGGAAAAGACTCTGATGCTGGGAGGGATTGGGAGCAGGAGGAGAAGGGGATGACAGAGGATGAGATGGCTGAATGGCATCACCAACTTGGTGAACATGAGTTTGAGTGAACTCTGGGAGTTGGTGATGGACAGGGAGGCCTGGTGTGCTACGATTCATGGGGTCGCAAAGAGTTGGACACGACTGAGTGACTGAATTGAACTGAACTGATGGCTGATTCATGTTGTTTTACAGAAGAAATCATCAAAATATTGTGAAGTAATTATCCTACAAGTAAAAATGAAATAAAACTCTTTTACACAAAAAAAGGACAGGTATAGAGTATGTTCCCATCTCTTTCAGAATTTTCCACAGTTTATTGTGATCCACACAGTCAAAGGCTTTGGCACAGTCAATAAAGCAGAAATAGATGTTTTTCTGGAACTCTCTTGCTTTTTCAATGATCCAGCGGATGTTGGCAATTTGATCACTTGTTCCTCTGCCTTTTCTAAAACCAGCTTGAACATCAGGAAGTTCACGGTTCACATATTGCTGAAGCCTGGCTTGGAGAATTTTGAGCATTACTTTACTAGCATGTGAGATGATTGCAATTGTGCGGTACTTTGAGCATTCTTTGGCATTGCCTTTCTTTGGAATTGGAATGAAAACTGACCTTTTCCAATCCTGTGGCCACTGCTGAGTTTTCCAAATTTGCTGGCACATTGAGTGCAGCACTTTCACAGCATCATCTTTCAGGATTTGAAACAGCTCAACTGGAATTCCATTACCTCCACTAGCTTTGTTCTTAGTGATGCTTTCTAAGGCCCACTTGACTTCACATTCCAAGATGTCTGGCTCTAGATGAGTGATCACATCATCATGATTATCTGGGTCGTGAAGATCTTTTTTGTACAGTTCTTCCATGTATTCTTGCCATCTCTTCTTAATATCTTCTGCTTCTGTTAGGTCCATACCATTTCTGTGGAAAATTCTGAAAGAGATGGGAATACCAGACTACCTGACCTGCCTCTTGAGAAATCTGTATGCAGTTCAGGAAGCAACAGTTGGAACTGGACATGAAACAACAGACTGGTTCCAAATAGGAAAAGGAGTACGTCAAGGCTGTATATTGTCACCCTGCTTATTTAACTTATATGCAGAGTACATCATGAGAAACGGTGGACTGGATGAAACATAAACTGGAATCAAGACTGCTGGGAGAAATATCAATAACCTCAGATATGCAGATGACACCACCCTTATGGCAGAAAGTGAAGAGGAGCTAAAAAGCCTCTTGATGAAAGTGAAAGAGGAGAGTGAAAAAGTTGGCTTAAAGCTCAACATTCAGAAAACAAAGATCATGGCATCTGATCCCGTCACTTCATGAGAAATAGATGGGGAAACAGTAGAAACAGTGTCAGACTTTATTTTGGGGGGCTCCAAAATCACTGCAGATGGTGACTGCAGCCATGAAATTAAAAGACGCTTACTCCTTGGAAGAGAAGTTATGACCAACCTAGATAGTATATTAAAAAGCAGAGACATTACTTTGCCAACTAAGGTCCGTCTAGTCAAGGCTATGGTTTTTCCAGTGGTCATGTATGGATGTGAGAGTTGGACTGTGAAGAAGGCTGAGCACCGAAGAATTGATGCTTTTGAACTGTGGTGTTGGAGAAGACTCTTGAGAGTCCCTTGGACTGCAAGGAGATCCAACCAGTCCATTGTGAAGGAGATAAACCCTGGGATTTCTTTGGAAGGAGTGATGCTAAAGCTGAAGCTCCAGTACTTTGGCCACCTCATGCGAAGAGTTGACTTATTGGAAAAGACTCTGATGCTGGGAGGGATTGGGGGCAGGAGGAGAAGGGGACGACCGAGGATGAGATGGCTGGATGGCATCACTGACTCGATGGACGTGAGTCTGAGTGAACTCCGGGAGATGGTGATGGACAAGGAGGCCTGGCATGCTGCGATTCATGGGGTTGCAAAGAGTCGGACACAACTGAGCGACTGAACTAACTGAGCCAACTATAGAGTATGTTCCACTTACTGATTTCTGGATCTGTTCCAAGCTACACTGTATCAACCGCTAGGAGAATAAGAAATCTCAAGAGAACATCTCATAATGGCTTTGCAAAGTGCACATTAGAGTAAATGAACGGACCAGTACATGGCACTAATGCAGTGTCAGCACTGAACTCCACAGGCTTTCCTAAGGACTTGCCAGTCGGACCCACTAAACCTCCCTTAAAGTGGAGCAAGGCATGGAGCCAAGGTGTGGCGCTCCGTGTGGTTAATGTAAGTCACTGCAAAAATAATTTTGATGCTCTCAGTTTAAGACAATGAGAGTCAGAGCGACCCCCTGCTAATTAATACTCACTTCACACACACATAAAGCTGGTCTCTCATTTACAAAGGGCAAGAGGTCAACCAGAAAAATCAAACCTGCCTCTGATAGCTTATAGTGAACGATGTCAGATTCATGATCTCTGAAGAAGATTTAGCTTTGGGACCAGGGACTGGTCTTGATCACTCAAAAGCTTTTGTGTAGCAGTTTTATTAAAGTAAGAAAAGGGACCGAGAAAGCTTCTGACATAGACATCAGAAGGAGGAAGGAGAATGCCCCCCTTGCTAGTGTTAGCAAGGGAGTTATATACTTTTTAAATTAGTTATTACAATAAATCAAAGGAATGTCTCATGGCTGTAAAGATTTTACTAGATCCATTCCCATAATTTACATTTTAAGATAATAGGATTAGCCAAAAGGTTTTCAGGAAGAGGAGACTGTCCTCAAGTCCTTATATAACATTGTTGTTATATAATCCCTAGTACAGAGTTTAAACTAAGTTGTTTGTTGTATATCATCAGTACCAGGCTTAAAGGAAAAAAAAAAAAAAGGTTTATGTATCAAAGACTAAAGAATGTAGAGGAAAAAAAAAGTTTGTTCTTTCTTCTTCCTTGAGAACTCCAGTCCCATATCTGTGCTTTGAAAGCCCCAGACCACTTTCTCCTCTTAGGGGAACCCGGACTTATTATCAAGCTGCTTATGAATTGACTCTCTCACCACCAAGTATATGCCTCCTTCCTGAATGATCATCAACCTGCTCACCCACCCACCAGCCAAGCACAGCTCAACTCTGTCACTTAGGAACACACACATTGGTCCCGCCCTAGCTCCTAACATGCCAGGTGAGCACACAGAATACTCAGTTCCATCTTTGTCAGGTCACCACTGAGACCACCCCACATGAATCCATGCCAGGTCAGCACACAGACCACCCCAACTCCATCCAGCCAGGTCAGCTCACAGACCACCCCACTTGCATCCATGCCAGGACAGCACACAGACCACCTACCTTCATCCATGCCATGTCATCACAAAGACCACTCCACTCCCCATCCATGCCAGGTCACCACACAGACAACATCAACTCCATCCATACCAGGTCAGCACACAGATCAACACACCTCCATCCATGCCAGGACAGCAGACAGACCACCACAGGGCCCTCCATGCCAATAAAGCACACAGACCACCCTAACTCCATCCATTCCATTTCAGTACACAGACCGCCCCACTTCCATTCCTGTCAGGTCACCACTCAGACCAACCCACCTCCATCCATGCCAGGTCAGGACACAGACCACCACACCTCCATTCATGCCATGTCACACACAGACCACCCCACCTCCATTCATCCCAGATCAGCACACAGACCACACCACCTCCACAGATGCCAGGTCAGTACACAGACCACCCAGCTCCATCCCTGCAAGGTCAGCACACATCCAACCCACCTCCAGCCAGCCAGGTCAGCACACAGACCACCCCACCTCCATCCAGCAAGGTCAGCTTACAAACCACCTCACTTCTATCCCTCTGACTGGTAAAGATAAGAAGCTAATGGAAGCTTCCTCATGGGAGAGACTGACTGTGGGGAAAACAGGGTCTTGTTCTGATGGGGAGAGCATGCTTAGTAAATCTTTAATGCAAAGTGACAAAATGGTGGAGTAGAAGGACATGTGCTCAACTTCTCCTGTGAGAACTCCAAAATATAACTCACTGCTGAACAACCATGGACAAGAGAATGTTGGATCCCACCAAAAAAAGATACCCCACTTCCATAGGTAAAGGAGAAGCCCCAGCAAGACAGTAGGAGGGCGAAATCATGTTTAGAATCAAACCCCATACCTGCCAGAGACATTCAGAGGGCTCAAACAAAACTGTGTGTGCCAGGAGACCCCACAGAAACTGACCAGACATGCCTTTGAGTGTTTGAGCATCTCCGGTGGGGGAACGGGTCAGCAGTGGCCTGCTGCAGGGGCAGGGGCTCTGGGTGCAACAGTCCTGGGTGTGGCATAAGCCCTCTTGGAGGAGGTTGCCATTAACCCCACCATAGAGACACCAAGCAGATGACCCACAAACTGAAGAACAATTATACCAAAGAAATTCCAGCACTGTGAAGAAAGTTCTAGGACCCACAACAGAATTCCCAACCTGGGGATCTGGCAAAGGGACTGAGAAACCCCAGGGAATTTGACTTTGGAGGCCAGTGGGATTTGGTTACAGAACTGTCACAGGACTGGGGAAACAGACTCTTGGAGGGCACAAACAGAACCTTGTATGCACCAGGTGATAGCAGAAAGGAGCAGTGTCCCCAAAAGAGACTGACCCAGGCTTGTCTGTGAGTGTCCAGGAGTCTCTGGCAGAGGCGTGGGTTGGGGGGTGGCCTGCTGAAGGGTCAGGGGCACTGAGTGCAGCAGTGTGGGAAAAGGATCTTTTGAAGGAGGTTGCCAATGTCTTCATTACCTCCACCATAGTTTGGTCTCAGGTCAAACAACAGGGAGAGCCATAGTCCCACCCATCGACAGATAGTCGTGTTGAGGGGCATTCAACATTCACAAGGTCCAAGGGCTTCTAAGTAAACAACAACTGATCTCCTGGAGTCTCCTGGGGGGTGCCATCAAAAAGAATTCATAACTGGGTAGACTGCCACAAAGCCAATTTTAACAGGTACCTTTAACTCACACATTAAAAAAAAAAAGTCATGTGAAAAGATATCAACATTGCTTAATATTAGGGAAGGGCATTCAGTCTCACCTCACACCACCAATCAGAATGGTGACTGTCAAGCAGTCAATGAAGATTAAATCTGCCAGATTCCATGAAGAAAAGGGAACCCTCCACCTCCATTGCTGAGAATGAAAATAGTGAAAGCCACTATGGAGGAGAGTGTGGACATGCATCACCAATGAAAATGAGAATGAAATTAGAATATCCCTCAAACCATACACAAAAGTTAACTTCAAAGAAGATAAAGATCTAAATGTAGGATGGATACTATGCAAATTTGAGGACAATATAGGGGGGACATGCTGTAATATCAGTTCCACAAAGTGTGCCTAGAATAATGAAAAACAAACCAAAACTAAGAAAACAGGACTGAATTAACCTTAAAAACATTTGCACAGCAAATGAAACCCTAAATGAAAGAGAAAGACAGCCCTCAGAATGGGATACTTGCAAACAAAGATGTCCATAAGAAATAAATATGGGGTATATAGACACGATGAATTATCACTTGGCCACAGCAAGCAGGAAAGAATGCCATGGGCGGCCTCAGGGAATAAAGCAGACATGATCATATCAAGTGAGGTGAGAGGGACAGGGAGGGATATTAGCTTAAGATATCACTTGTAGCTGGGATCTAAATATGTATACAGATGATCTTCTTAACCAAAGAGAAACAGTCTCACAGACTCAGAAAAGAATCAGTGGTCCCCAGAAAGAAAGAAAAAAAAAAAAACTGGGACAGGGAGTAATGAACTGATTCAGTCCAACATAGGGAGGCTAATATTAAAAAAAAGAATCCACCAGGAACCACTGTGTAACACAGGAATCCTGTTCAACACTCTGTAATATCCTATACTGGAAAAGAACCTGGAAGAGAAGATATATACATCTATGAACAAGTGAGTCAAGTTGTTGATACAAAAGGAAACACACACACACACACACAACACCTTGTCATTTAACTACATATGCCAATTCAAATTAGGGAATAAAAGTACAAAAAAGGAATCGGAAAGGCTGACTCTATTGCCCTCAGGCCATGGTGACCCGGATGGTGTCACATCCTTGGAGAATGAGCTGGTTTCTGTCCCAAGACTGGAGGGTCTCAGTGCAGATGAATCTTGTGGCAGGAAATTGACCCCACAATGGACCTGGAGTGCCTCCTGCCCTCCACATGAGCACCCAATCTCCAGAGGCAGGCAGGCCCTCCTGCTGAGAAACCAAGCCTACCTCACCCAAGAATTGGTGGAGCATCTGGGCTGGAACAGGTTTGCAAGGTACCCTGGCCACTGTATGTCCCCTAGGCTGGGCTTCCTACCTCCAGCCTCCATCCTTAGGGTCACCCCACCTACAGATGACAGCACCCTCTTCAGAGTGGTGTTCCAAAAAACTGGGATATGTTCTGGGGACACTGGGTAAGGGGGAAGGAGAAGAGATGCTAGCCTTGGGTGTTTCTTCTGGTACACTCCACTCTAGCTGACAATCCATGAACAGAGTTTTCCATGTGACTCAATGCCTGAGGACCAGAGTGGGGCAGGAAGCAATGCTGTTTCTTTAGGGCCATCTTCCAGAACAACAACTTTAAACCTAGTGCTGTTGGGCTCTTCATATTCACAAGGCCTGTGGGACTATAAATGACACCTCCCATCCACTCATGTCCCAGATAAATCATCAGAGAGGAATTCAAACAAAGCCACCTTTCAAGAAGAAAATTTCAAGAGGTAAACTGTAGTCACACTGTACAATATCGAAAGGCACCTCGAAAGTTCCTCCAGCTCATTACGTATTCAGTTCAGTCGCTCAGTTGTGTCCTACTATTTGCAATCCCATGGACATCAGCACACCACTGTATATTAAATCCACACAAATCAAAACTCCCATGAAAAATCCCCTCCCACAGGTCAGAATGACCTCCATCTAAAACATCTACAGAGAATATGGGCTGCAGAGGATGGAGGCAAATGGGAATTCTCCTACATTCTTGGTGGGGTTGTAAATGGGTGCAGGAACTATCAAAAACAGCAAGGAGGTTCCTTATCAGATAAACATCCAGAAACCATATGGCCCGACAATCCCAGGTCTGGGCTTAGACCCAGAAAGAAATCAGAATTCACAGTGGCCCATGCACCCTTGTTTTCAGGGCAGCTCTACTGACAATGGCCAAATGAGAATTCTTGCAGGCCAAAAACTTTGCTTTCTCGGCTGAGTGAAGCCAAATAAAAAATACAGAGACAGAGTTTGAAGAAAATAGGAAGGTGGCTTTTATTCTCAAGCCGGCAGAGATGGGAACACAGTAGGGTAATGCCTCAAAGACTGTGCCCCCCACCCTGCCTATGAAGAGTATAGGGGCTTATATAAGGCAAGGGCTCACAGTCAGGAGTCAGTGATGAGGAACAAAGGGTATATGATCTTAATTTCTTCCTCATGCATTTTTTCAAAGATAGTCATTGGCTTAAGTCAGTAACCCAGTAACTGACTCTGGCAGTTAGGGTGGCTCTGAGGCCTTCTTTCTGATATGTAAGTACAAGGGGAAGAGTGTTGTAAGGGTAAACACCAGGTAGGGGATATATTTAGCATAGAGTCCAAAGAAAAATTGTTAATTGTAGTTCCTGCAGAGTTAGGGGGCAGAGAAGCAAACTTAGTTACAGACATTCAGATTTAGGAGCAGTTAAAGTAAAAAAAAGAAAGATAGGAATTTTCAGGCCTGCTCACTGTTCTCTTTATCCCCTTTGTTCTCACAAAAAAGAAAAGAATAAAAAACTCATTCCTCTTTTTTTTCCCTTGCATGCATTCTCAGTCGCTTCACTCATGTCCAACACTTTGTGACCCTATGGACTGTAGCCTGCCAGGCTCCTCTGTCCCTGGGATTCTTCAGGCAAGAAGACTGGAGTGGGTTGCCTTTCTCTTCTCCAGGGGATCTTCCCCACTCAGGGACTGAATCCATGTCTCCTGCATTGGCAGGCAGATTCTTTATTGGCTGAGCCACCAGAGAAGCCCTTTTTATTCCTTCTCCCTGCAACAAATTCAACCAAGTTATCCATAGACATGAAAATGAAAACAGAATGGGGCACCTCTACACTGCAAACTACCCAGCCCTGAATCAGAATGGAATAATGCCAGTGACAACAGCATGGATGGACAGAGTGATTATAATACTAAGTAGAAGAAGGCTGAGAGATAAAGACACATATCACAAGGTATCACTGACAGGTATCTTCTTGAAACTAATGTAAATGTAGGATATTACACAGTAGAAACAAATTCACAAACTTAGAAAACCAACTTCTGATTATTGGAAAAAAAGTTAGGGATTTGGGATAAATGAAGAGTTTGCAAGGAACAAACAGACATTAATATACATCAAACAGAGAATCAGGAAAAAACAAAACAAACTGTTGAATAGCAAAGGGCAGCATACTGGAGACACTGAAAGCCTCTATCTAGGGAAAAAGAACCCTGAAATAATTGATAAATGTCTGTGTATCACTGAATTAAGCTCCCATACCCCTGAAACAAACACAGCATCTGAAATCAACCCTACTCCAAAATAAAACAACAAAGAATGCACAGAAAAAGAAATAAAAAGTGGAACATGAAGAAATGCAGACACCTTGTGGCCATATTTTGTAACAGTAACTCTACAGCTGTGTTCAGTTCAGAAGAGAAAGTGAGGAGATGAGAATTCTTGATGGAGAAGCAGGGGCTTTTCAATCTCAACCTGAGAGTCTGAGTTAGGATACAGTGAAAGGAAGGACCACCAGGACCTGGCCCCACTGGCTTTGTCACCTGGTGCGGGAACTGGAGACACCCAAACTTCCCTGGCCACTTTCAGAGAAATAAAGAAGGTTGGAGAACACCATGGGAGCCACACTGGAAAAAGTCATTGCTTTGAAGTAAGATGCACTTTTCAAGAAAGTGACGGATGGTCTCTTGGTTCTCAAAGCCTTGCAAAGACTCTGTGTTTTTCTGGCGGCATATTGAAGCCTCCTGTCTTTGAGGGCAGTGATGAGAAGGAACCGGGCTCAAAACCATCCAGCACTCTCTCCTTGAGGGTGCTGAGGATGACCAGTGTCCAGCCCAAAGGTCTTGTGGGGCCTGAAACCCCCTTATCACCTGGGACAGGAGGGGCCTCACAGGCACCCCACTGGACCAGCGGAGTCTTGGCTTGTAGGCTACAGACCTTCATCAGGTACATGACCTGCAAACATCTTGTGCCATTTTGTGTGGCAAATCTTTCTGCTTACTCCTTTTGTGCACAACAACTTTTGTTTTGAAGAAGTCTAATTTGTCTCTTTTGTCTTTTGTTGTTTGTGCTTTTGGTCGCAGATCTAAGAAATCATGGGCAAATTCAAGGTCATGAACTTTTTCTCTCCTGTTTTCTTCTATGGGGTGTATAATTTTGGTTCTTACATCTAGGCTTTTGATCCATTTTGAGTTGATTTTGTATAAAAAGGGAAATAAGGGTCCAACTTTGTTCTTTTGCATGTGGGATCTGGTTGTCCCAGCACCTGTGCTAATTTTTTTTGGGAACATATTTGCAAATGATGCCACCAAAAAGGCCTTATTTCCAAAATACACAAAGAGTTCATGCATCTCAAAAAAATAATCAAATATTGGGCAGGTCTAAATAGACATTTCTCCAAAGAAGACATACAGATAGATGATCAACAGGCACATGAAAAGACATTCCACACTGATAATTATTAGAGCAATGCAAATCAAAACCACACTGAGCTATCACCTCATAGTCATCAGAATGGCACCAATAAAATATTTACAAATAACAAATGCTGGTGAGGCAGTGGAGAAACACAATCTCCTATACTGTTGGTGGGAATTGGTGCAGCCACTGTGGAAAACAGTATGGAGGAGCCTCAAAAGACTGAAAAGTTGCCATATGAATGAGCAATCCCATTCCTGGGCATATATCCAGACAAAGCTATATTTCAAAGAGACACATTCACCACTATGTTCATAGCAGCACTATTTACATCAGCAAATATGTGAAAGCAACCTATCTGTCCACCAACTGGTGAATGGATAAAGATATATGTGTGTGACTGTGGTGTGTGTGTATATAGATAGATAGATATAGATATATGTGAGTATCAACCATGCACACACGAGGTACACACATTATTTAACTTATTTGTGCAACTGTGTGAAAGTAATTAATATCAAAAAACTGCATACTTAAAATGAATTAAATGGTTAATGCTGTGTTTTGTATTTTGAATGAAAATGAGAAAAAGTGTAGTGGTCATAATTGTTACAACATAAATGAATATTAAAAATATCCTTAGTGAGAAAAGCCATACCATAAAAGGCCACCCAGATCCCACATTCAACTTGTCTGGTTTAAATCCATCAAGGCTGTCTAAATGATGGGAAAACTCAGTAATGGTTCCAGGAAAAGAAAACTGGATCAGGATGGAAAAAGATATGTTCATGCAGTTGGGACAGCAGGTGAAACTGCAAGTGGGCCTGAGTATTAAATTATAACACAGAATTCATGATTTCCTCATGGGGGTGGGGGCTAGGTGTTGATTCCTCAAGAGAGTGTCACTGTTTTGGGTAAAACACACTGGACATTTTGTGTGAATTGGAAAATATGAGTACTTTTTGCCATTATTAAAAGCTTTCTGTACATTTTAAACTAGTGGAAAGTCAGTTACTTTTCAAAACAATCATGACAATACCATTCAAGAAATCAGGTAAGACAGGCATCAGACTTTGTTATAGAGGCTAAGATTTACCACAGCAAGTTCAACCAAAGTTGTGACACTTATTCCCCTTGTAGGAGTCCATATGGTATTAGTATTAAGAGGCATTGTGGGAAGAGGGTGTTAGTAGCCACTAAGTCTTGGGTCCTGTGGATGATCTGGATTGCAGGAGAAACAGCGAGGTTTTAGCTTCAGAATCTTTCACATTACTTCAAAAAATATGTGAAGAGGTAAGTTCAGCAAAGTTGCAAAATGGAATACACACAAATCATTTTGTTTCTATACCTGAATAACAAACCATCAAAAAGAATAAGAAAACAATCCCACTCACAATTCAAGAAAAAAAAAACAAACTAGGAATAAATTTAACCAAAGACATAAAATACTTATAATCAGAAAACTATAGGGCATTGATAAAGAAATTGAAAACAGATGCATCAGGGAAACTATTTTAAAATATTTTCCACTGGGCCCGAGAGCCTAGAAACCCATGCTCCACAGCAAGAGAGGCCAATTCCAAGAGAAGCCAACATACTGTAACAAGGAGTAGCCCTACAACCTCAAGTAGGTAAAGCCTGTGCACAACAAAGACCCAGTGAAGCCAAAAATAAAAATAAAACAAAAAATAACTTTTAACAAAAAAGTCTATCAATAAAATAAAAAATAATGCGGACTTTATAAAAGTTTCTACTCAATGGAAGACTTTATTCAGAAAACCAAAAGACAAAGCACATACTGCATGTATGCTCATTTGCTTCAGTCAGGCCATACTCTTTGTGACCGTATGGACTGTAGCCCGTCAGGCTCCTCTGTCCATGGCATTCTCCAGGCAGGAATACTTGAGTGGGTTGCCACACCCTCCTCCAGGACATCCTCCCAGGCCAGGGGTCAAACCCGCAACTCTTATGTCTCCTACATTTGCAAGCGGGTTCTTTACTACTAGTGCCATTTCCAAACCATGTATCTGAAAAATGATCTGATTCAAATTACACCAAACGACCTCTTTAAAATTTGGTAAAGATTGAAATACGCTCCTGGCCAAAGAAGTTAAAGAGATAGTAAAGAAGCATACAAGAGTACATTCAAGATGCTGGTGAATGCACAGACAGTCAACATTGGAAGACAGTTTGGCACTTTTCTACAAATCTAAACAGTCTTACCTTAGGATCCAGGAAGTGTACCTCTTGTATTTAGACAACTGCTTTGCAAAACTGTGAAATAAAAACTAGCATCAAGTAATGTAAGACAGCTCTATTCATAATACTTAAAAACTTAAAGATATCAGGATGTCCTTCCACAGATGCATTCATAAGTAAATAAGGACACAGACATGTCAAGAGGAGCACAATACAGCACACCCAGCCCATTTAACAAAAGGATTATTTTGGACTGATTAACTTTAAAAAACAGCAGCACCAGGAGATTCTTGGAAAAGCAAGTAGAAATGCCATTTTATGAAGCAGATTAACATTTTTTAAGGATATCTCCATCTGTAAGTGTATGTCCCTCTCTGGGTCAGGAATTGGATGATGACTAATCAAGAAAAGCTTGTCTAAGGAATGGACCTGGATGTTAATCTGCAAAACCACCATACTCTCATTTACTGTGCTTTACCTAATAATATCCCTTAAATGGCTTCTTCCATTTCCTAACCTCCTCCTTTTATTATTAGTTGATGATAGCACTTAAAGTAAAGTCTTGGACCATTTTTTGAACCAGTCTTGGAATGCAAAAGTCAAGAGATACCTGGAGTAATCAATAACAAACTTGACCTTGGAGTAAAAAATGAATCAGGGGAAAAGCTAACAGAGTTTTGCCAAGAGAACACACTGGACATAGCAAACACCCACTTCCAACAACACAAGAGAAGACTCTACAGAGGGACATCATCAGATAGTCAATAACGAAATGAGATTGATTATATTATTTGCAGCCAAAGATGGAGAAGCTCTATACAGTCAGCAAAAACAAAAATGGGAGCTGACTGGAGCCCAGATCATGAACTCTTTACTGCAAAATTCAGACTTAAATTGAAAAAGTAGGGAAAATCACTAGACCATTCAGGTATGACCTACATCAAATCCCTTATGATTATTCAGTGTAAGTGAGAAATAGATTCAATGGATTAGATCTGATAGACAGAGTACCTGCAGATCTATGAATGGAGGTTCTTGACATTTTACAGGAGGCAATGGTCAAGACCACCCCCAAGAAGAAGAAATGCAGAAAACACAAAGTGGTTGTCTGAGGAGGTCTTACAAATAGCTGAGGGAAGCAGAGAAGCTAAAGGCAAAAGAGAAAGGAAAGATATACCCATTTGAATGCAGAGTTCCAAGCAACAGAAGGAGAGATAATAAAGCCAACCTCAGTAATCAATGCAAAGAAATAGAGGAAAATAACAGAATGAGAAAGGCTAGAGATCTATTCAAGAAAATGAGATAGCAAGGGAACATTTCATGCAAAGATGGGCGCAATAAAGGACAGAAATGGTATAGACATAAGAGAAGCAGAAAATATCAAGAAGAGGTGGCTAGAATACACAGAAAAACTATACCAAAAAAATCTTCATGACCCAGATAACCACGATGGTGAGATCACTCACCTAGAGCCAGACATCCTGTAATGCGAAGTAAAGTGGGCCTTAGGAAGCATTACAAACAAAGCTAGTGGAGGTGATGCAATTCTAGTTGAGTTATTTCAAATCCTTAAAGATGATGCTGTGAAAGTGTTGCATTCAATAGGCCAGCAAATTTGGAAAACTCAACAGTGCCCACAGGACTGGAAAAGGTCAGTTTTCAATCCATTCCCTAAGAAAGGAAATACCAAAAAATCTTCAAACTACAACACAACTGCACTCATCTCACAACCTAGGAAAGTAATGTTCAAAATTCTCCAAGCAAGGCTTAAACAGTATATGAACCGTGAATGTCCACATGTTCAAGCTGGATTTAGAAAAGGCAGAGGAACCAGAGATCAAACTGCCAACATCTGTTGGATCACCAAAAAAGCAAGAAAGTTGCAGAAAATCATCTATTTCTGCTTTGTTGACTATGCCAAAACCTTACGCCAATTGAACCTTTTGAACTGTGATGTTGGAGAAGATACTTGAGAGTCCCTTGGACTGCTAGGAGATCAAACCAGTCCATCCTAAAGGAAATCAGTCCTGAAGATTCTTTGGAAGGACTGATGCTGAAGCTGAAACTCCAAGACTTTGGCCACCTGATGCAAAGAACTGACTCACTGGAACTCAGAAAATGGGTGGAAAATTCAAGTTTGCTGCAGTCAATCCTGAGATTCCTTCTTTTCTTTTGGAAACTATGTTTTTTAAATGGCATTTTTGTATAAATTTTACTTGAGCAGGTATTTTCTGCATAAGAACTGAACTCAGGATTGGGGAAGGGTGGGCTCTGAATAAAATATATTTCCTGTTGCTGGAGAAAAAAAATCTCAGCTGTACAACTGTAAAGATGATTTCTGCTCTGTGAGAGACAGGTCAGGACTTGTCATTATTCTAGTTCCCTGTTCCACCTAGAGAACAACACTTCATCCTTTATCAGCAGTTCTGTTCTCAGCCCAGTGCTATCCTGTCTCATCTTCCCTTCTCTGTCCTGGAGCCCTGCCGAGGTGTCCGCTGTCCGTGTTGCTGGAGTGGTGTGTGGTCTGCTGCATGGGGCATCTGGGTCTCTGACGTGTGTGACTTGTGTTCCAGTGCTGTTTTAACACTATGTCTCTGTAATTGTTTGCACTGCTAGCTGCTTCAGTTTAGTTCAGTTCAGTCGCTCAGTTGTGTCTGACTCTTTGCAACCCCATGAACCGCAGTACACCAGGCCTCCCTGTCCATCACCAACTCCCGGAGTCCACCCAAACCCATGTCCATTGTGTTGGTGATGCCATCCAACCATCTCATCCTCTGTCGTCCCCTTCTTCTCCTGCCCTCAATCTTTCCCAGCATCAGGGTCTTTTCAAATGAATCAGCTCTCCACATCAAGTGGCCGAAGTATTGAAGTTTCAGCTTCAACATCAGTCCCTCCAATGAACACCCAGGACTGATCTCCTTTACGATGGACTGGTTGGATCTCCTTGCAGCCCAACGGACTCTCAAGAGTCTTCTCTAACACCACAGTTCAAAAGCATCAATTCTTCGGCACTCAGCTTTCTTATAGTCCAACTCTCACATCTATACATGACTACTGGAAAAAACATAGCCTTGACTAGATAGCTACACAGAAGCAATCATCCTGTTCTCAAGGCATCCCACCCTTCATGATTTATATGGACCAGTAACTGCCTAAAATGAGTGAGTGTGCTCGGCCTGGGTTCCGTAAAATGCTCAGCATGGATGTGTCCTCCTTGTCAGCCGAGAGCAGCAGCTTAGCCTCTAGGTGCTCACCCATGCATACTTTGTCCATGACCATGTCAACCCCTTCCCATGTCATTGCATAGATGAGTTATTGTGACCTGTGTGTTTTCGTTCACTTTTGTCTTAAGAAGATAGGTGACTAATGAAAACATAACCAGCATTCTTCGTGGGACACAACTGGTCATTCCCAGGACAGCATTCCCAGGACAGCTAACTACTTTTTGCTTTTTGTCTATTAGGAGTTTCTTAAAAATCCTACTATAAACATTGTCTTCCATTTTGAAAGTATTTCCAAAGGAGCAAACATGTTTCCTCCTTGGTTGAGGGTGCCAGTAGGCAGTCCTCATGGAGAAATGGGTCAGGAAGAGTAGGAAACTTTCTCATAATTGTTCAGAGATCTACACAGTAAGAAATAATCCCAATTCCTGTATGTAGTCACATTTGGTCAATACAGAATGAATCTGTCCACATGCTACATGCCCAACTGACATGAAAGTTGGCATATATTCAACCATTGTTTATAAAATAATATTATTATGCAGTAGATTATGTTACCTTGGGAGACCTTGTTTGGTTTAAGAAAGATTACTCTGGTTTTATGCTTTCTCATTAAATCCGACAACAAAAAGTTTAATCATGCATAGAAATCACTTGTTTTGAAATTCAAAACTCTTCTTTGAAAAGTCAATAGGAACACAGAATTACAAGCTGTATTGTGCTTATTTTGACAAAAAACAACCACCCAAACAACCCAATCTGAAACTAAGGGCAAGTGTTGGCAAGTCAGCCAGTGTTAGGTCCTTGTCCCCAGCAGATATGTATGTATGTACATTCAGAGCTGCAGGAGGCTGGAGCCAGGTATTTCGGGGAATGCCATGGTCATTTCAGATGTCCTCTGGTGGGCACATGCTATTCCATTCCAATCTGCTGATTCCTGAACATACCAGGATTCACCTGAATTCCTTTGGGGCCAGACCTCATCAAAAACCATAGAGAGCATGCCTGTGATAGGTTATGGTCCCTCTGAAAGTTAGAACCAGGTGTGGGGCTGGCTCCAGTGGTCTGAAAACTGAGTGACCAGTCAGTTTCATGGCCATGTCTAATCAAGGTAAGTCTTAGCCAAAAAACGTCATCTTGGCATTCTGAGAGCTTAATGTGCTGTGCCCATGTAGGGCCAAAGCCTTGGGGCCACTGAACACCCCCGAATTAGGATCAAGAGTTCATGCAAGTCTGGCTCTTCAGTCTCAGGGCTCAGCCAGATGCATTCATTCATCACATGTGTGTACCAGTGTCCGTGATCAGAGGAATGGGTACAGACTGCACCTTTGAGAATCTTGGTGATATGACCTCAGATGCTCCCACATGCCATTCAGGGAGCAGCACCTTCTCAGATGATCACTTCTCAGCCTAACAGATGATCACTGCACACACTGTACACTTGTCATCTCCAAGTGACTTTTCCCCCTCTTCTCGGCCCCAGGTGTGTTGAGGTACACAGCACAGCAGATGGGCCTTGATCTGACAACTGTGGCTGCTGTACTTTCGTTTCCAGTGTTTCTTGCATGAACCTGTCAGGGAGAGTGAGAAGGAGAGGAGAGACGCAAAAGGAAGACAGAACACGGAAGCAGAATGAAGACCAGGGCAGATGGTCTCCTGGAAAATGAAGCTGGAAGAGGAGCTGGTAGTGCAATACCACTGGGAGGAGAGAGCGGGAAGGCAGTCAGAGGGGAGAGTGGGGGCAGCCCAAGGAGAGACACTGGGGCAGAGAGTGGTGATGGGGCTTCCACGTGCCAGGTGGTGGGGAGCCAGGAAAAGGATGAGGGTGAGCATCCAGTCAGGTGTCAGAGGCACCAGTGAGAAAAGGCACAGGATGGAAGTGCAGGGAGAAGACAGCATGAAGGACAAAGCAGGCTTTATCTTGCCAACAGTCAACCATTCTGGGCCGCCCCTTAAGGGCTGGGGTCTGTTGACAGTAGAGTGCATCTCAGCCAAAACCTGTAGACCCAGCCAGTTGTGACATCTTCTTTCCCTGAGCGTCTTCCCTTATAATCTGTGCTCTGGGAGGTGAGCTGTGCTCACTCTGTCTTGACCAGAAATAAACAGTGGACCCCGTGCCTAAGAACATCGATGGGACTAAAAAGCTATGCATGGGAAGGTTTGGTGCTCTGGGAACCGCCACCCACACCCTTCCTGTCTCTGCACCCAGGCATGGTTATCCAGAATTAGCAAAGCAGATGGAGCATGGGGAGTGAAGGGACTTCCCTCAACATGCCTGGGAGTGTGGTGGGTGCTATGGGAGGCTGGAGGGTTGCTGAGGCCAGGTGGCACACTCTGTGTCTCCCAACAGCAAGCCCAAACTGTGCACGATGCTGTAGTCGTGCCAGGGGACCACAGAGACCATTGAGGAGGTGGAGGCTGAGCAGGACGAGGAGGCACCCAAACAGACCCAGGAGGCTGAGTCCCCACAGGACCCAAAGAGGATGGCAATGTGGAGGCCCTGTTGTCCTACAGCAAGGCCATCAGCTTTGAGCGCCTGTCCCACCTATCCAGGATGACTCAGCGGGCCAGACCCACATGAAGGGCAGCTCAGACAACAGCAACTCAGACTGGCTGGAGGCCAGCACCCTGCCACCCCTGACCCACAGCAAGCTGCTGATGATCAAATAAGAACTGTGGCCACAGTGATGGAGCTGAGAGTGACCATTAGTGTCCACTGGGCTGCTGGGTGCAAAGACCACGTGGAAAAGGTCTCCTCCGCATTTAGAACCAAATGCGTGCTCATGCCCCTGTCTGTAACATGATAGGAGGTTGACAGCACAGGACACCTGGGGACTCAGGCAGCAGGGAGGGGCGGGCAGGGTCTTGCCATGTGGAAGCAGTGCCCAGGAGGAACTGAGGCCAGTATTCTGGCAGGATGTTCCATGACGATGAGCTGGAGGAGTCGAAGAAGTTCTACGTGGGGCAGTCATGCTTCCTGCTGCTCTTCTATGCACTGTACAACACGCTGGTGGCCCGTTCCAAGATGGTGTGCTACTTTCTCATCATTCTCAACCACATGGTCTCCGTCTCCATGATCACCCTTGTGCTGCCCATCCTTATCTTCCTTTGAGCCATACTGTCCATCCCCGAGTCCAGCAGGCGCTTCTGGATGATGGCCATCATCTACATGGAGGTAGGCTTCCCTCTAGTGCACCTGCCTGACCCCTGCTTTACGAACTAAAGTCATATTTGCAGAATGAAGATTCTCCTGTTCACATTGGTCCTAATGACCTCATTTAACAGCTGAATATTTGTATAAGTATCTAATTGAATCAGCACAAACTAGCCCTTGCATGCATGCTAAGTCACTTCAGTCATGTCTGACTCTTTGCAGCCTCATGGACTGTAACCCTCCAGGCTTCTCTGTCCATGGAATTCTCCAGGCAAGAATACTGAAGTGGGTCACCAATCCCTTCTCCAGGAGACCTTCCCGACCAAGGGATCAAAGCCACGTCTCTTATATCTCCTGCATTGACAAGTAGGTTCTTTACCACTGGTGTCACCTGGGAAGCCCAGAAACTAGCCCACTCCCTGACAATAGCAGAAGTCATTTGAGCCGAGTCAGGGGTAAACTCCATGGCCCCAATGTGTCTGCAGTCACAGACCCTGGAGATGCGGTTGTGGCCTTGTCCTGAAGTTGGTATCTGTGGAAGGATAATTTGTTATCCCACATGCTCTGTGCATTCCCAGCACAAAAACTGAGACTTTTTCCCTCAATATTTGTATCACTGTTCCTCGTCTAGAACTATTCTTAAAGGGAGTCATTTCTTCTAATTTCTCGCATCTGTGCAGGTGGCCATTGTGGTCAAGTAATTCTTCTAGTTTGGGTTCTTCCCCTGGAACAAGAATGTGGAACTGAACAAGGACAAGCCTTTCCACCCACTCAACATCATTGGGGTGGAGAAGAAGGATGCCTATGTGCTCTACGATCTCATCCAGGTGCTGGCACTCTTCTCCCACCACTCCAGCCTGAAGGTACTGCCCGCCTATCGCCCCTGGCATGTTCTCAAGAACCGTGCGGTGGGATTGCGAGGGGCTGGGATGCCACAGGCAGGGTCTATCTGTGTGCTCTTGTTTTCTTTGTTAACAGTTTTGTTCATTTCATTCGTTTTCTCAATATTGTGTACTCAATATTGTAGTCTGTGATCAATTGGGGGAAGTTTCCCCTATTTCTACTCTGGGATGCATGCATGCATGCTAAATTGCTTTAGTCATGTCTGACTCTTTTGTGACCCTATGGCTTATAACCTGCCAGGCTCCTCTGTCCATGGGATTCTCCAGGCAAGAATACTGGAGTGGGTTGCCATGCCCTTCTCCAGGGGATCTTCCTGACCCAAGGATCGAACCCACACCTCTTATGTCTCCTGTATTGGCAGACAGGTTCTTTACCACTAGCTCCACCTGTGAAGCCCACCCTGGGATGAAGGTACCCTGATTGTTCCACGTTTGTGGGAATTGCCCAAAGGGTGTGTGGTTCTTACTGTTGGATTCACTAAGTTGTGCCTGAGTTGAAGGAAGATCATTGGGGAGCTAGAATTTGGGGTTTCCTCTCCAGCCAGACCTTGACCCATCCACTTCTAGGAGCATTGCTTTTCTCATGGTTTTCTTGCTCTGAAACCACTGGTTTAGTGAGAGACTGTCCAATCCATGGGCCTGGGGATGCCAGACTGTGCTCCCAGAGAGGGCACTTCTGAGAAAGCCATGCCTGCATTGCTCAGGGAAGACATGTCTGCAGGGTAACCTTCTCGGGATCTGTACCTCCTGTCATCCTGCTGAGCACCTGAGGGGTTTCTCATCTCAGACACTGTGAAACATAAGCTGAACTTATGATATGCCACTCAACTACACATTAGAGATTGTCACACAGCACACTTTGGATGTATTGATGTGTTTACGGTCAGAATCTCACTTTCCTTCTCTTGCTTTAACTGTGTCTCCTTGTATTGATATAACATATCTTATATTAATTTTGTCCAATAATATCTTTGTTAGTTCCTTTTCAGAACAAGCTTGGCCTAAGTTAAGGTACACACATGCCACATCCAGCACAGTGGGTGAGAAAGACCTGAAACGGAGATGAGCACATAGTGAAAAGACAGACACATATAATTTGGCAAGAGGGGAGTCAGGGAGCCCTCTTACTCTCCATGACAAGAAGACGAAATGGCTCCTTTCAGCCGCACTTTTATTGGCAGAAGTCACATGAGATCATTAGGGAATACCTACCCTAGAGAGCTTGATTAGCAAAGGCTCTGCTGTTAATCAGGAATATCTTGTTTTGTTTCCATGGGGATGAACGCAGGTGGATATAGTGAAGTGGAGCAGAGAGCACGTCCCTCCCCAAGAATGTCCATTCAGCATGCTTACTAAGGTAATCATGAGGACACAGTTTGCCACACCCTCGAGTCATGGGGCAGATTCTGGTCTCTGCTCCACCAGGCTGCAACACACACATACATGTACACACACATACATGTGAATGTGTGTTTGGCCTATATCTTACTTGGTGAGCTGTTTCACACAGGCTTTTATTTATGTGGACTGTGAACAAGACCTTCACTTTGCCTTCTGTCACTTTGCAAGCTACCAGTCCCTAACCCTCCATTTGAGGGGGTCTTTCCTGTGTCATTGGTGTGTGGTAAGTTTGCAAAGCTACGTATAGGTAGATAATAAGCTTTCTTAGGATCCCTGACCTTGCTTTGGTTTTCTAGTCTTTCTGTATTTTTTTAATTTCAGCTTTGTTGATGTATTATTGTTCAGTTGCTAAGTCATGTCTAACACTTTGTGACTCCGTGGGAGCTCATACTAAGCTCCCATGTCTTTCACTATCTCCTTGAGTTTGCTGAGATTCATGTCCATTGAGTCAGTGATGTCATCGAAACATCTCATTTGTCAACTTCTTATTCTCTTGCCCTCAGTCTTTCCCAGCATCAGGGTCTTTTCTCATGAGTCAGCTCTTCCCATCAGGTGGCCAAAGTATTGGAGTTTCAGCTCCAGTACCAGTCCTTCCCATGAATATTCAGAGTTGATTTCCTTTAGGATTGACTCGTTTGATTTCCTTGCTGTCCATGGAAACCTCAAGAGTCTTTTCCAGCAATGCAGTTCGAAAATGTCAACTCTTTGACACTCAGTCTTCTATTTTTTTTTATTTTTTAAATTTTAAAATCTTTAATTCTTAAATGCGTTCCCAAACATGAACCCCCCTCCCACCTCCCTCCCCACATCATCTCTCTGAGTCATCCCCATGCACCAGCCCCAAGCAAGCTGCACCCTACGTCAGACATGGACTGGCGAAATAGAACTACCTTATGACCCAGCAATCCCACTGCTGGGCATACACACTGAGGAAACCAGAATTGAAAGAGACACTCAGTCTTCTTAATGGTCCAACTGTCACATCCGTACATGACTACTGGAAAAACCATAGCTTTAACTAAAGGATCCTTTGTTGATGTATAATTGGCCAGTGAAATTGTAAGGTGTCCGAAGTTTACACGTGGTGATTTGATAAGTATATATATATGGTGAAAAGACCCTCGTCTGGTTAGTTAACACTTCCACCACTTCCTCACCTGCCTATTGGTCAGTGTTTGGTGGGAACACTTAGGTTGTGCTCTCCTAGCAGTCTCCACTCTCCAGAAGTGTCATCAGCTGCAGTTGCCCTGTTTGACGTGTGGTTTCCTATCCTGAGGGACATATCCTGGTGGCTAGGATGTCACTGGGCCAAGTCTCAGCCTCTGTTTGGACAGCAGGCTGAGCTGTCCCTTCCCTGCCTGCTCAGTGTCATGGCCTCTGGGATGAAGATGACATCATGGACAGTGGCTCAGAAAAAGTGGACTTGGGCAATGAGCTCTCCCTTAGCCATGGCGAGAGGGCCTCCTCCAACTTGCTCAAGTCCATCAACCTGGCCATGTCCGTGGATGCGGTGCACATGGCCTTCCCTGAGCAGCTGGCCACCGTCTGGAGGAAGTGCTCCAGCAGTGGCTCCCAAATATCACAGGGGTCTGTCTTTTCCTCAAATAGGTCTAAGAGAGGTATTGTCTTGTGGTGTCACTGCAAGGACCCCTGAGCAGAATCACCCTCTGGTGCCAGAGGGTCAGGGGCAAGGGAGCTGGGTGCTGTTGAGGCAGCAGATATTATGACGTGAAATGAATGTACTTTGTAACCAGCCCGACTAAGTTCAAATCCTGGTTGAGCCGTGGGTGCTCACAACCCTGTCTAGGGTATCTGTCTGAATTCTTCAAACTCCACCTAGGACAAGGATTTCAGGTTTTGGTGAAAAGTGACCAACACATTGCCTCATACCTAGTGAGTGTCAGACACAGGGTACTTGTCAATCATGCCCAGAGATTCTGCCGGGTGTGCCCAGAGTGACGTACATCACGATTTATTTTGAAAGTCCACTTAGATTTAATCAATAGGAACTTTAAGCCAAACCACCTAGTTATTTCCTATGCTAGTTAGTAATTTCTTACTAAATAGCCAGTGATAGGAAAGTACACGTGTGTTATGGTCACCCCTTCGGGGTAACTGTGCTTTCGTGTTGACAGCGCTCCTGAAGCCCTCCAGACTCTATATTCATCTGAAGAAAACATTATTCTACCACTGGCTGGCCATCTCATATTGGTTTCACTGATAAATTTGGTCCTGAAAAAAGGCGTGGTCCTGGACCCAGACTAGAAAACACACAACCAAAACCTGGGACCCCATCGAGCAGGAGAAAAACTGCTCCCCAGTCTAATTCTTCCTGGTACAGAGGTCCCAAAGCCACCTAGAAAGGGGCCAGCAGTGGGTGTGAAAGTCCACGGATGCCTTTGGCTACAGAAGCAGAGTAGGGGCTGCAGATCCCAAGTTCTCTATTGCTGTTCTCACAGGCATCTGCGCATCTCACCCTCTAACTTGCTTCCAACTGTCCCTCTGCTGTGGGGGTGGTGGGCTTCTATGATAATTATGGCAACAAATTCACAACTCACAGTGCATTTAGGTTCCTTCTTGTCTCCAGACAGCATAAGCACCCAGAACAACAGCCAGAAAGGAAGCAGTGTCGTGAGCATCAAGCAGAAGAGCAGACGGAAACTTTACATGAAGAAGCTGCAAAAATAATCAAAGCAAAAGCCTTTACCATAAAGAAGTGAGTGAGTGCGTGAGGGTACCTGGAGGCTGGGAGCACTTGCTCAGCATCAGCCAAAGGTGACATGTAGAGAAGTGACCTCTCCCATCAAAAGTGTCAACAGCTTTGGGCAGAAAAAAATATCTCACCATGATATTGCTTTCAGAAATCACTTTCCAATAGGATGATTAATTTTTATATCCGTTGCACTTCTAAACAAACTAGCTCACCGTATGTAATTCCAGGCACACAAAAGAGTCCAACCAGACAGGCAGTGAGGTCAAATCGGAAGGTTCTCAGAGACATGCTCACCCTGTAAAGGGAAGCCAAGGTACACTCGAGAAGTGGTTTGTCCTTCATGCAGCCCAAGGTCACCAGCCAAGGTCACAGGCCCTCCCTCCCAGGTATCAGGGAGTCAGACTGGCAGCAGACAGGAGTGAAAGCAGGCTGGTGCCTCAAGGCTGGCCCTGTGTCTTAGCTCTGAGACCGAGGGCCATGCCCACCTGGACAAGGTCTTGATTGTGAACCATGAAGAGGAGGGGCAGAGGCTGGGCAGCCAGCCAGAGTGGAGGCACAGGGATGGAAGAAGCTCTAGAGTCCAGGATGATGCTTGACCCCGGGGAGGAGGGTGGAAGGGGGAAGAGTGGGGCTACCTGGCATCTACCAGAGCCCAGCAGCACCAGGGGTCCTGTCACTCTCCCCACAGCCCAGGCCCTCGGGTCTCATTATACCTTTTACGGAAGTGGACATGCAAGCACACAGGGCTCTGTAGCAGGATCCAAGCCTCACAGGTGGAGAGCAACTGAATCAGGGGACAAACCAGCCCCTCATTTCCATTATGATTCAGGAGAGAAGCCATGAACTTGTGCAAAGTCTGTGTCAGAACAGGGGCCCCTGCCCCCAGTGGAGTGTCTTGAGGATGGAGGGAGGAGGCAGAGCTGTGGGGAGGGCAGCAGATGGTAGAATGGTGGGACTCTGGTGGGTCCTGTATTTCCACCCACCTTACACTGGGCATCTGTCCCATCGGACCCTGCAGCTCTATGTGCCCATCAGGCAGTTATTCTACGACCTCATCCATCCCGACTAGAGCACCGTCACCAATATGTATGTGCTTATGTTCCTGGTGGACACCACAGACTTCATCATCATTGTCTTTGGCTTCTGGGCCTTCGAGGTAGGTGGGGGACCAAGGCCACTGCACCCCAGGGATGAGCGATGCTGTCCTTCACAGGCTCTAGGCACTTGGGCTTCAGTAGCTGCAGCTCATGGGCTCTAGTGAAAGTTGCTCAGTCTTGTCCAACTCTTTGCGACCCCATGGGCTATACAGTCCATGGAATTCTCCAGGCCAGAATACTAGAGTGGGTAGCCTTTCCCTTCTCCAGGGGATCTTCTCAACCCAGGAATCGAACCCAGGTCTCCTTCATTGCAGGCAGATTCTTTATTGACTGAGCCACAAGGGAAGCCCAAGAATACTGGAGTGGGTAGCCTATCCATTTTCCCATGGGCTCTAGGGCACAGGCTCAATAGTTGCAGCACACTGATTTAGTAGCTCTGAGGAATGTGAGATCTTCCTGGATCAGGGATCAAACCCATATCTCCTGCTTTAGCAGGTGGATTCTTTACCAGTGAGCCACCTGGGAAGACCAAGACTGTTTTTTTAAAGCACTTTTCCAAGGACACAAAAATAGAGAGATAGTACAGTGATTTTTCCATTTACTTCCTGGCTCCAAACAAACATAGCCTCACCTGTTATTAAGAACACCACCAGACTGATACATTCATTATAACTGAGGAACTTACAGTGATATGTCATAATCACCCAGAGATGATAGTTTATACTAGGATTCCCTCTTGGTGTTGTACATTCTATTTGTTTGGATAATTGTAAATGAAATTCCACTTTCCAGATAGTTTCTAGAAAGTTTATCTTTACACTGACTCAAGGACGTCTCGTTTACATCTATGTTTTGGCAATAATAAGTAAAGTCACTAATAAAATTCATGTGTACATGAGTTCTCAAGTCTTTTGTGTGAAGACCCATATGGTTGCTGGATCATACAGTAAGAGCATGTTTAGTTTTATAAGAAATTGCCAGGCTGTCTTCCAACATGCTTGTGCCATTTTGTATTCTCACCAATAATGAATGGGAGTTCTCGATGGTCCAAATCCTCAACAGAGTGTGGTGTTGTCCCAGAAGCAGAGTGGAGCCATTCTAATAGGTGTGTAGATATTCTTTGTGTGTGCCTGGATGTGTGACATCATCAAGTGACTTCTTAGGTCGACTGATCACTAGGGATCAAGCTGGGAAAGACACAGCCAGACTAAAGTATTTTAGAGTCCTGCCTGAACCATCAGGAGGCAGCTTTGGGCACATTAAGTGAGCAGATTCGCTTCCTCTGGACATAATTCCTATTCTGACTGCTTTTCAGAAAGAAAAGCAGAAAACAAAATTGAAGATGGTAGCTAGAACAGCACTTTAGTATCAGGAATGGGTAACTCAGAGTGTTTCACACCTTGAAAGACTTTATGTGAGGAAGACTTGTTTTGAAGTAATGGGGTAGAGAGGAGACCCTCCAGCTCCAGGCTGCACAGAGGATATTTGGAATAAGGTTCCACACCCAAGGAAACATGCACTTGGGAGAGGAGGCGATAGGTCCAAGTCAGACACATTCCCTAGACATTCAGTAGGTGCCACAGGAGGGTGTCTTTCTCAGAGCCTTGTGGAGGGGGTTTGGATCAGGAGAGTCCACGTGGAGGAGGTCTTTATGCTCCTCCCTCTGGCTGTTTCCCACAGCCCAGAGCATTTGCCCTTCCCTGGTCCAGCACTGTGACTAACACCCATGCTCAGTCTAGACCGGTTATGTCATATGTAACAGTTAAGACCTGTGAAATGTACCATTCTCCATAAAAGATTTTCGGGGAGAAAAGAAAAACTGCACCCATCAATGAACATGAGTTTAAGAAGATATGTACTGGTTAGGAAACTTTCCAGTGTTGGGGAAGGTACATCTCAGACCCTCAGGAACAATAGCTACATCCACTGACTAGGCTTTTTACAGATAGGTCACAACAAATGGAAACTCACACCAGTGCTTTCACCTTGTACAATTACAAGGCTCATTTTACAGCTGGAGAAATCCAGACTTTGAGTGTCCATGATTTCATGGTTATCAGTAGCAGGATACATATTCAAAGTGAGCTTCATGTGGGTGCAAAGCCCCATCCCCCCAGGGGCCTGACCTGTCTCCCTGACAGTTAAGGGAGATACGGCTGGGCCATATGGACACACCTCCGTCTGGGTACTGGAGCTTACAGGACATGCCCCCTACATATACCTGGTATGTCCATATATAAGCACATGTAATCTGCAGTCTTTATACATATATACTGGACACACACCACACAGACATGTGAAATGTATTCCTCTCTATGAATGAGGATTAAACAGTGAAAATCATGGCACTCCAGTAGGCAATATTATCTAATCATCAAACCGAGGGTTCTTCTAACTCACCTGCTGCTGTTCACCCTCTTCAGCTAAAACATCTTTTCTACAAAAGGTTTCTGAAATCTGGTGGCTGGTGACAGGCCCCCATGAAAAGAAGTGTGGTTCCCTGTGCTCCCTCACTGTCACGGGTGCCACAGTGCCCATTCAGGCGTCTGTGTTGGGACTTCAGCCTTCTCTAAATGGTCAAGGAGGCCCCCTCCAGTGAGGACAAGGGAGTCCAGTCACCCCAGAACAGAGGGTCCCATAGAATACAGCTTCATGCTACTGGGACTCCTGGGACTCTGGGCTGGCCTGTCAGACTGAGACCCCCACCTGGCATCCTCAGTGAACTCGGGAAGTCAGAGGCTTGGTCTGTGAACAAATCTCCTGTGAACAGAGGGAGGAGCCCACATCCTGCAGAGACTTGAGCTGAGAAACAGAGGAGAATAAAGGGCCTCAGGGGATGCATGTGTGGCCCTCCTGACAGCCCTGAGAGACCACGGGGTTTGGTGTGTAGATGTGAAGTCACTGATCTCACTGGGAGGGGAGCTGTGAGGGCCTGGGTCACAGAGCTTGGGTTCAGGTCAGCAGATTGAAGAAGCCCAGTGGTGCTAGGAGTCAAGGTAGACTGCTGGGGGGAGGGTGGTCTGGGGCCCCAGAACCTACAGGCCGTCACTGCTTTTAGCCCTGGGAAACCACAGCATGGTTATGGGAATGAGCCCCCCAATCCCGGTTTCCCTCTCAGGTGTCCTGGCTCGAGAGGGCCTGGGTCTCTAAGGGAAAAAAATCAGGTGGGCAGAGGGCAAAGCCCAGACTAGCTGAGAGTCAAGGCGAAGAGCATAGGGAAGGCTGAGTGACTCCTGGGACATCATCTCAGCCCATGGTGTCCTCAGCCACTAAGAATCCCTGAGCTTGGAGCCCTGATATAATGTCCGCAGTCTCCTCCTGGGGCCTCAGGGCAATGAGGCTGTTGGTGTGAGGGTCTAGCCTCTGCCGAGGACTTTGGTATCCCAGGACCTGCCAAGGCTCAGGATGAGGACCCAGTGGGAGAACACAGGTGACCCCACAGTTCCATGCTTCAACTGCCAGCACTGGGCATCTGTGGTGGTGGGATGAGCACTTCACAAGGTGTCCTGACTTCTGCATCAGGGTCTCAGAGTAGGAACCTAGGAATAACAGGTGGGATCTCATGTGGGCAGAGGGGAGGGTGCAGTTCCTCTAAGAAGTCAATGGGGGTACACTGACAGAGGACTCAGGGGATCCTGGACCCCAATCTGAGGGGACACCACAGGTCACTGCTTCTACCTTCAGCCCTGGGAGGTCTCGATGTGGAATTAGCACTCTAGGCTGGTCCTCGCTTTCTGACATCTGGGTCTCAGAGAGACTGCCTACCTGGTAAGAGGGACAGGGCCAGATATTGGGAGAGGAGAGAATCCCAGGTCCTGCCTGGGGACAAGGTAATGTCCTGAGGGAGGACTGAAGGGACCCAAAGGGAAGACTGATGGAACTCAGAGATCCCTGCCCCTGTCGTCCACCCTGGGAGACCCTGGGATGAGAAGAGCTAACTAGGCCTTTCCTGACTTCCTGACATCCGGGTTTCAGAGAGACTGGGGCCATGGTGTGAGGAGCCGGGCCTCAGATGTGGAGAAGATGGAGCTCAGGTCCTAACGGGAATCAGGCTGAGGACCCTGAGGGAGGACTGAGGCCAGACCCCAGAACACAGGGGACCCTGGTAGTCCCCAGGCAGGACAACCTCGTGCAGCATTTCCTGACATCTGGGTCTCAGAGAGACTGAGGACCTTGTGAGAGTGGGAGGGGGGTGGTGGTGAGGTAGGGGTGTCTCAAAATGGCAGATGGAAGAATCTTGGGTCCTGCCTGAGAGTCCAGGCTCCATGTGGAGGAAGGGTTGAGGCTGTTAGACCCCAGGGCAGAGATGCCATCCTGGCCCTGTGGTGGGTCTTGGAGGCCCCAGAGTGGGGTGAGCAGTTCATTCACCTCTGGCTTAGGGCCCTCGGGTGGTGAGGTGTTAGGTCCGAGGGTGAAGGCTTCAGATCTGCAGAGGATGGACTCCCAAGACCCCGAGGCAGGACTGAGAAGACCCCCACCTCTGTGGTCAGTGTAGAAGACCAGTCAGGACGTGAGGAGGAGGTGAAGACCAAGCATCTCCCCAGCCCAGACCCTGCAGGAGGCCCTGGACAGGTGTGGCCACATGTGGGGCCCCTCAGTACTTTCTGTGCAGACTCAGGTCTTATTTTTAGTTACCCTGCATGTCCCCAAAGGGGAGGAGCCAGGCTGTGCCAGGGGAAAGGGGGCACTACAAGAGAACCCCGAGAGGACCACCCACCTCACAACTGGGGGTACTTCACAGAGATCACCTCTCTTACCAACACAGAAGGATCAAGTCTGTGCCACAGTCTACCCCCGAGGTGCCCCTCCATTTCTCTCACAGGGCTCCAGGAACCAGGAGGCAAAGGCGGAGGTCTGAGGCCTGAGTCCATAGGTCAGAGAGTTGAGGAGGTCCAGGCAGTGCCAAGAGTCAAGGTGAGTTGGTTACCCTGAGTGTGTACCAGGGACTCCACATCCCAGAACAGTGGGGGCCCCCAAAAGCCCTAATCCCCCCCACCATGTCAGCCCCACACCCTCAAGCTGTGCTGACTGCACACTGGTGAGCCACCTCACGTCCTCCTTCAGGTAGCCAGGGGTTAGGCTGCTGAGGAGGAGCTCCTCTATGAGGCCTGAGAGGACCCCTCAAGAGGAAACTGGTAAGTGGCCTGAGTCAGACCACCCAGGGTGGGTTTCTCAGCCAAGGACATTCACAACCACCCTCTCCTGCAGGCCCAGGGTCCCCATCTGTCCCCCTTCCTCACTCCTGTCTGCACGTCAATCCCGGTCATCATGCAAGAGATGCATGAGCTCTGCCAGCCTGAGAGAGTCTTTCAGGATCCAAGAGAGGAAGAGGGCCTGATGGAGGCACAGTTCATCTGGGGTGAGGAGAAGGAGGTGGTGGAGGAGGAGGATGAGGAGGAGCAGGA